>NC_058404.1:166426008-166768587 GCF_002201575.2 Neomonachus schauinslandi
AAGAAAGAAAGAAAGAAAGAAAGAAAGAAAGAAAGAAAGAAAGAAAGAAAGAAAGAAAGAAAAAGAAAGAAAGAAAGAAAGAAATTATCTACACTTCTGCCAAAAAAACATAATCTTATACCCCAAACTGTTCCTGGACTTCCAACATTAGTAAAAGAGGCATTCCTTTTATCTTTACCCCCCTGCAAGCAGTGAAATTGCAATTTTGATTCTGACAGAAAAAGGGTTTACAAAGATTCCCTCACATGGGCCTTCATATTGAAATACAATTCTGTAAGGTCATTTAAGAGCTCTTAAATTATATTTAGAAACAAGTTCCAAAAAAGAGTATTTTACAGGACAATGAATGAAAATATGGATAAGGAGGGGAAAAAGAAAGTCTTGTTATCTCTACAAAGTCTAGTTTCTCTATTATCTTACAGAAAGCGTAAAGCCAGAGAGGTGAAATTACTTGCTCAAAGTAACACAGCAATAAGAGATATTTGCAAACATTTCTCTTCTATCACAGCTGTTTCTCAACTGCAGGTGGGAGTAAATTGTAGTCTGAAATGTTGCACTGCATGCTGAGTGGATACATTGTGATGGCAAATTCATAAAGCAAAAAAAGGCATCTTTTCTGGAATTCACCATACCTTCTCTCTGCATTCCTCTAATATTCAACCTCATCTGTCACCCCTCTAATAGTCATTATTGTATGTTAAATATGTTCTCAGTTTGTGTGATCTCCAGAGTTACCAAGTTGAGAGCTGAGAGTCGAGATATTAGAAAAATTGGAAGAATTTCACAGATAAAGTTGATGGTAAGCATGAACAGCAACGTACATTTGAGTACAGAGTGCAATACATAATTTTTGAAAATCTGGGAATTCTGTGCCATAAATCTAGAAAATAATCGTTATTTAGTCCCATTTTATTTCTCCCCACATTATGTCTCCATTCATCAGATACTGAATTCAATGTTCATGCCACTGCATGTGGCAGCTCACCAGCCCTATTACATGGTTTGCCCGGGAAATTCTACACAATATTTCCCAGCTTCCTTTGCACTTGGGAACAAAGGGCATGAGATCAGGTGCTAGCCAACAGACTGTGAGTAGCAATGGTGAGCATTAATTCCAGGTCATGTTTATAAAAATGTCACCCCATTTATTTTCTGTGTTTCCCTCTACTTTTCTTTCCTGGCTTTATGCAAATGAACACAATTATCCTCAAGATCATGGTGGAACCACAAGATAAAAAGGAGGTGGGCCCCTGGAACATCAATTGGAGGAAAACCACCTGCTATAAAGAACATCTACTTTAGAATTTGGATGAGCTTTTTTGTTTTTTGAGCCATTATACCCACCGGAGTTTGTTACAGTTGCTATCATTAACTAATATGCTACCTAACTAGTGATAATCTTATTTTAATTCCTACTCATCTTGCCTTGCCAGGAAAAGCCCATAAAAATAAAATGATAGGGGCATCTGGGTGGCTCAGATGGTTGAGCATCTGCCTTTGGCTCAGGTCATGATCTCCAGGTTCTGGGATGGAGCCCCATGTCTTGCTCCCAGCTCAGCAGGGAGTCTGTTTCTCCCTCTCCCTGCCCCCTCCCCCTGCTTGTGCTCTCTCTGTCTCTCTCTCTCTCTCAAATGAATAAATAAAATATTTTTAAAAATAAAAAACAAAATGATAAATACTTCCTAAATGTTAATCCTAGTTTATATGATGCAGCAATTCCTTACTTGAGGCACCTGTCTCCCTGGGATTGGGGTTGCCCTCCTTCCCCTCAGCCTATGCTTGAGAGTTATTACTTTAAATGACAGAGAGTCCTGAGGGAGTGTGGTATGCTATAAAAAATGTCCAGCAATGCTCAGAAATACCAGTTAATGTCTCATATCTTCCATGATACCACTAGCATTCATCAGATCCTTTCAACACCTTAAACCAAAGGAATTTTAATGTGGGGATTCCAGTCAGGCAGTGGTAATAGGACAAAAGGAGGAATGCCATCTTTTTTTAGTAGGGAAATTGGGAGCAAAGGGAGGTCTCAGCCTTTAAAGCCTTTCTCAATGGGTGGATACTGACACCAATTCTACATCAAGTCAGTGCCATCTGGGGCAGTAAAAATACGCCACTTTTTTTTTTTTTTCCCTACTGTTTGAAAGTACTTCCAAATATGTCTTACTGAACACTGTATTATATCTCAGGAATTTTTTTTTTTTAAGATTTTATTTATTTATTTGAGAGAGAGAATGAGAGAGAGAGAGCAGGAGAGGGGGGAGGGTCAGAGGGAGAAGCAGACTCCCTGCCGAGCAGGGAGCCCGACGTGGGACTCGATCCCGGGACTCCAGGATCATGACCTGAGCCAAAGGCAGTCGCTTAACCAACTGAGCCACCCAGGCGCCCCTATATCTCAGGAATTTTTACCCCACTTAATATAGATCTTCATGTTATCAACTTTCTGTTACCTTAAATTTGCCCTGTGAACTCTTGGAAATTTGAAGTCTATCCAAGTTATATACACCATATACTTAGTTAAAGGCAAATTTTAACATCCAGACAACTGGGGGTGGGGCATAGTAGGAAGACTCTAGGCTTGCCTCCTCCCACGAACACAGCTAGATAACCAACAAATCATTCTGAATACCCAAGAAATGACCTGAGGACTGATAGAACAAACTGCACAACTAGAGGGAGAAAAGAGGTCCCAGCAAAGAAGTTAGGAAGTGTGCAGCTGAGGTTTAGAGGAGAAATGGATCCCGGGTGCTGTGAAAGGGAGAAAGGCAGAAGAGAGAGGAGCACACAGGGCAATGCACCAGGAGAACATTTCCCCACAGCCATTTGGCTGGGAAAACGAGAGGGGCAGATTTTTGTGAGTTTTTACAACCTGCTGGCTATACCTCAAAGAAGGGGGCCCCTTGGGCTTGGCTGGGATGGAGCCCTGAGGCCGTTACCCTACTCCTGGAAAGAAGGCACACAGGCAAGGCAGGGGCAGACAGCATGATCTGAAGATTTCCCAAAGCGCATGGAAAGCCTGTCCCTCTTATTATTTTTTTAAGATTTATTTATTTATTTATTTATTTATTTATTTATTTATTTATTTATTTGAGAGAGAGAGAACACAAGCAGGCGGAGTAACAGGGGGAGGCAGAGGGAGAAGCAGGCTCCCCGCTGAGCAGGAAGCCCGATGCGGGGCTCGATCCCAGGACCGTGAGATCATGACCCGAGCAGAATGCAGTTGCTCAACCAACTGAGCCACCCAGGAAGGCTGTCCCTCTTAAAGTGCATCTATGAGAGGCAGCATTCAGAGAGATGCCTCTCTGAGGACAAAAGAGCCAGACGGTGCCATTTCCCTCCTCTGGCCCTCAGCACAGGTGCAGAGACACCTGCTGAGAGAGGCTAAATCAGACACTGGCTGTTTAGCCTGCTTCCCTCCAAATTCCACAACCTTGTGCTCTGGCATGACTGGCCTTCTGGGTAAAACCTGCGTCAGTCCTAGCACGGCGAGACCCACCCCCAAAAGACCAGTGCAGGCCCCTGCCACATCAGGTCCCTAAAGTTTGGATTTTTTTTGTTTTTTGTTTTTTAAGATTTTATTTATTATCTGAGAGAGAGTATGAGGAGGGGGAGAGGCAGAGGGATAGGGAGAGGGATGAGCAGACTCCCCCCACTGAGCAGGGAACCTGACACAGAGCTCAATCCTAGGACCCTGAGATCATGACCTGAGTTGAAGTCAGACACTCAACCAACTGAGCCACCCAGGTGCCCTCCAAAGTTTGGAGTTTTAAAGGTCAACAGGTGTCGCTGGGAAAGACCTCAAACTGCACTTGCATAATAAAGGCATATATGAAAAAGACACAGCTAATACCATCCTTCATGGGGAAAACTGAGAGCTTTTCCTCTATGGTCAGGAATAAGACAGGGATACCCACTCTTACCAGTTTTATTTAACATAGTACTGGAAGTCTTGGTCTCAGCAAACAGACAACAAAAGAAATAAGTCATCTAAATCTGCAAGGAAGAAGTCAAACTTTCACTATTTGCAGATGAGATGATATTCTATATGGAAAACCCAAAAGACTCCACCAAAAAATTTCTAGAGCTGATACACAAATTCAGTAAAGTCACAGGATATAAAATCAATGTACAGAAATCTGCTGTATTTCTATACACCAATAATAAGCAGCAGAAAAAGAAATCAAGGAATCAATTCCATTCACAATTGCAACAAAAACCATAAGATACCTAGGAATAAACCTGACCAAACAGGTAAAATATCAATATTTTGAAAGGTATAAAAAACTGATGGAAGAAATTGAAGATGACATAAAGAAATGGAAAAACATTCCATGCTCATGGATTAGAAGAACAAGTATTTTTTAAATGTCTACACTACCCAAAGCAATCTACACATTTAATGCAATCCCTATCAAAATACCACCAGCATTTTCCACAGAGCTAGAATAAACAATCCTAAAATTTGTATAGAACCACAAAAGACCCCAAATAGTCAAAGCAATCTTGAGAAAGAAAAGCAAAGTGGGAGGCATCACAATTTTGAACTTCAAGTTATATCACAAAGCTGTAATAATTAAGTCAGTATGGTACTGGCACAAAAACAGACACATAGGTCAATGGAACAGAATAGAAAACCCAGAAATGGACCCAACTATATGGTCAACTAATCTTCGACAAAGCAGGGAAGACTATCCAATGGGAAAAAGACAGTCTCTTCAACAAATAGTGTTGGAAAAATCAGACAGCAACATGCAAAGCAATGAAACCAGACCACTTTCTTACACCATACACAAAAATAAATTCAAAACGGATGAAAGACCTAAATGTGAGATAGGAATCCATCAAAATTCTTGAGGAGAACATAGGCAGTAACCTCTTTGACATTGGCCATAGCAACTTCTTTCTAGATAGGTAAGGGAAACAAAAGCAAAAATGAACTATTGGGACTTCATCAAGATAAAAAGCTTCTGCACAGCAAAGGAGACAATCAATAAAACTAAAAGACAACCTACAGAATGGGAGAAGATATTTGCAAGCAACATATCTGATAAAGTTTTAGTATCCAAAATATATAATGAACTTATTAAACTGAACACCAAAAAATAAATAATCCAGTTAAGAAATGGACAGAAGTGGGTCGCCTGGGTGTCTCAGATGGTTAAGCTTCTGCCTTCAGCTCAGGTCATGATCCCAGGGTCCTGGGATCGAGCCCCACATCGGGCTCCTGGCTCAGTGGGGAGCCTGCTTCTCCCTCTCCCTCTGCCTCTATCCCTGCTCATGCTCTCTGTCTCTCTCTTTCTGTATCTCTGTGTCTCAAATGAATAAATAAAATCTTTAAAAAAAAGAAATGGACAGAAGATATGAATAGATAATTTTCCAAAGAAGACATCCAGATGGCTACTAGACACAGGAAAATATGCTCAACACCATTCATAATCGGGAAAATACAAATCAAAATTATAATGAGATATCACCTCACACCAGTCAGAATGGCTAAAATTAACAACACAAGAAACAACAGATGTTGGTGAGGATGTTGAGAAAGGAGAACTCTCTTATACTGTTGGTGGGAATGTAAGCTGGTGCAACCACTCTAGAAAACAGTATGGAGATTTCTCAGACAATTCAGCAATTGCATTACTAGATATTTACCCAGGGGATACACAAATACTGATTTGAAGAGATACATGCACCCTGAAATTTATAGCAGCATTATCAACAATAGTGAAATTATGGAAAGAGCCCCAATGTCCATTGACTGATAAGTGGATAAAGAAGAGGTGGTATATATATACAATGGACTACTACTCACCCATCAAAAAGAATGAAATCTTGCCATTTGCAAGGATATGGAGAGAGCTAGAGAGTATAATGCTAAGTGAAATATGTCAAAGACAAATACCATATAATTTCATTCATATGTGGAATTTAAGAAACAAAACAGATGAACATAGAGGAAAAAGAAAAAAAAAAAAAGAGGGGCAAACCAAAGAACAGACTCATAATTATAGAGAACAACCTGAGGGTTGCTGGAGGAAGGTGGGTGGGGGGAGGGTTTAAGTAGGCGATGGGGATTAAGGAGGGCACTTGTGATGAGCACTGAGTGTTATACGGAAGTGTTGAATCACTAAATTCTACACCTGAAACTAATATTACACTGTATGTTAACTAACTGGAATTTAAATTAAAAACCTAAAAAAATAAATAAATAAACCACCACAACCCTGAACTGTTATTCTTCCACAGTAAATTTTGTTTAAAATAATTCCCCCTTTAAGAGTACACTTAAGATGAGCACTGAGAAATGTATAGAATCGTTGAATCACTATATTGTACAACTGAAACTAACATAATACTGTATATTAATTATACTAGAATTAAAATAAAATTTAAGAAAACAACCATCCCTAATTTCATACTGAAATCTAATAAAAGGTAACCTTCATTTTGTCTTATTGGAAGCAAACTAACAAACAAAAACAACAACAAAAATCCAGATAATCAATCAGTCAACAATTAAGTCTCACTGGTTTAGTATCAAAATTGTTTAATTTAGTCATATCTCTACCCACAATGTAAGATTCCACTGGGGAGGACAACAGAGTGCACATGCATTTCCAGTCTCTCGCTAGGACAATAATGCTGACTACCTACCCAGATTTTGTCTAGTGAACTACTCTTTAAAAAAAATAAATAAATAAAAATAAAACACTATCCAAAGTCTAGGTAAGCCAAAGAGTTTCTCCTTAGGAAAAAATCTGTATTCTCAGACTGGTGACTGTGAAAATTTTATGCAGGTATTAGTATTCTTCAGGAAAATATTGAAGAATTGGTAGATTTTCTTAGTATTTATTTTGATAATTTGATGCTAAAAACCTGCTTTTAACATTTTTCATTTTTAGGGATAGCTATATAATAATGCTTCTCCATTTTGTATTAAATGTGCTGTAAGGAGTGACAGGAGAATCCTCATCGACTACTATATGCTGTAGTAATTAGAAAGGAATAGAAATTTTCATCCTAATTGAGAAATGTTCTGGCTCTGTCTAAATGAGGACAAATAAAAACTGGTGGAAACTATAAGGATATAATTAAATGGACACTGTTTGTAGAAACAAATGCATACTGGAATACTGACACTTGTCATAAGGATGAGATGGTAAATCAATTTGTCAGTGAATACTAATGAAAATAAAACATGGTTATGAGGTTTCCTTTAAAATTCAGATAATCAGAGAAGTTGTGCAATCAATTTCTGAGTTTAAATGTCTCTGCAAAATAGTTTATCTGAATCACTAAACTACCACACTCACCAACTATAAGGAAAATATGCTGTATGGCCCGGTTAAAACTGAAAATTGTACAATTCAAAATGTGATATAGACAAAGGGTATGTGTAATTATTCTTCCTAACACGAAGGGCATTTCAAAGTAATTTCCTTGGAGTATACTTACAAAACACAGCAACAGGATTTGGTCATAGAGCTTTATCAAAGAGACCTGGTCTCTACCTTATAGTGATATCTTTGTTATTTAGTAGAGGTGCTCTATAAATAGGTCTGAAAACGAAAGAAATACAAATCACTAAAAATAAAACAGACAATCTGATTTTATGGGCCTTAGACAGAGATTAGTGTTTCATAGCAAAGACTTTATCACATTTCTCTGAATTGTTACACTTCTGGTGAACATCCTATGTATTGGCATATACCATGGTCTGAAGTCCTCAGAACCAGAGGCAGAATAAACCAAGCTACAAGCTCTACCACATTTTCCTCAATTCTGGTGCTCTTCAAACACTTAGGAGGATGTTTTCTCTAAGCCTCATTGAGAGTAATTTTGTGTGGATTGTTCAACATTTCTCCAGGCAATCGGGGTAATGTGTGTCTGCAGATGACTCAGGGACTCTACTCTGTCTCTTAAAAGAAGTTAATTATACTCCTATGGGATGATAATTACCATCACAGACTGACAATCTCTAAGGTTTGAATGTATTTTGAACATTCAAGTAGTCCCTATCCTTTCTGACTCATGAATCTTTTTAGGTACAGGGAAATTAGTACTTCTCAAGAGACTACTACATGCCTGGAGACAGTTGTGAAAGTAAGAACATCATTTCTTATATTGTACTCATACTTATTTCTCCTTAGTCTTGGAGCATAAACTACCTGGAGTAGTATTTCTTACAACATGGCACCTAAACCAAACTCAACACAGTCGTTCTTAACAGAAACAACAATAATCCTTTTTTTTAAAGATTTTATTTTTAAATAATCTCTATACCCAATGAGGGGCTCAAACTTACAACCCCAAGATAAAGAGTTGTATACTCTACTGTCTGACCCAGCCAGGGGCTCGGAAAGCAACAATTACCTTAAGTAAACTTCGCTGAACGCAAACTTGTCTTTTAAAAAAACTACATGTCATTCCATTATATAGACCTAAAAGCAGATAATAATATAATAATAGAGATTCACATTTATCTAAACTCTTACATTGTATCTGTATCAGTCAGGGTTTTCCAGAGAAACAGAACCAATAGGAGATTTTCTATATATATAATTGGTATATATAATTATTTCTACAAATAGAATTAGAGTTAAATCTTATTTTATGAAATATTATATTAAATGATTGTCCTATAAGTTCAAAAATCATTTAAAATACAAAATTGTACTTGAAAATTCCTTAAGTGCTCATCAATAGTCAGTGTAGGGTTACAAAGATATGTGATGTAAGGGGATTGCTATCTTTTGTAATCATTTACCGTTTTCAATAGATAACCATTTTACAATTCCATCTGAAGATTAACCGGATTTCTAAAATATATTTAAACTGAGCACAACCCTTCAGTACTAAAAATCTCAGGATCTCTTCATCCATCTTGGGTCTCAAGATTAATTTGAGAGGCATTGCAGAGATGGAAATCTAAATTTAAGAGTATAAATTTAAGTGTGTATACACACACACACACACACAGAAAGACAGAGACAGAGACAGAGACAGAGAACTGTTATAGAGCAGAGGAAGAGCCCAAGTGGAATATAACTGAAGTGGGAAGATCAATTGCAATAGAAGGCTGCACCTAGGAGGGGCATGTTCTTGGAATGAGTAATAGTTTTACTAAGGTCGGAACTGACATAGTCAAAGGGATAAGAAACAAAGCAGCAAGACAGAGATACATTTTCCCCAAGGCCAGGATGGATATTCTCTAACAAGGAAATTCCTACAGTGATTATTTTCATCTGATTCACTCTCCCTGTGGGGTGCTCCATAGTTACTTCATAAAGAAATTCTACTTTCCCTTACCACAGTTTTCTTTTCATTTTAAGTCCAAATATTAGTCTTTCTGGCAGAGAAGGCAGAAACAATTAGCAGTTGAACAATTCTTCAAGGAATTGTGTAGAAAAGCTTCCAAATCATGAATGTATAGTTCTGTTTTGTTCACTAGATTTTAACCCACACAATTTATCTGTATAAAAATATTTACTTAGATATTTAACAACTCTTTCTATACAGATGGCAAGAGATCTACAGAAAGTATACACTCTCTTATATATGGTTTACCATCATTTTCCAGATCACCCGGAGGTAACTATTAACTGTAACATTATAGATCTATGGCAAATTTTAGGTCATTTCTTCTAGGACAGAAAAAATGTCTAGACTCTTCACCTTTCACTGTCATAGCAATGAGAAAGAGTAAGGAAATAGAAGTGAGGGAAGTTGGTCCTCAGAAATATTAGCTACCATTTATATGGGATGTCCAAAGGAACATTGTGAGAGAATCTTAAGGCTAAATGAGGCTAAAATACCAGTTATTTAGCCAAGTTTTCTAAAACCAGGAAAAAGAAAACAAGCAGTGAGCCAAAACGCAAAGCAGAATGCAGATGAGCAAGTTAAATGAAGCCATTAAAACAGAAACTGAACAGAAATAAAGGGAAGTTAGACAATGAGAGCAGGCAGTTGCACATGGAGTGGGCTGAGGCGGAATTATACCTGAAACAGATAATGGCTGATTGAGAAAAACCCAAACAAGTGTGTCTATATAATCATGTCAGGGATGTATGTGAATTTCATCAAGATAAATGAAAAACCTACCTCTCATTCCAGCAAACTGCACACAGGAGTATTCATAAAACGTTATGACTTTGTGTGGCTCTGTGGGATGCCAAAGGTAATGACAGCATTTCAAATGCCCCTATTTGTCTGAAGGACTATATTTTACTCTTCACCCTCTTTCCATAGGCAACAAGGTGACCAAAAGGTCTTTTATCCCTCCTTAGGTGGGACAATAACATTGACCATGACTGATCATTGCCTTGAGTCCATTCCCAGTCAAATATTCAAATTTTCTTATCCTTCCTCTTTATGGAAATGTAAAAATCCCACAAGAGATGCTAATGGGCAGATGACTGCACCATCATAGGTTGTGGAATATTAATTGCCAAAACACCAGGCCATTAGTTCTGAAAGTACAAAAATGTTTTAGGGCATTCACAGATTACTGAGAAATTCAGGGGTAGTTTCAGATTACCAAATCAGAAGAGATTGGTAGGAAGGGAAAGTAATTAACATACTGAATCTTAGTTAATCTTAGTTATAGAACCAAAACATTTAATTTTAAGTAATGCCAAAATACTTAAAGTTCTTCTCTCTCATTTTCTGGAGAGAGGTACATGCCTGTTTGTACAAAACTCTACCTACCCCCTGGACTTCTAGGAAAGGGAAAAAAAAACTACCTAATGCAAGTAATATTTTGACCATTGAAGAATTATGTCAATATACAGGGCCCTGAAAAATGGTTCAATACAAAGAAAGTGAAGTCTCCTTGAAGTTTGTTTTCAAATATGGGTGACCAAGAATATCTCACACTTAGCAGAACATCTTATGCTATTTTATTAAAAATATGCTGTCTAATGTTATGGAAAATAAGTATTCATCCTTAATAATGCATTTTTAATATGCCTTAGAGGACTCTAGCCTGTTGCATTATTTAATCAAGATAAATTTAAAATCTCTTAGATTACAAAGAGGTAGTCTTGTTTACTAAAAATACCACTCGTAGTTGAAGTACTGACATCCCTTCACAGACATTAGCTTTATGTAATAGAAAATGTCTCCTGCTTCCTGGACAAAAGGTCCAGGTCTCATGTACTAGTAAGCTGAAAGTCTAAGTTACAAAATGAGTCAAAAAATCAAAGGGGCTTTAGTAGTTTTACAAGGATAGCAAATCTCTCAGATTCAGAAGAGAAGAAAACATTCATTCATTACAGAGTCTGTTTTCAAGCTCTTTTCTCTTCATTGTATTTGGTTATGAACTGTCATTTCTGTTGCACCCTCTGTTCTCTTGGGTAGTGTTGATTAAAATAAATTATTCTTTAATTTATAAAAGAGGTTATCTTTCTTTTTTCCTTTAATTTTTTTTTCTTTCTGTAGCACCTAAAAAAAAAAAATACCATGAAGAGTCAAGAGAACTTTTCAACTCTATTCTCTGTGACTGTTAAAATATATTCTGTTCTTCTTTACAAAAGCTCTGTACAAACAACTACAACAATTCTGCCTCCAATAGTACATAATATATTCATATCCATGCAGAATGAGAATAGTTAAAAGGTGTTTCTAAATGCCTAAAATCTTAATGTCAGTGTAACAGTGTTATGAATCAGATTTGTGGATGAGATTTTTACCTGGCTCTAGGATTTGTGAACAAGTTAGTGATTTTTAAGTCCCTCATATTTAAAATTGGGAAAAGAAAATGAATAAAATTACTTTCATAGAAAGAGGCAAAATTTTGTAGCATTTTTTTTCACTAATATCAATAGTGTCACATATGTGAACTGAGTTGATGGTTTAAGACCAAAATCCTGAATTATCTTCTTTTTAAAACTGGTAACATTAGCCTAAGTGTATTATTTAAGATGAATTATAAAAAAAAAAAACAACAGTACTTACACACTGAGACATCTTTGCAAATATTATAGGATGGACATGTGGTTTCAGGATATCTTTCTACGTTTTGTGTATTCAAAAATGGGAAAACTAAATGGAAGACAATGCATATTTATTTGGACCCCAAACAATTTTAATTTTATAACTTCAGTGTTGGAGCTACTTTGGATGAATAATTATATTTGATTTTTACACTATGCGTATCAAATAGGTATTACTAATTATTATTATTACCATTGTACAGATGAGAAAACTGAATCTCAGAGAGATTTTTAACACTCACTCTAGTGACATAGATAAAAAAAGAGGAGACCACAATATGAACCTGGATCTAAGTTTAATGGAAATTTTCCACTGTACCTCAATGCATTTATTTAATATCTATTTAAGATCAGTTGAAGAAAGAGACTCACAAATGTAATACTTTACACATGCAACCTCCTACTTAAAATCTCCTGGATAACTAACAGAAATCTAAAACATAGTATGTCTAAAACCAAGCCAACTGCCAAACATCCTCCCCTGAACACCACCACCACTGAAACAAAGCAAAACAAAATTTCTTGAATGGTGTCCCTCATCTTGATAAATGGCACCACAGAGTGCCCGTGAAACCCCTGCCCCAAGCCCAGAGGTGAACCTAGAGTCTTCCCTTCCCATCACTCTCCAAGTCTCAATATTTCCATTTGCCTCTTTGTCTTCTGTGAACTCTAGTCAAAGCCAACCCATTTCTCCTTTAGAATATGACAAAACACCCCAACCCTGCCTCTCTGCTCCCCTACGTGTCAACCCCTCCCTCAGTGATCTATTTTCACAACAGTCAAAGTGACATTTTGAAAAATCACAAGACCTTGACTCTGTAAGTTTTGAGAGACATTTTAAGATCCCTCATACAAGTGAAATCATACAGTAAATGCCTTTCTCTGACTTATTTCCCTTAGCACAATGCCCTCAAGATCCAATCATGTTATCAAAAATGTAAGGATTTCCTTCTTTCTGTGGCTTAGTAATATTCCATTGCATATATATACATATATATATATGTATATATATATACCACATTTTCTTTATCCATCCATCCATCCATGGACACTTTGGTTTTTTCCATGCCTTGGCTATCATGATATGCTGCAGTGAACATGGGAATGCAGATATGTCTTCAAAATAGTGATTTCATTTCCTTAGGATATATTCCTAGAAGTGGGATCATTAGATCATACAACAGTTCTATTTTTTAATTTTTTGAGGAACCACTCTACGATACTCCATAATGGCTATTCCAATTTACATTCCCACCACAGTGCACAAGGGTTCCCTTTTCTCCACATCCTTGCAAACACCAACTTCTTTTTTTTTAATAGCCATTCTAACATGTGTGAGGTGATATCTCATTGTGGTTCTGATTTCCATTTCCTGTGATGATTAATGATGTTGAGCATCTTTTCATGTATATGTTGCTCATTTATTTGTATGTCTTCTTTGAAAAAAAATGGCTATTCAGGTCCTGAGCCCATTTTTAAAATTTTTTGATGGGGGCTAAGTTGTATGAATTCCTTATATATTTTGGATGTTAATCCCTTATTGGTTTTATGGATTGCAAGTATTTTCTCTCATTCCATGAGTTGCCTCTTCATTCTGTTGGTTGTTTCTTCTGCTGTGAAGAAACTTTTAAGTATGATGTAGCCCCACTTGTTTATTTTTCCTTTCATTGCTTTTGCTTTTGGTGTAATATCCAAAAAATCATTAGTAAGACCAATGTCAATTAGTTTTTTTTTCTCTATGTTTTCTTCTAAAAGATTTACAGTTTCAAGTTTTACATTTCTTTAATGCATTTCAAGTTAATTTCTGTAAGTGGTGTAAAATAGGGATGTAGTTTCATTATTTTAAATATGAATAACCACTTCTCCAAAGAACATCTATTGAAAAGAGTAATCTTCACTACTGAGTATTTTTGGTTCTCTTGCCAAATATTAGTCGACTATATGTGGGGATTTATTTCTGAGCTCTTTGTTCTCTTCCAATTGTCTATGTGTCTGTTTTTATGCCAATACCATACTGTTTTGATTATTGTAGCTTTATACTCTAGCTTCAAAGTAGGCAGTCTGATGCCTCCAGCTTTGTTCCTCCTTCTCAAGATTGCTTTAGCTACTTGGGGGTTTTCTGTGGTTCCACACAAATTCTAGGATTTTTTCTATTTCTGTGAAAAAGCCATTGGAATTCTGATAGGAATTACACTGAATCTGTAGATCACTTTGGGCAGAATAGACATTTTAAAAATACTAGTTTTTCCAATCCATGAACACAGGATATATTTCTATTTATTTGTGTCTTGTACTATTTATTTCATTAATGTCTTATAGTTTCCAGTGTACAGAATTTTCACCTCTTTGGTTAAATTTATCCTTAAGTATTTTATTGCTTTTCATGGTATTGTAAATGTAGTGGTTTTATTTCTTTTTCAGATGTTTTATTGGCAGTGTATAGAAATGCAACTGTTTTCTATATGTTTAGTTTGTATCCTGAAACTTTACTGTATTCATCAATTAGTACTAAGAATTTTTTGGTGGAGTCTTTTAGGGTTTTCTATATATAAAATCATCTCATCTGCAAGCAATGATGATTTTACTTCTTCCTTTCCAATCAGTTCCCTTTTCTTTCTTTTTCCTGCCTAATTGCTCTGGATAGGAATTCTAGTACTATGTTGAAGAAGTTGTGTGAATGGGCACCCTTGTCATATTTCTGACCTTAAAGGAAAAAGTAGATTTTTACTGTTATGTATGATGTTAGCTGTGGGTAAGTCATATATGGTCTTTATTGTGTTAAGATTTGTTATATACCCACTTTCTATACCCAATTTCTTGAGAGCTTTTCTTGTTTTTTTTTTTCATGAAAGGGTGTTGGAATTTCATCTTTTCTTTTTTTTCCCGAATCTATGGTGAGGATTATATGTTTTATCTTCCAATCTATCAATGAGGTGTATAATGTTTATTGATTTATGTATGTTGAATCATCCTTGCAACCCAGGGATAAATCCTACTTGATCTTGGTGTATGATCCCTTTGATGGGCTAGGAATTTGGTTTGCCAGAATTTTGTTAAGGATTTTTAAAACTATATTCATTAGGGATATTGGCCTGTAGTTTTCTCTTGTGTCTTTATCTGGATTAGGTATTAGAGTGATGCTGGTTTCATAAAATGAGTTTGGGAATATTCTCCCTCTTCAATTTTTTTTTTTTTTTTTTTTTAGAATTTGAGAAAGGATTGGCATTAATTTTTCTCTAAATGTTTGGTAGGATTTACCAGTGAAACCATCTGGTCCTGGGCTTTTCTCTTGGGGGAGTTTTTAAATTACTGCTTGAATCTTCTTAGTTATTATTGGTTTGTTCAGATTTTCTGTTTCTCCATGATCCAGTCTTGGAAGGTTATAATGTTTCTAGAAATGTATCCATTTCTTATAGTTTATCCAATTTGTTGGCAAGATTTGTTCATAGCAGCCTCCTATAATTCTTAGCATTTCTATGGTATCAGTGGTAATGTGCCCTTTTTCATCTATAGTTTTGTTGATTTGAGTCTTTTCTTTCTTGGTTAGTCTCACTAAAGATTTGTCCATTTTGTTTATCCTTTTAAAAAATCAACTCTTTTTTTTTTTTTAAGATTTTATTTATTTATCTGAGACAGAGAGAATGAGAGAGACAGAGAGCACATGAGAGGGGGGAAGGTCAGAGGGAGAAGCAGGCTCCCTGCCGAGCAGGGAGCCCGATGTGGGACTCGATCCAGGGACTCCAGGATCATGACCTGAGCCGAAGGCAGTCGCTTAACCAACTGAGCCACCCAGGCGCCCTAAAAAATCAACTCTTAGTTTCATTTTTTCTATTGTCCTTCTAGCGTCTATTTCACTTATTTGTTTTTAATTTTTATTTATTTATTTGAGAGAAAGAAAGAGCACAAGCAAGGGGAGGGGGAGAGAGAGAAAGAATCCCAAGGAGACTCTGCACTGAGTGTGGAGCCCAATACAGGGCTTGATCCCAAAACCCCAAGATCATGACCTGGGCCAAAATCAAGAGTTGGTCGCTCAACTGACTGAGCCATCCAGGCACCCCTTATTTATTTCTGCTCTAATATTTACTATTTCCTTCTTTCTGCCAATTTTGGGCTTAGTTTATGATTCTTTTCCTAGCTACTTTAGGTATTGACATCTTTCTATTTTCTTGATTTATAGCTATAACCTTCCCTTTGGAAACTTTTGCTTTTCTTGCATCCCATAAAATTTGGCATGTTGGGTTTGTATGTTGTTTTGTTTGTCTCAAGGTATTTATTTCCTGGGGCACCTGGATGGCTCAGTCATTAAGGGTCTGCCTTCAGCTCAGGTCATGATCCCGGGGTCCTGGGATCGAGCCCTCCATCGGGCTCCCTGCTCCATGGGAAGCCTGCTTCTCCCTCTCCCACTCCCCCTGCTTGTGTTCCCTCTCTCACCGTGTCTCTGTCAAATAAGTAAATAAAAGCTTGTTTTAAAAAAAAGATATTTATTTCCTTATAATTTCTTCCTTGACCCTTTGGATGTTCAAGAGTGTGTTAATTTCCAGACATTTGAATTTTTCATTTCTCCTCCTATTACTAATTTTTAGTTTCATACCACTGTGATCAGAAATAATACTAGATATGATTTCAATCTTCTTAATTTTGTTAAGGCTGTTTATAGTCCGACATATGGTTTATTTTGGAGAATCTTCTCTGTGTCCTTGAGAAGAATGTATATTCTGATGCTGTTGGATAGAATGTTCCATATATGTTAAAATCACTTGGTCTATAGTGTTATTCAGATCTACTGTTTCCCTCTTCATTTGTCATGTGGATAATCTATCCCCTGTTGAAAGTGAAGTTTTGAAGTCCCCTATTATTGTTGTCTATATCTCCCTTTCATTCCCTTAATATTTGCTTTAAATATTTAGGTCCTCCAATGTTGGAATGGACACATACTTACAATTGTTATAACCTTTTAATGAAATGACCCTTCAGTTATTATTTCTGTCTCTTGTGAATTTCCATTACTTGCTTAAATAATCAGGAGAATTATATTCTTTCCCCAATAAACGTATTAATAAACTAAAGAATAAGTGGAGGCTTTATTCCCCCTCCAAATTTAACAAATTATATTGTTTATGTAAATGTAATAGGATTGAATAAAAATCTTCATAATTGTGTTCAATACAGAAAATGACTGAAGTAGATGAAAATGCAACCAACTGGAAATTATGAAAAACTATCTTAGTTAAATCAGTAATAAAAGTGAAATTATTATCATATATCAGCTACCTTATTTTTCAAACTATTTAAATTGGAACATATTCTACCTGTGAGTTAAGTTCAGGAAAAACTGACAGTAAAAGGACTGTATCAGACACAAAGAAGTATAACTCACATTTTTAGTCTAACAACAAATTGTGTTTACAGAACAAGTTATATGGCTCATTTTGCAACACAAAACAATCCTGAGGGGTTTTTTTTCACCTTCAAATCAAAATTCAAATTAGAATCAGAAATGAAATGATGTTCTTATTTCAGCAATGAATACATGAGTGACTTGATTTTTCTTAAGACTGCATTTTTTAACGCTCATCTGGGTATAACACTTTAAAGAGTCCCTTTCAATCCTTAAAAGACATTCAGTTTGTGACTGCAAAACACACCTTTTTCAGCTCCACTTATTCTGCAGAAGGACCTTTCCATAGCAAAGATTAACACAATATGCATCACGAGTTCAAAAATTTCAATTTGCTGCTATCCTTAGCAAATAATGAGAACCATCTGGACTGATTGATGCGGAGATTGAAGGTAATTGATCCTGCAATTGAGAAGCTTTTATGAAACATGAAATTAAACAAGATGATATTAAGCATTCTAAAGTTCATCAGAACGACACAACCAATGTGTTACTAGCTGTTCATTTTCTTTATATAAAAAGCCTTGACTGGAAGAATATAACAGAAATAAAAGCTAAAAAAAAAATCTAGATATTGATGTATTGATCAAAGGTCCACAGCTGGTTTGCTTTGTTACAATAAATATTCTATGTGGTGCATAAAAGTCTTTGATTTCTTGCCAAATGTCCTTTGTAGGTAAAACATTATTAGTGGAATTACAATTATTAATATGTACAAATTGCCCTTAAAAAAAGCAAACTATGTAGAAAAGAATTAGCAATAGTTTTACCTTTGAATAAAACTTTATACTATTTCAGATCTTTTTCTTATTAGCTCCCTCTTGGAAAAAGAAGTGCTTCAAGAGGCCAGTTATTATTGCCTGATTTTCACAGCAAACTTTGAGGTAAGCAGAGCTTATTTTTTCCCACTTGAAGGATAAATAGCTAAATCTCCCAGAAGTTATATCATTTGCTCTAGGCTGGGTGAGTGGTAGACTGAGGTAAGACCCCAAATTTTTAAGTTTTTAATTTATAGCCTAAAATATATTCTAGTATATCACATTGCTTCTTGATAAGGAAACACAGACAACTGAAAGCATAAATATTGCTTTGCTAGGAAGTTTTTTTCCAACATTCCATATTGCTAATGACTCTGTTTATTTCCCTGTATAAAAAGACATTGATTCATGGGCATTCTTCCACATTTCCATTGTATTCAACTACATCACTAACTTAGACACTATTCACAATTCTCCAACATAAAAGGACATCTGGCAACAGTGGTCACTGTGACTCCAGTTTGAATCAGAAGGCAGGCCTTTTGTAACTTAAGGAAGACATCTCAGAATTTATCAATGTTCATAAAGTAGTATAAAAGAAAAAGACCTGACCCTGGCCAAAAAGTAGGGCTACCATTTCTGGAGATGCTTAAGGCTATAAGAATCTTCTCAAAATCTGAGCATAAGGTACAACAATGGTATCCTATGATATAATCTTGGATATAATTCTTAATACACACTATAAAATGTGACAAATTTTAAAATGTGACCAACTAAGAAAGAAGCTAATAACTCTGTTGTATATCTCAGTGCTGCAAGTAAAATAATCTAGCCTGACATACAGAAACATAATACATGTATTCAGAAAGATGAATGAATATTCATTAATATTCATATTACATTAAAAACAAATCATGTAATGTATAGTCATGGAATGATGCATATTTACATAGGAAAATAATATACTTTTTGTTTCTCTAAAGCTGCTAGAGAGGTTTCATGTAGAAAATAAGATTTTATAAGCCACACTAAGAAAAAAGACATCTTGAAAGATTGTGGAGAAAATGGCATATTTCAGAAAAAAAAACACAGCTTGAAATGAGAGACTCTTAAACTCAGGAAACAAACTGAGGGTTGCTGCAGTGGAGAGAGAATATGCTTACCCTCACCTTCACTTTTACTGGCAGAAAAAAACCTGGGTTTTAAAAATACAAGTAGAAAGTAGTTAGGGATTTCATCCGTTGTTTTTAATTATGCCAATATAGCATATTTATTTGGTGCTGAATAGCTTACACCAGCAGTGCAATTATTAATCTTGATATATTTATTTATTTTAAGATTTTATTTATTTATTTGACAGAGAGAGACACAGCAAGAGAGGGAACACAAGCAGGGGGAGTGGGAGAGGGCAGGCTTCCCGTGGAGCAGGGAGCCTGATGTGGGGCTCGATCCCAGGACCCTGGGACCACGACCTGAGCCGAAGGCAGATGCTTAATGACTGAGCCACCCAGGCGCCCCAATCTTGATATATTTAATCCACATAGAAGCTTAAAGATTTGTAATGTTATCATAAGTATTAATTACTTCTAGTATTCGTAGTGGTATAGTATTATAGTACAATTAGTAGTTTAACAGTATAATCAGCATTATATACATTAAGATTAGAGGAAACAAAGCATGATATACACCATTTCACTTGTGACTAATAAGTAATGGCGTTCTGTCTTCTAATCCAAGTTCAGGGCTACTACTAGAACATAGCTGCTTCCTCTCCATAAACCATCACAAATATCACTGCTGTAATATTTATTTCATATAATCACCATACTTAAATATAAATTATTTTTTAAATATTTTTTAAGGATTTATTTATTTTTGAGAGAGAGAGAGCATGTGCAAGAAGGAAAGGGGTGACAGAGAGAGAGGGAGAGGGAGAGAACCTCCAGCAGGCTCCACGCTCAGCATGGAGCCCAAAGTGGGGCTTGATCTCACTACCCTGAGATCATGATCTGAATCCAAACCAAGACTCAGACACTTAACCAACTGAGCCACCCAGGCACCCCTGAGTCACCCAGGTACCCCTAAATTATTATTTGAGTATTCATTTTATCAGGGAATAATTTTCTAATGCAACACAGGAACACAGAATGATACTACTCACGAAACTTGGTTCATGGGGACACCTGGGTGGCTCAGTCGGTTAAGCGCCTGGCTTTGGCTCAGATCCTTGTCCCAGGGTCTTTGGATCAAGTCCTGCACCAGGCTCCTTGCTCAGCAGGGAGCCTGCTTCTCCCTCTGCCACTCCCCCTGCTTGTGCTCTCTCTCTTTCTTTCTCTGACAAGTGAATAAATAAAATCTTAAAAAAAAAAAACAACTTGGTTCATGATACACTGTAATTATTGATATAAATCTGGGCCCTTATTATTCTATTTAATTATATATGTAATTATGTATTTTTAAGAATCTAATGAATACTTGTGAATTTAGTACCAAATCCAATTACTGGATCTTTAAAAATAATTTACATGTACTCATGTGCTTCATGTACTTTTTCTTATCCTGTCACTGTGTCTATAACCAGAATTATTGCTATTCTGTATTTTAATAATGGTTTTATGTTTGTAGGCATGTGCACATGAATGAATGTGTGTGTGTGTGTGTGTGTGTGTACCATAAATCAAAAAGAAAAGGAGAAACAACTCAACAGCACAATGGATGAGAAGCCTAAACAATCACTTCTTCAAAGAGGGAATCCAAATGCCCAAAAAGATATGATGATATGCTCAACCTTGTTACCATATAAAGGTAACTGAAGTTCATGATGAGAACTGTTTTTCACCCATTTGATTGGAAATAATAAAAAAGTCAAACAGTATTAAGTTTGAGAGGTTGGCAATGAATAGAATTTCTTATACACTGTTGGGATAAAATTTTTGAAATACTTTGTTAACTGTGACTTTATTTACATTATTTTCTTTGTCCTGGTTCTTGCTTCAGTGAGTCAGCTAGGATATGCAGCTCTGTTGCTAACAGTAACATGAATAAAAAAAGTTAGACAAAATAATTTAAAAAATGATGAGGCAGAAAAAGTCTTACAAATCTTCCCCATATACTATCATTCCAAATGTGCATACACATACACATACTCTTGTCTGGCATAAAAACTTTCTGAATAATTTTTTGAACTTTTGGGAACTTGAATAGAAATAATTTCACTTTGACAACAGAAGTGTTATAGCATTTAAATGTAATTTTTCAACATGCTGAATTTAAACCTGGAAGGGGAAAACATGGGGTGGAGAAGGAAATATACATATCAATATTTATCATGTAAAATACATATAACTAGGGCTTTTCTAAATTTAACTATGTATGATTTTAAAAGTCAAATACAGAATTACATTTCTGTGCTTTCAGAGAACCAAACAATAACATTTATAATATTTTTATTGATAACTACAAAAATCTTTTGTGAGTTACTGCTTAGTATTTATGAATTGGAACAAAAAATGGCATTTGCTGAATTTGCAAAACAGCTAATTCATAAAAAGGTAAGTGACTGAATATTGCATATAAGGTACATTGCATATCTATTACCATAGAATATATACATGTTCACATATATTTATTTCCATAATCTAGAATCAGATTAAGATATGTTAAAATACTCAGGAGTATTTGTGAATGCAATTGAGAGATCAATCTTAAAATATGTATACCTCCTTATTTAAACAACTCTTATGCTGTCCTTTAAGTAGATTTTTTAGAGGTTGATTATGAAATTCATTAATCCGTTCCTTCCTAAATATTTCATATTTTCTCCTGTATGATGGTTGATTTTATGTGTCAACTTGACTAGTGATTCTGTTTTTCTCCAGAAGCTTGACTAAAACACCCTGCAATCGAAAATCTATGCCATGGGGGAATGCCGGTCCAAAAAACAAAGCAGTAAAGGCACTGAATGGCAATAATTTCAGAAGTGTTTAGTCTTAAGCAAGGTAACTTGAAAGCCTTGAAATTGACTGTTATTGAACATCTATTCTTTTTCAGTAAATAAATTTAAAATATTTTTACATCTTTTCAGCTTAATTCTCCCAACAACGCCTTAGAATTTGTATCACATTGCTGCAACAGACACAGTGGTGCCACTTTAATGTGTTCAGGTTGCCCTAACAAAATAACAGACTGGGGGCCTTAGACAACAGATACTCATTTTCTCACAGTTCTGAAGGATTTCTAGCCTTCAGATCACTTCATGATCGAAGTGGTGGCAAATCTGGTTTGTACTGAGAGTTCTCTTTCTGGCTACCTGATCCCGATGTCTCTTCCACTTCTTAAAAGTGCACCAGCCCTATGGGATTAGTCCCCCACTCTTATGACCTCATCTAACCTTAATTACCTCCCTAAAGATCCTATTTCCAATACAGTCACATTATGGGCTAGGGCTTCAACACACGAATTTAGAGAGGCACATTACACAGTCTCTGATACTATCCAATTATTCTACCTATACCCCACATATTTCGTAGCCCCACTACAGTTAGACAGGGACATTGACTAGTTGTAGCCAACAAGAGTGTCACTTTGAGATCTAAGTATGAAAGAACTAAAACAGAACTTTCTAGCGATCTCTTCCTCTGCCACAGCAACTGAGAAGACCTGGTGCTCCAGACTATACAATAGCTGATGGTGGAGACTACATCAGCCTGGTCTCAGAGAGATTGCAGATCACAGCCCCCTTGCATGTAACGTGATTGGGAAAATAAATATATTTAGTTTATCCACTGTACACTTGGGATTGCTTGTTATTGTCACTTACTTGGATTTATACCCTACTGAGTGGTAGTTAGAGATGCAAAAGTCACCTTGGTCTAAATATAAACTCTGCCACATATGAAATGTGTAAACTCAAGAAAGTTTCTTGACATCTTTCACAGTCTTCACTTATAAAATGAGAGTAATTAATAATGTCAATTTCATAATAATGCCCATGCCATGAAGATTAAATGAAAGATTGCATGTAAAGTGCTCTTAAAAGTGCTTTGCTTAATAGAGGATCGATAACTGGGATTTTTACGTTGAGAATCTGTGGCTCAGAGTTTATGCAAACATTGATGATAAAAGTTAAATATTCATGAGTAATGTGGGAAGTTCTTAGAAAGCTGGTAAGGGCCAGAACAGATAATAACAACTGAACTGACCAGTTATTGGCCACTGCATAGACATAGCTCTAAAAAGATGGTGATACTCACATATAGAGAAATGAGCTGAGAAAATTCAGGTTCACACCTAATCCCAAGTGAGTTCATATTTACTCATGGATATAACCATATAAGCAGAGTATTGCCGGTGATCATAGGTAACAATTGTTTTCCAAATTCAATTTATCAGCATACATTTCCTCCTGGGAATCTATACACTTTTATGACCAAGAGAAATTTCCTCAGAATTTTTACTTATTCGTGGACCTTAGAAACCAAAATTACCACATTCATACAAGTACGAGGCATTACGTGTCCTGACCATTTTGGCATAACCATTTATTAACACTCGCTCATGATGCATGAAAAAGCAGTTCTGGCTGCTCTTGCTAAACTATAAAGCATTATTTTCATATTTTCCTAGTCCACATACTCCCAAAAGCCACAATTTCAATAATTTAGAAGAATATAGCAACTGTCAGAAGAAGGTTTGTATGAAAATAAATAACAAACAGAAGCTTCTCTGAGTTTAATGTATTAAACTCTTCTGTAATCTCTTGGTTATAATGGATGTGCATTGATATTGCCTTGAAACAATAAAAAATATTGAGCATCTCTAATGTACTTGGTCATATAAATGCCTCAGCTCTGGCTGTTTTCCCAAGAGTGCCAACACTGTACTCATCCCAGTGAGTCCCAACATGAGAAGCAAAGGAAGCCTGAAAGCTAGGAGTTAGTATACACAATAGTTAGGGACGAGCTCTGAAGTCAGAGAATACAGGCCATCACACTCACTACTCCATAATGTTGGCAAAGTTAGTATCTCTGAGTTTCTTTCTTTCTCTTTGTAACTATGAAATTTCAAATCTGTAAATATTAAGTTGTTCAAAATGAAACTTGAAAAAAAGGAGGAGGGGCGCCTGGGTGGCTCAGTTGGTTGGGTGACTGCCTTTGGCTCAGGTCATTATCCTGGAGTCCCGGGATTGAGTCCCGCATCAGGCTCCCTGCTTGTCAGGGAGTCTGCTTCTCCCTCTGACCCTCCCCCCTCTCACGCTGTCTCTCTCTATCTCATTCTCTCTCTCAAATAAATAAATAAATAAATAAATAAAATCTTAAAAAAAAAAAAAAAGGAGGAAGGTGTCTTCACTACCCCCAGTCTAGGTGTGAGAACTGAATGAGAGAATTCAAATAAAGTTCTAAGGACAATGCCTGAAACACAATAAGCCATCAATAAATGTTACCTTTATCGTCAGCAGTTAGGAAAAATTTAAACTTGTGTTCTATTAAAAATGTATTACACTTTTGGCTTTTGGCTCAGAGGAGGTGAAGGTGCAACTGCCTTGTGTCATCCCGAATCTGGATTCATCTAACACAAGCCACCTCCACCATGCCACCTAAGTTCAACCCCAATGAGATCAAAGTCCTATACCTGACATGCGCTGCGGGGGGAGTCAATGCCACGTCTGCCTTGGCCCCAAAGATTGGCCCACTGGGTCTGACTCCAAAAAAGGTTGGTGATGATATCACCAAGACAAGTGGTGATTGGAAGGGTCTGAGGATTACAGTAAAACTGACCATTCAGAACAGGCCCAGATTGAAGTGGTACCTTCTGCCTCTGCCCTGATTATCAAAGCCTTCAAGGAACCTCCAAGACAAACCATGAGAGATGATGGACTCTGAAAAACAAACTGAGGGTTCTAGAGGGGAGGGGGATGGGAGGATGGGTTAGCCTGGTGATAGGTATTAAAGAGGGCACGTTCTGCATGGAGCACTGGGTGTTATACACAAACAATGAATCATGGAACACTACATCAAAAACTAAAGATGTAATGTATGGTGATTAACATAACAATAAAAAATTTAAAAAAAAAAAGGAACCTCCAAGAGACAGAAAGCAACAGAAAAACATTAAACACAGTGGAAATATCACTTTTAATGAGACTGTCAACATCGCCTAACAGATGTGGCACTAATCTTTAGCCAGAGAACTCTCTGGAACCATTAAAGAGATCCTGGGGACTGCCCAATCTGTGGGCTGCAATGTTGATGGCTGCCACCCTCATTACATCACAGATGACATCAATAGTGGTGCAGTGGATTGCCCAGGTAGTTAAAACTATAAAGGAAAATATTTCAGTAAAGGGTCATTTGACACCAACAATAACAAAAATGCATTATAACAATCAAGGGGAAGAGGCTAGAATGATCCATGTAGTAATGGATTGGAGTTGGAGACATCAGTAAGAACTTAGCTTAATATATTATATACAGTTGCAAATAGAAATATTTATAGATATGTGTATATACATAGGTTAGTACACACACATACATTTCTTTGTGCTGTCAGCTGAGAGGTCCACCCCAGTAGCAAAGGGCACAGATCTTGGTTTCTAATACTGAACCAAAAGCTCCTTGGAGAAACAGCTGATTCAAGGACTGGATCAGGAATTATAGAAGATAAGCTTGGTGTGTCAGAAAGTAAGAACATACTAAAAAACAAAACAATAAAAAACATTTTTGGAGTTATGTGGGAGTATGCCAAAGGGACACAGGATCCAACTAAAAGGCTCCCAGTAGCCAAAACTGGAAAATTTTGAGCAAAAAAATAACTCAGATTAATACCCAAAATATAAAATTAGTTATCTATAAGTTTATATCGATGTATAAAAATAATTTAACAAATTAATGAATGGAGAAGAGACAACTGTCTCATGTAGAAGAATTCCAAATAATTATGTAGATACTTCTCCCCTACGGGGGGGGGGGGAGGAGCATAAATCCCAACTCCATAAATGTGGGCTGTTGATAGTGGCTCTTCCAAAGAGTGAAGACTCCAAAGAGTCTGCCTTGACCCAATCTTCAGGGCTAGGGCAGACACGGCATTGACTTCCCCACCAGTGCATGTCAGTATATGACTTTGGAATTTTCTATTCCAAAAACAGAAAGGTGAGGAAAAGAGTAACTTTACATCGGAGAAATCTGACAAACACTACCTCAGCCAGAGTTATCATCAATAGTCATGAGTCATGATGCTAGTATACATCTTTCATATAATGTGATGAAAATAGCACTTGAGGCCTGTGATTTCCTCCCTAAGTCCCATAGCCCAAGTCTAGGCATGAGAAAAACATCTGAAAAATTCTAATGGAGGAGAATCCTATAAAATATCTCACCAGCACCCTCCAAAACTGTCAGAATGATCAGAAACAAGGAAAGTGAGAAACTGTCACAGCCTATAGGAGCCTAAGGAGATGTGACAATTAAATGTAATACGATATACTGGATGGGATCCTGGAAAAGAAAGACAATATTAGGTCAAAACTTAGCAACTGCGAATAAATTATGGACTTTAGTTAATAATAGTGTATCAATACTGGTTCATTAATTGCAGTAAATATACCATACTAATGTAAGGTGTTAATAACAGGGCATACTGGGTGTTGGGTATATGGGAATGCTCTTTACTATCTTCTCAATTTTTCTCTAATTCCAATACATTCTAAAAAATAGTACTAAAAATGCATTACAATAATTGGAAGAATTTTTTCGAAGACCTTAGTCATTCTAGATGATACTAGGTTGCATGAAAAGTGCTTCCACATTACAATGATGGAGTTCAATTCTACCTCTGCCACTTTGTAGATGTATACATCAGCACAATTTCTTAAAGACATGGTGCCCTTTTATGTGTACAATGAAGATACAAATAACCTCAGGGATGTGGCAATGAGAAATAAATAAAATCAAATACATGGAGCACCCAAAACAATGCCAGTCACAGAAGGCTTAAATCTGCCCAAGAATATGCAAATGGAATATAGAGAGCCAGGATTAGGATTTGGCTCCGTGAGATCCCACTGTCCCTGATCTTGCCATTATGCAATATTGGTTGTAATTCAAAAATCAGAATTCAACCATTAAAGTAGGCCAGTCTGGAACATTTATTTGCTTCGATAGCCCCTCAGCTGGGCTGTAACATCCTTTAGCAGTGACAATGTGAACTTGGAGCCTGTGTATAATAGTCACTGTAAGTCCCTCCCTTGAGATCTGGCTTAAATGCTGACAGTCCGTAGGTGATGGTATAAAGCCTGTTGGAAGTAAGGAAGACATGGAGATGAGGGCATGAGAGCAAAGCAGGTATAGAACACTGAAAGGAAGGCAGAAGATTAAAAACTATATCTACCTTGTCTTCAACTGAATTATCTGTTTTCCTGGCTTTCTGGAACTAGATTGCTAAATTCAGTTAAATTCAACACATTCTGATTAGGTATCCATCCTCATATATTTCAGGGTCAATACAGTATACATTCTAGCATGGCAATTTTATTCAACATCACATAATTTAAAGCAACCACCTTTTTTTTTTTTTCATTCCAGTAAGTGGCTTGTGCATGGTAAGGTAGGAATCCAAACCCAAATGAATTTTCAAAAGAAAAGACTTCACAAGAGCATTATGGTAGTAACAGACCTCTACAAACTATATCCTTAGCTCCCCCAGGTCACACATTCACTCTTCTCTGCCAGGAGGTTTGAGAGAATACGTGTTCAGCATCACAAGAAGCACTAAGGGCAACACAAGACTGAATATGGTATGACTACCCTCCTCTAGGTGCTCAAACACCAGACAAGGCAGATACACAGTGGTATATTATAGAACACATTTTGTGCCGTGGTAAAGGTCTGAAAGTATAGATATGAGAGCCATTAGCTGAGTTTTTATTAATCCCCCACACCCCCCAAAACTTCACACCTGCAGATGGTTGATCAAATTTATACAAATCATCAAATTTACATCAAATCAAATTGGGATCTCAACTTCAGTGGCCTATAGCCACTACTTTACACTAAAAACTACTGATGCAGTCAGCAAACTCTAGACATGCCTTTTTTTTATTTTTTAAAGAAGGATGTCATCCTAGTTAAATGGGGAAAAAAATTAACTAAAGAAGAACTAGAATGGATAATGAAAAACTGAGGGTACTTCAAAAGATGATTTCCCCAAAGTATTAGAAATGATCATTTTTTAAAAATTTTTTATTGTTATGTTAGTCACCATACATTACATCATTAGTCCCTGATGTAGTGCTCCATGATTCATTGTTTGTGCATAACACCCAGTGCTCCATGCAGAACGTGCCCTCTTTAATACCCATCACCAGGCCAACCCATCCTCCCACCCCCCACCCCTCTAGAACCCTCAGTTTGTTTTTTCAGGGTCCATCGTCTCTCATGCTTCATCTCGCCCTCTGATTTCCCCCCCTTCATTCTTCCCCTCCTGCTATCTTTTTTTTTTCATTATATATAGATTATATAGAAAATAGATTACAGGGGCACCTGGGTGGCTCAGTCGTTAAGCGTCTGCCTTCGGCTCAGGTCATGATCCCAGGGTCCTGGGTTCGAGCCCCGCATCGGGCTCCCTGCTCCGCGGGAAGCCTGCTTCTCCCTCTCCCACTCCCCCTGCTTGTGCTCTCTCTCTCGCTGTGTCTCTCTCTGTCAAATAAATAAATAAAATCTTTAAAAAAAAAAAAGAAAATAGATTACAAAGACAGATCCTATAAATATATAAATAAAGCTATAAATATCTAAACCATGGTCACATTATGAAGTTTAAAATATGTAACTTTTCAGCAAGGCCGCTCCTAAAAATGTTACTATGACTTACAATACTTTCTGACGTTATATGTCAGAACTCATTAGGAATTTAATATAATTTCCTTCCACTGTGAATTATGGACTCCTCTCACTCTTCATTTTTTTTTTTTTCCTGCCTCTGAGCTGCATCAACTGTTTCTAAGAAACAGAAGTTGAAAGCACTAGGGAAGAATCTTGTACAGAACATAATCTATTTTTAGACTTTAGCTCATTCTGACGTGAATGCAAGATCCACTGCAACTACAATACCTGGGAATCTCCTGTGCTTAGTAAACAAGGTCAATATATAGCATTCACTCTATTGAGAACTGTTAAATTCACCAAATAATTGACATAGGTTAACGTAGGATCAAAAAAGCCTTGAAAATTTCACGAATCACCGAATCAGGTCACTGTAATAAACAAAGAGAAGCCTAAATGGAAAATGCTTTAAATATTCAACAAAGGACGCAAGGAAAAGAGAAAAAGATGGAGGGGGCAAAGGAAGGTCTCTTAGTCCTCTCAGGCTGCTAGAACAAAATACCATAGACAGGGTGGCTTATAAACAACAGAAATTTACTGCTTACAGTTCTGGAGACCGGGAAGTCCAAGATCGAGGAGCTGGCAAATTTAGTGTCTGGTGAGGTTCAGCTTCTTCACTGAGGGTTGTCTTCTAACTGTAACCTCACATGTCCGAGAGGACAAGGTGGCTCTCTCTGGGGCCCCTCTTAGGAGAGCACTAATTCCATTCATGACGCTTCCACCCTCATGACCAAATCATCTCCCAAAGGCCCTATTTCCTCATACCATCACCTTGGGCATCAGTTTTCAACATAGGAATTTGGGGAGGACATATACCCCAGACTAAAGCAGAGGGGAGGAAAAGAAGAGGACAGGGCACAGCTGAAACAGGCTACCCTCTCATCCCTGCACAACATTGGTGCTAGGTATTCTCACATGTATCATTTCATTTCATTTTCATATAGCTGTCATTTAGACCTTCTTGGAGCCTCAGTCTCCTCATCATTTAAACCTTGCAAAATGGCTGTGAAGATGAAAAATATATATTCCTCACCTAATGCCTCATAGTTAGGAGATACTCAATAAATGGCTGGTATCAGTATCGACTGTCATCATCTATACAGCTGTTTCTTAGAAGAGCCTTTCAGGAACACTTTCTCCCCTTCACAAAAAGGGGGAAGAAAAAGAAAAAAAGAGGTGCTATTATCCTCCTTCAAAAAAGGCAGATTCATCCATGCTCATGGACTGGAAGAACAAATATTGTGAAGATGTCAACACTACCTAGAGCAATCTCCACATTTAATGCAATCCCTATCAAAATACTATCCACTTTTTTCAAAGAAATGGAACAAAGAATCCTAAAATTTGTATGGAACCAGAAAAGACCCCGAATAGCCAGAGGAATCTTGAAAAACAAAAGCAGGGCGCCTGGGTGGCTCAGTTGGTTAAGCGACTGCCTTCGGCTCAGGTCATGATCCTGGAGTCCCTGGATCGAGTCCCGCATCGGACTCCCTGCTTGGCAGGGAGTCTGCTTCTCCCTCTGACCCTCCCCCCTCTCATGTACCCGCTCTCTCTCATTCTCTCTGTCTCAAATAAATAAATAAAATCTTTAAAAAAAAAAAAAAAAAAGAAAAACAAAAGCAAAGCTGGCGGCATCACAATTCCGGACTTCAAGCTCTATTACAAAGCTGTTATCATCAAGACAGTATGGTACTGGCACAAAACAGACACACAGATCAATGGAACAGAATAGAGAGCCCAGAAATGGACCCTCAACTCTATGGTCAACGCATCTTTGACAAAGCAGGAAAGAATGTCCAATGGAAAAAAGACAGTCTCTTCAACAAATGGTGTTGGGAAAACTGGACAGCCACATGCAGAAGAATGAAACTGGACCATTTCCTTACATCACACACAAAAATAGACTCCAAATGGTTGAAAAACCTCAATGTGAGACAGGAGTCCATCAAAATCCTAAAGGAGAACACAGGCAGCCACCTCTTTGACCTCAGCTGCAGCAATTTCTTCCTAGAAACATCGCCAAAGGCAAGGGAAGCAAGGGCAAAAATGAACTATTGGGACTTCATCAAGATAAAAAGCTTTTGCACAGCAAAGGAAACAGTCCACAAAACCAAAAGACAACCGACAGAATGGGAGAAAATATTTGCAAATGACATATCAGTAAAGGGCTAGTATCCAAAATCTATAAAGAACTTATCAAACTCAACACCCAAAGAACAAATAATCCAATCAAGAAATGGGCAGAAGACATGAACAGACATTTTTCCAAAGAAGACATCCAAATGGCCAACAGACACATGAAAAAGTGTTCAACATTGCTCGGCATCAGGGAAACCCAAATCAAAACCTCAAGGAGATACCACCTCACACCAGTCAGAATGGCTAAAATTAACAAGTCAGGAAATGACAGATGTTGGAGAGGATGCAGAGAAAGGGGAACCCTCCTACACTGTTGGTGGGAATGCAGGCTGGTGCAGTCACCCTGGAAAACAGTTCGGAGGTTCCTCAAAAAGTTGAAAATAGAGCTACCCTATGACCCAGCAATTGCACTACTGAGTATTTACCCCAAAGATACAAATGTAGGGATCCGAAGGGGTACGTGCACCCCGATGTTTATAGCAGCAATGTCCACAATAGCCAAACTACGGAAAGAGCCAAGATGTCCATTGACAGATGAATGGATAAAGAAGATGTGGTGCATATATACAATGGAATATTATGCAGCCATCAAAAGGAATGAAATCTTGCAACAACATGGATGGAACTGGAGGGTATTATGCTGAGCAAAATAAGTCAATCAGAGAAAGACATGTATCATATGATCTTACTGACATGAGGAATTCTTAATCTCAGGAAACAAACTGAGGGTTGCTGGATTGGTAGGGGGTGAGAGGGATGGGGTGGCTGGGTGATAGATATTGGGGAAGGTATGTGCTATGGTGAGTGATGTGAATTGTGTAAGACTGTTGAATCACAGACCTGTACCTCTGAAACAAATAATACATTATATGTTTAAAAAAAAGAAGAAGATAGTAGGAAGGGAAAAATGAAGAGGGGAAATCGGAGAGGGAAATGAACCATGAGAGACTATGGACTCTGAGAAAAATATGAGGGTTCTTGGAGGGACGGTGGAGGGATAGGTTAGCCTGGTAATGGGTATTAAAGAGGGCATGTACTGAATGGAGCACTGGGTGTTATACGCAAACAATGAATCATGGAACACTACATCAAAAACTAATGATGTAATGATGTAATGTATGGTGATTAACATAATAAAAAAAAAAAGGCAGATTCAGAGTCATCTGGCAACAGCTGGCTTCTAAGAGAACTATTTCCAGGAAGTAAAAACTACTCTCTTTAGAGGAGATCAACAGTTTCAAATCATTAGGATGGTAACTGCTCACAGGACTGCTGCACACAGCATGTATGTCAAACAAAAAATAATGCCCCCTGAAGACCCAAACACGATTGAGAATAGCAGGAGACAGTTAAACCCAAGCCCACAAGGCTATAATATATTAAGGCCAATATAGAGTTTACCCTGAGGGGCATCTCTGTATTGGCATTTCCACGTTGCTTTTGCAAATTCATAGAAACACATTCACAATTCACACATCACAGGCTCAGTAAATACATAAAGAATAAACACTGTGCTCCCTATTCCTTAAAACTACCCAGAACTACACAACAGAATTTCCTCCTTAATTTCTACATTTTACACTACATTTGATTATTCTTCTTTTCAACATATTTCATGGATTCACTTTTTCTTTATTAACTGAAGTCATTTCCATGGTGCCAATAACTTTTGTAACTATGTCCTAAATTGTTCAAAGAATTAGACCTTGTACGGCTGAAGAAATGAAGCACACTTTAGTGAAGAGAATGTAAGTGTTCTAAGAAAGATTTTTAGCATAGTACTTACTGCACTTACATGTGTATCTGATTCTCCTCTACTAGGTTTTATGGCCAGAGATTTTTAAACTTCAGATTATAACTCCAAAAGGAGATTCTTTTTTCCCCATTTCTCAGTTCTGCCATATTCTCTATTGCTTTATTGTTATGTAAGATCTCTTCATGTGTGAGCAAAGATAGTTGCTTGAAGAATTCCAGGATTTATGGTTTGTAAGGTTCAGGATCAAAGAAAGAAAAGAATCCCCTCTTCCGCAGTGTTTCTATAAATAAATAAAGAGGATTTATTGGCCTTACTACAATCATGGGCCCAGATGCAGATTAATCATTGTTTTTTAAGTTTACACAGATCTTAAGACTGCTTCTCCTTGAAGTGAAGAAAGAAGGGCTGAGGATTTTAACAATACCACATGTGGTACAAGAGGCAGTAAAGTGCAGTTCTCAAAAACAAAAAAGGAAACAAAAATAAATTTACATATCCACTCTATTTAATTCCCCTTAATTTTAGTTTTCTCATTTGTAAAATGTAAATAATAGCAACAGTCTCACTGCTCCACTGGGAAGACTGAGTGAGAGAACACATGTAAACCTCCTGGCATGTGGGAGGAATCCAATAAATATTAATTCTTCTCTTCCCAACTGAGACTACAGAACATGGTGATTGGATCTAAAAATATATGATGAGCTGTAATCATCTTTGATATGTTCATAAATAGTATGCCAACAGTACTAAGATGTATAAATAAACAAAAGTCCATCTCTAAATTTTAGTTCAGGAGTTAAAGGTAAATTGTAAATTATTAAAATGCCTGGAAGTTGTAATCCTGGTGCAGCAATCTGTTTTCACCTGACTAACTTATTACACTTCAAGATCCCTCATTATTCCATAACAATTTCATCGCTAATGAAAATGAAATTACAATGCAACATAGCTTCATGAAGTTACTAGATGATTTCCCAATTTTTACACTCTGTAGGTTAATCATGAATGTTGTTCTCATTTCAGAAAGTCTCTAATGCCAATCTTACTATTCATGTCACAGTTAGCATTAACATGTAGAACTTTCATTTAGAGACACACAACTAATGACACTCTAGTCTTGACAAAATAGCTTGATGTCCCAAACAGACTAACAATAGTTAGAACTGTTTCAACATTTCAGATTGAACATTCACAAAATATAGCAAGCTCAGAATGAGAGAGCAAGAAAAATTGCTATATTCTTTCCAATTAAAAGGCCAGTGTCTATATATTTTATTGTGTCCTAGTCTTTACATAACTTTTCTCCCATTCAGCCTTTCACATCCTACTCATCCATAAAAGTTAAAATGCAATATCTTCACATCTATCAAGTCTTCTAAATTATCTGTCACTCCCAGTTGAACTGTGAAAGTGATCTACTCCAGCAGATATAAATGCTCTCAAGGTACTTTGCTAATATTTCTTCTGGAGAACAATTTAAATATTATACTTTATATTATAAACATTATAGTCTATTAATACCATTATACTCCAGAGGGGTCCTAAAAAAGAGAAGGACAAAGACAACAGATCCAGTCCATAGTAATTTGGAACACTTGACTTTGCCAGTGAACACAATCAAGAGAATTCTTTTACAGAACAATGGATCTGTAGCTCATCCCAAAAGAATATATCTTTTTTTTTTTAAGATTTTATTTATTTATTTGACAGAGAGAGACACAGCGAGAGAGGGAACACAAGCAGGGGGAGTGGGAGAGGGAGAAGCAGGCTCCCTGCAGAGCAGGGAGCCCGATGCGGGACTCGATCCCAGGACCCTGGGATCATGACCTGAGCTGAAGGCAGTCGCTTAACCAAGTGAGCCACCCAGGCGCCCCCAAAAGAATATATCTTGATCCAGGAATATATAAATCAAAATATATAGTAGATAAAAATGTGAGGTCTACCTTTTTCAAAATTATATTTTTTGTGGAATTCAAGGAAAATAACTTCACTAAAAAACTTTCCCATCAACTCAGACTTTCTGGAGCAGAAAATGAGACCTTGTTTTTAAGAAGCTCTAGACATCTAACTTTTACAAAGAAAAATATAGTTCCCTTTAATAAACATAAAAAAATTTAGGAAGATGATTATAGAACACTAGCAAGAATAGTGTAGAAAGAAATCAGTTAGTCAAATAGAAGAACCAAAGGAGATGAAATACGCAGAGGTCGGGTATTCAAAAGATCCTTTCCTAAAGTAAATACTGATGGACTGATGGATGAAACAAAATTATAACATGTGTTTGGAGTTTGCTTCATTTTTTAAAATATTAAGCTTTTAAATTTTGATAATTTAACATTATCTGTAATCTTCAATCTTTGGTATTATACTGGAAGATGCAAAAGAGCTTAAATTGTTTTTTTTTTTTTAATCCCCTGTAGCAACTAATATGGTTATAGGGGGAAAAGTTAGTTAAGTAAATGTTAGCTGGTGAGAAAATTCATGTTAAATATTATAAAATTATAATTAACACTTTGAGATAAATTTAACACTATGTATCATTATAACATATACTGTTTCCATTAAAGATATAATTTAACCTAGGATTTAGACTTTTATATACTTTTAAATAATACTTCTATAAATTGTAATCTTTGGGGATAGAAGTCTGATAATATAGAAGTTCAGTATTGTAAAAACATAAAACACTGACTGGAATTTTCACTTTTATTATGGAGATTATAAGGAATTATTGATGCTGATTTAATGACATGGAAGGCCAAATGTGTACCTTTGATTCCCATATCAATGCCTTCGTTGTGAATATAAACGCCTCAGCTATGATAAAAGAGTAAACACACCTGATTTTGCAATGCAGTGTAGTCAACCATCATCAGTCAGACAAATTCATCTTCTATGTAATGGATTGTCATTTTCTAAGAAACAGAAGAATCAACCCGAAAAACATGTATTTACCAGAATAATCTCTGAAGAGCATTTTCTATAACTATACATAATTAAATCAAAAATTCGTAGTGGAAAACCTGAGAATTAATCACATAAGGAAAGAAATTTGGAATCAATGTGCATTCTATAAACACAGCATTTTATAGTTACTATTATATTGTCCTTTTTTAAAACATTTCTTGAGGGCTACAGATGATTTTAAAATCTGTGATACATCTGAACAAGACCTCAGACATTAGTTTCTCTAAGAAATTGAAAATGGAATAGGTGGCAAGAATGTCACCCAACATAAAATTGAGAGAATAGTCTGTATATAGCATGCTTCAAGCATAAATTATCACTCTTAGTGAGGGGCAAGAGCTGACAAAAGTGAAATATCCACTGTATCTATAAAAATATAGGTTGCATCCATATAGAGTTACTAGGCTTATTGCTTTGACAGAAATAGTTTATCCCATTCAAACATTTGCTCAGGTTTAGACTATCAATTTTGCTGACTTTTCTCTAAATTGAAAAGGTTTTGACTGAAGTAGCTGAACTAGTCAATTGTTTTGGTTTCTTATAGTTACATCTATAAAGATGATTTCCAGAGAAATGGATTCTCTAAACTGAAATGAACTTTTTTATAATATATGGCATGAAGTAGAATTTTCAAACTCAAATATATACAGAAACCAGGAAATAAAGTAAAAATTAGTGAATTATCCTATTGGAGTCAACTGGAGAGCTCATGAGAATAATACATCTTGAAAGGACAACTGAACAAGTGCTAGAAACCCATTAGCCACTCGGGTCTACCTAACTGTTGCCATGCAGGAATACAGAAATGCCTTAATGTTTAGATTCAGGAACAGGATTTCTCAATTTTCCTGATTTTCAAGAAAATAAAAAGTCCAGATATTTATGTGGAATCTTGCTATCTTTAAGTGATGGGAAGCAATTCAAATACTTTATAAAATGGAGGTCAATACTGACTCCCTCTCTATATGTAGACCTGCTTGTATATGTGTGTAAATATATATATGTTACCTATATGCATATGTTTATATTATACTCTTAAAATAAATATGTATATGTTTACACAAACCTATAAATATGTATGCATGATATATACATACATATCATACATATATGCATATACATACACATATATATACATATATACAAATGTGTGTGTGTGTGTGTGTGTATAAAATTTACTTCTGGGCCACATCCATCCTGGACTTTGTTGCCTTGACCTTCAGTGTAATGTAGTATTTACTTCTCCCTTTTTTACAAAGAAGATGTGAAAGGTCATTTTTATCTCTTCTAGTACATGTGTAGAAATGCAATATGTATTAGTTAAATGAAATACACAGTAAACATGTGTTGATAAATGTGACCTGGTAAAAGTTACGCTGTAGTCACTTGTGAGGACAACCAGTAAAGGCATCTGGTACTCCCAATTAAAGGTCCCAGTTACCTTTGTAACATCTAAGAGTCCATGAGGAAATCCATTTCCTAAAACAGATTGACTTGAAAGGGAGAAACAAAATATTACATAGCCTCTCTCCTTTAAGTCCAAATCTTACCACTGTCAGCTTCAGAGAAAATGGAGTTAGTGTTTTTATTGTGCATAAGATGAGGCACACGTTAAGTGCTTCAGAGCAAATGATAAAATGACCATCCTCCTCCATAGAGAAGATCATGGTGAGGGGAAATGCCATAAATAAATCAACCTCTACTTAGATGATAGTGTGGTAAAAGATTTAAATATAAGTCCTCAAATTATAATTAACATTAGGGGAATGAATAAAATAAAGTATAATAGCATCATGTGACAGAACAGTATGTGGCCATTATAAAATGCATCTTTTTAGAATACGTAATGGAATGGGAAATGCTTTTAACATAAACCAAATAGGTTACAAATCTATAGCCTACAAATACTTATGAAAATGTTTATAAAATATCTTCAAAAATCTAATGGTTACAAATCTATTTTAGAAATATATCTTCATTTTGTCTAGATCTTTATTTCTATATATACTTATGTCTGTATTTTTGGAATATTGCTATTAAAAATTCTGATGCTGCAGTGAGCAAACTTGTATAAAAATATTCTCTATACTGATATCTATGGGAAGCTCTCCTCCTCTGTCCCCTTTCTATATAATACATATGTAGTATATATACATGAAATCTAGATATATACTTTTATATGCCCAAGGGAACTATCTGGAAGTTTTCCTCAAGTCATCATCTTTTCTTGGTCCTCACATCAAATCAGTCACTAATTTCTATAAATCTATCAATTACACCTTTCTAATGTTCCTCCTCCTTTCCATTCTTCCTGCTATTACTCTTGTATCAACCTCTCAGTATTTCTTATCCATAGATAACTAAAATTATAATCTAATAATCTCTTAGTTGCTGTCTCTGTAGTATTTCTACATTCCACCTTTCCAATCCCCATCATTGCCTGGTTATTACAACTCATCTTGTAAAACCTCATGCTCTGAAGAAATCTTCCCCCAAATTCCCAACATCCTAACTCTAAGATAGGTTAACCTTCTCTCTCAAAACACATTGTTTGTACCTCTATCCCAATTTAGATTTATATGATATTATATGTATCTGTTTATGTCTTGCATCAGGACAGAAAAGCGTGTATTTTTATCTTGTATCTCAATTCTTTGAGAGGAAGATGAGACATTTTTTTAGAGTAAGATGTTTAATTTTAGAGTAAGATGAGACAATCTTAGTGTACAATCACAAAGCAATCTTTCTCCATCTACTATATGATGAGTAAATTTAAGACAAGTAAGAGTTGGCTCAAAGCCATTACAGGTAATGAATTTTCAGAGAAAGGTTTTTTGACCTCTGTCTACTACTTTGAATACCACACCAAGTAAAAGCCTTCCAAAATTTTCAAACTAACTTGTAGATGCTTTGCAACAATGCTCTCTGCACCTGAAGACAAATACAGAATTTCAGGATAAGGAAGCCTTTAGAACACCAATGCTAATATTTGTTTCACTCTAACTTTGATAGAATATCATGAGTAGTCATTCAAATAATTGGGTTTAATAGATTAAAGAACCCCCAATAAACTTGGATATTCTCTCCCTCTTTCCATCTTTCTTTCTTCCCACACTCTCTCTCTCCCCTATCCTTCACTCTCTCGTACTCTCCCTGCTCCACCCTGTCTAGTTTATTATTTATTTTTTTTAAGATTTTTTAAATTTATTTATTTGACAGACAGAGAGACAGTGAGAGAGGGAATACAAGCAGGGGGAGTGGGAGAGGGAGAAGCAGGCTTCCTACTGAGCAGGGAGCCCAATGTGGGGCTCAATCCCAGGACCCTGGAACTATGACTTGAGCCAAAGGCAGACACCTAACGACTGAGCCACCCAGGTGCCCCTACCCCGTCTAGTTTAAATGCTAGACAGCAAACTTGCCCCACTATCCACATCCTGTTACAATGAAACTCCGCATCTCCTCCCATCAGGTATGGGGTACACTACCTCATCCCTTGAATCTTGGCCAGCGCTATGACTTGCTATAACCAACAGAATGTGGTAAGCAAGACTGAGCCACTTCCAAATCTAGCACTTGCTCTCTTTCACTCTTTCTGTTTACCAGGCTAGCATGTAAATAAGCCTTGAGCAGTCTGCTGGCTGATGAGAGACATATGACCCCATCACCACTGTTATCCCAGCCAACATTTACCCAACCCCCAGAGGCAGGGCCTCCTAAAATATCTGTATTTTATCTAATGTGTAACTAACCACAGAAGCACAGGGGTGCCCAGCCATGACAAAAGAACTTCCCAAATGAGTCCTGACCAATTTGCTGACTTAGAGAATCATGAACTAAATAAATGGCTATTGTAATAAAGCACTAAATCTGGAGGTAATCTAATACAACATAAACTAATTGATATAACCCCTTTGTGCTTTAGTTTCCTCATTTGTAAAATGGGAATAACATTATTGCCTATCTCATATGGGTGATCTGAGCATAAAATGAGCAAACTTATTAAAATGATTTCAACAGTGCCCAACACAAAAAAGAAAAATGTTAACTATTTTATTTCAATTTAGTGCACCTGGGCTTGAAGCAGGTTATTCTAAGACTCTCAGTTCCGACCTTTCTTGTTTCAAATATGATTTGCAAATACACTATTTAGAAAACAAAATGAGAAAAAACATCATTACAAGGAAAATGTAATACGTTCATCATCCTTAGAAGCAGCATGACCCAAACATTAGCATTTATAGCATTTACCTAAGAACTGCTAACTTCAACTTACATCATGTAACACTTGCATAGGTGGGTAACTGGCCTCTATGTAAAAAGGTAGAGTAGAAAGACAGAACTTTAAATGTGTATTAAATAAATATTTGTGGAATGCCCCGATGTTTTGATAAGAGTATAGAAAGGTAGTGCATAGACTATTAGCAATATTTCAAATACAAAGCACTCTATGATTGTCATACTAAGAGTATTAAGTCATAGTATCTTCATAATAACCTACGAAGTAATTTAGAAATACATAATAAAGGCCTACATGTGTCTAGGAGCAAATGAAAACATTGGATCTCAAAGAAAAGGTCAGGATTATAGATTTGGACACAGATATGATTTTAAAATCATGAGCACATAGGTATGGATAACAAGTTGAGGTGAGAGAGCAATAAATGCTATGTCCATGTCTCTGAAGTGAGGGTGGTAATTGACATCCAAATGAACATCAGGAGAATTTTCATGTTATGCCCATCTGCTTTGACTCCTTCCTTTTCTGTTATTCCTCTCTCAGTGGAGTTGGTATGTATTTGTGCATGCTACTCCATGCCCTTTTCCAAAACTTTTCAGGATGGAGAGGGAAATTTACTACTTAGGAATGCATAATTTGAAAAATTTCTAAATGATAATAATGCCCTTCACCACACTAATAACACAGGCCTACATACAGCTGATATGGAGTTTTAATCTAGAAATTTAAAAATGGATTTCCTGTGGGTTTTTTAGAGAACATAAAGGAGAATAAATTTTTAAAGATATCAACCAATCAGCCTTCATATAGAAGTTAGCATTAGATTGGAATGAAAGTGACAAAAAAAGAGGCTAAAGTAATAATATGTTAGACAACTCTGGACTTGCCTCATAGGAAATGAGGACTCAGTGGCACTGTCAACTGATAACACCTATATGCTATGAAAACAATAGCCAGTAGATCATGATCTTTCTCCCTTAGTAAGTAACCTTGAATCTGGGAATCCAAAGGTAGAAATGGGATTGACTCCTCAGCTAGTATCCTTAATAATGAACTAGGAAAATAGTTGTTTCATCTCCCCATGACTCTGGGGGTTTTAGAAATTTAAGTTCTCCAAAGAGGAATTTTTCTACCAGAGGATTAAATAAGAGTCTCTTTGAAATGGATGCTGACATTTCTACTAGATCACTTTGTATTCCTCATGCCACTAAATCTACAGGCAAATAAGGGAGTTACTGTTCTGGCCAGGGTGATTGTTCCTGGTTTTCAAGAGGAAATGTAGTTACCACTGGGATAATGGGATAATAGAGAGGTGTATCTAGAGCCTAAAATTATAGAAGCACCACACAGCACTACGATGTTCAATAGTCAAAATTAATAAAAAGCTGTGACAATGCAGTATTTGCAGGATGACAAATACCACAAGCATTTCAATAGATAAGGTTTAGATCCTAGTAAAGAATATGACCAGCTGAGATAATAACTTGTGGACAAGGAAACAATGGTCAAGAAAGTTTTAAACATAACCTTCAACTGTGTGACTGCAGGACACCAGCAGCTATGCATATATTACTTCTGACCTTGACATGTACGTTATTTATTTACCTTAACTGATTTTTTTTCTTTTCACATTCCCTTTCTACTGGATATGAGGTGTATTAATAATAGTTAACCTTGTAATTCAATACTTCAGTTATAGTATCACCAAAGAAAAAGTGAGTGAGCTAAAAAAAAGCAATGAACATAATCTCAAGGTGGATAAATGACATATGGGGCTTTGCATAGGACCATGTATGTAAGAGGAGTTATAGTATGGTAGGCAGAGTGTGGTGCTGTCATGGTCTTTATGTGGAAGTTAAGTATGAGTTAAATGCTATTTATGAAGGCTGAATTGAACTAAGAGGTGAAGTGTGTTGGACTGTCAACAATCTAATAGCACCACAACCTCATTCTAAGGTTTCCTTGCGAAACAAAAGTTAATTATTACATTCCCCCAAATCCTTTTCTCAATGGTTTGAGGTTACAGTTTTCCAATGATAGGCACTTACTTGAGATTCAGAGGATGACAAAAGTAAGGATCATAATCCCTGGAGGCAATTATAGCCAGATATTTTGTCAAGTTTGTGACTCACAGCTGCTACCCAGTGAGTCCTATGAACAACTCACTTTGCTACTGCTGACAGAGGTAATTGGTGGGAGCTTTCTGGAGTCTTCACAATTTCAGCATATCTCTAGCAAACTCTTAAGAACCATCCAATTTGTTACTTCAAGCTAAGAAAATCACTAGTAGTTTCCCTGACATTTGCTTCCCTTGCTCTTCCAGTAGCTGGGTAAGCTCCTAATTCTCTCAATTAATTTATTCAATGCTTGGAAGAAATAGAATGGCTTCTGTTTACTAATATATTCCGACTAATGACATTCTCTACAAGTTGCTCACAATACTTTTGCCAGAACGTAGTACAGTGAAAGATGAGAAATATGGTCTTTTTCAGGATGACCATATGCCAGCTTAAAATCATTGATTTTACTCTGTCAAATAAATAAATAAAATCTTTAAAAAAAATCATTGATTTTATTACTAAGGAATGACAGTTGCTTTGATGACAATTCCACCTCAAATAGTACGATCCACTTTTGGAGGGGTAGGGGTGTACTCTTCCTCATTCTAGGGATCACCTTTAAGCTATTTTTCATAGCACTATATCAAGAGGGTAGAAATCCCAAGCAAAAGAAAACAAACACCAGACATCTACATGAGAGAAATTTCTTAAATATTATGTTGTTGACTGAAATGGTTTTTTGTTTTCTTTTTAATTTGATTACCCCTATGATTTTACTCAAGATGACATTTTTGATATCCTCAAAAACACACATGCACAAACATTACCTAACACCTTCCTGAGCCTCAGTTTCTTCAATTTTAAAGAGAAATAATAGCACTTTCGTCCTGTTCACTACTCATGGATATTTTAGTAATAAAATGACATAATGGATGTAAAAATATTTTGTGACTGACAAAGCCCTATGCAAATATAAAGGATTAAAATTAGTTTTGCTTTAGTGGCTATATCAAAGTGTTCTACTGATTTATTTTGCAAAAGTTCTAACCTCAGAAGGAGAGATCTATCTGTGGCTCTGGCAGTACCATGAAATGGATAAAGTTGCCCTCTTTTTTGCAATTTCTTCTGACATCTTTAAGTAACCCAGAGCAAAGAGGTTAGCTGACTCATATTCCCCACAACAGGATGACCCCAGCAAGTGTGTTCTTGCCACTGGCGATGCTGCTTGTGAATATTAACATTCACGGTCACTGCTTATCGGCTGACAGCTGGGATTTAAAATACTTGTAGCTAAATCATAAGAGCAGCTGAGAAGCACAGGCCATCTGCTGCAGGTGTGCACTAAAATACCCTCAAATTCATCAAATCCACGTTGACATCCATTAACAAAGCATTTAGCGGTGCAAGTTCTCTTCAGTAGTCTTATTTGGGGTTAGCTCCAAAATGTATCACTAAGCTTTGTGTCTTATGCAAGGAAACAGTCACTGTCCTCAGCCAAGTATGTTCTGACAGAGTGCTGTTCACATGGCAACATCCATCAGACCTCATGGAAGCTGGTGACCTGGCACATCTTGGCTTTGCACCTCATCTGTCTGGACTGGAGATTTATTGAATAGGTGCTTGCACTGCAGACAGAATTTTATCTATCTCATTATAATCCATTGTGTTGACTTCATCAGCTGCAAAAATAGCCAGAATGCACAATAAGCCCTGGGCTCAAATTTCCAGGAAGCTAAAGTTAACATTTGCAAGTTATTTTTGCTCTACTTCAGTGCCTGTATCTGCTTGTGTGTCATGCCTTTCTGTCATATGTCTTATGTACTAATGATGCTCATGGGCCACCCATGTCCCTGCTGTGGTCTACACTGGTCTAACTTTTCATGAATGTTCCAGGTATACAATAAAAACTCCCAGCTAGAAATTTCAATTATTTTTTTATTGAGAAACAATTGAAATAACCTACTTTTAATATGTCTTAAAGGATCTTCCATAAATTCTTATATCTTAATGGAAGATGCTTTGTAATTAAGGAGTGGCCTGCTGAGCCAGTCATGGCCTTGTATGCATTCTCCAGTGGATTATGTTCAAATGTAGAATTACTCATTTCTGCTACTCACTCTTCCTCCATTTATACAACAATAAGGTACACATCTAAATACTTATGGCTTGGGAAGCCTTGGAGATCCTCCCAAAATAGAGATTTTCTAATAAAAGTGTTATGGAAAATATAAGTAAAGACAGGAGACCCAAGCCTAGAGCTCTGCTATAGCCACTTGCCGTGGGCAGGGTTTAGCATTCCCAGTGTGGCTTCTGCAGCTCAAGATGTAAAATTCTAATTTAATTTGTTCAAATCTGCATTTAAAACTTAAATATTATGCAATATTTTTCCATTAAACATAATTGTTTTTTAATTTAATTTAATTTTATTATGTTACTCACCACACAGTACATCATTAGTTTCTGATGTAGTGTTCCATGATTCATTGTTTTCACATAACACCCACTGCTCCATGCAATAAGTTAAACATAATTCTAAACACACTTTATCTTTTTTTAATTTAATTTTATTATGTTATGTTAGTCACCATACAATACATCATTAGTTTTTGATGTAGTGATCCACGATTCATGTTTTCGTATAACACCCTGTGCTCCGTGCAGTACGTGCCCTTTTTAATACCCATCATCAGGCTACCCATCTCCCCACCCCCATCCCCTCTAAAACCCTGTCTGTTTCTCGGAGTCCATAGTCTCTCATGGTTCATCTCCCCCTCTGATTTCTCCCCCTTCACTTTTCTCTTCCTTCTCCTAACGTCCTCCATGCTATTCCTTATGTTCCTCAAGTAAGTGAAACCATATGACAATTAACTTTCTCTGCTTGACTTATTTCACTTAGCATAATCTCCCCCAGTCCCATCCATGTTGATGTAAAAGTTGGGTATTCATCCTTTCTGATGGCTGAGTAATATTCCATTGTATATATGGACCACATCTTCTTTATCCATTCATCTGTTGAAGGGCATCTTGGCTCTATCCACAGTTTGGCTATTGTGAACATTGCTGGTGTGAACATTGGGGTGCATATGGCCCTTCTTTTCACTACATCTGTGTCTTTGTGGTAAATACCCAGAAGTGCAATTGCTGGGTCATACTCTAGCTCTATTTTTAATTTTTTGTGGCACCTCCACACTGTTTTCCAAAGTGGCTGTACCAACTTGATTCCCACCAACAGTGTAAGAGGGTTCCCCTTTCTCCACAACCTCTCCAACATTTGTTGTTTCTTGCCCTGTCCATTTTTGCCATTCTAACTGGTGTAAGGTGGTATCTCCGTGTGGTTTTGATTTGAATTTCCCTGATGCCTAATGATGATGAACATTTTGTCATGTGTCTGTTAGCCATTTGTATGTCTTCTTTGGAGGAGTGTCTGTTCATGTCGTCTGCCCATTTTTTTTTACTTGATTATTTGTTTTTTGGGTGTTGAGTTTGAGAAGTTCTTTATAGATCATGGAAATCAGCCCTTTGTCTGTAGTGTCATTTGCAAATATCTTCTCCCATTCTGTGGGTTGCCTCTTTGTTTTGTTGACTGTTTCCTTTGCTGTGCAGAAGCTTTTTATCTTGATGAAGTCCCAAAAGTTCATTTTTGCTTTTGTTTCACTAGCCTTTGGAGATGTATCTTGAAAGAATTTGCTGTGGCCGATGTCAAAGAGGTTACTGCCTATGTTCTCCTCGAGGATTTTGATGGATTCCTGTCTCACATTAAGGACTTTCATCCATTTTGAGTTTATCTTTGTGTATGGTGTTAGAGAATGGTTGAGTTTCATTCTTCTGTATATAGCTGTCCAATGTTCCCAGCACCATTTATTGAAGAGACTGTCTTTTTTCCACTGCATATTTTTTCCTGCTTTGTCGAAGATTAGTTGACCATAGAGTTGAGGGTCCTTATCTGGGCTCTCTATTCTGTCCCATTGGTCTATATGTCTGTTTTTGTGCCAATACCATGCTGTCTTAGTGATCACTGCTTTGTAATATAGCTTGAAATCGGGCAACGTGATGCTCGCAGCTTTTTCTTTTTCAACATTTCCTTGATGATTCGGGGTCTTTTCTGATTCCATACAAATTTTAGGATTGTTTATTCCAACACTTTGAAAAATGTCATTGGAATCTTGATTGGGATGGCTTTGAAGGTATAAATTGCTCTGGGCAGCATAGACATTTTAACAATGTTTATTCTTCCAATCCATGAGCATGGAATGTTTTTCCATCTTTTTGTGTCTTCTTCAATTTCTTTCATGAGTGCTCTGTAGTTTCTAGAGTATAGATCCTTTACCTCTTTGGTTAGGTTTATTCCGAGGTATCTTATGGTTTTTGGTGCTCTTGAAAATACAATCGATTCTCTAATTTCTCTTTCTACAGTTGTATTGTTAGTGTATAAGAAAGCAACTGATTTCTGTGCATTGATTTTGTATCCTGCCACATTACTGAATTGCTGGATGAGTTCTAGTAATTTGGGGGTGGTCTTTTGGATTTTCCACATAAAGTATCAATGTCATCTGTGAAGAGAGAGAATTTGACTTCTTCTTGCCAATCTGAATACATTTTATTTCTTTTTGTTGTCTGATTGATGTTGCTAGGACTTCTAGTACTATGTTGAACAATAGTGGTGAGAGTGGGCATCCTTGACGTGTTCCTGATCTTAAGGGAAAGGCTCTCAGCTTTTCCCCACTGAGGATGATACTCACTGTGGATTTTTCATAGATGGATTTTATGAACTTAAGGAATGTTCCCTCTATCCCTATACTCTGGAGAGTTTTAATCAGGAAAGGATGTTGTATTTTGTAAAATGCTTTTTCTGCATCAATTGAGAGAACCATATGGTTCTTCTCTCTCCTCTTATTAATGTGTTCTATCACACTGATTGATTTGCAAATGTTGAACCACCCCTGCATCCCGGGGACAAATCCCATTTGATCGCAGTGGATGATCCTTTTAATGTATTGTTGGATCCTATTAGCTAGGATTTTACTGAGGATTTTGGAATCCATATTCTTCAGGGATATTGTTCTGAAATTCTCCTTTCTGATGGGGTCTTTGCCTGGTTTGGGGATTAAGGTAATGCTGGTCTCATAGAATGAGTCTGGAAGCTTTCCTTCTGTTTCTATTTTTTGAAACAGCTTCAGGAGAACAGGTATTATTTCTTTTTTGAATGTTTGGTAGAATTCCCCAGGGAATCCATCAGGCCCTGGACTCTTGTTTTTTGGGAGGATTTTGATCACTGCTTCAATCTTGTTACTGGTTATTGGCCTATTCAGGTTGTCAATTTCTTCCTGTGTCAGTCTTGGCAGTCTATAGGTTTCCAGGAAGGCCTCCATTTCATCCAGATTGCTCAGTTTATTGGCATATAGTTGATGATAATCATTTCTAATAATTGTTTCTATTTCCTTGGTATTAATCATGATCTCTCCCCTTTCATTCATAATTTTATTAATTTGAGTCCTTTCTCTTTTCTTTTGGATAAGTCTGGCCAGTGGTTTATCAATCTTATTAATTCTTTCAAAGAACCAGCTTTTAGTTTCATTGATCTGATCTACTGTGTTTCTGGTTTCTAATTCATTGATCTCTGTTCTAATCTTAATTATTTCTCTTCTAATGCATGGCTTAGGCATTGTTTGTTGCTTTTTCTCTAGTTCTTTAGAGTGTAAAGTTAGTTGGTGAATTCAGGATTTTTCTATTTTTTTGAGTGAGGCTTGGATGGCTATGTATTTCCCCCTTAAGATCGCCTTTGCAGTATCCCATAGGTTTTGGACAGATGTGTTTTCATTCTAATTGGTTTCCATGAATTGTTTAAGTTCTTCTTTGATTTCCTGGTTGACCCGAACATTCTTGAGCAGAGTGGTCTTCAGCTTCCAAGTGTTTGAATTTCTGCCAAATTTTTTCTTGTGATTGAGTTCCAGTTTTAAAGCATTGTGGTCTGAGAATATGCAGGAAATAATCTCAATCTTTTGGTATCGGTTGAGACCTGATTTGTGACCCAGTATGTGGTCTATTCTGGAGAAAGTTCCATGTGTGCTCGAGAAGAATGAGTATTCTGTTGTTTTAGGGTGGAATGTTCTGTATATATCTATGAGGTCCATCTAGTTCAGTGTGTCATTCAAAGCTCTTGTTTCTTGATTTTCTGCTTAGATGATCTGTCTATTGCTGTATTGAGGTCTCCTACAATTAACATATTTTTTATCAATATGATTCTTTATTTTGGTTAACAGTTCGCTTATGTAGATGGCTGCTCCCATGTTGGGGGTGTAGATATTTACAATTGTTAGATCTTCTTGTTGGATAGACCCTTTAAGAATGATATAGTGTCCTTCTGTGTCTCTAACTACAGTCTTTAGCTTAAAATCCAATTTGTCTGATACGAGAATTGCTACCCCAGCTTTCTTTTGAGGTCCATTGGCATGGAAGATGGATCTCCATCCCTTCACTTTCAGTCTGGATGTATCTTTAGGCTCAAAATGAGTCTCTTTTAGACAGCACATGGATGGGTCCTGCCTTTTTAATCCAGTCTGCAACCCTGTGCCATTTTATGGGAGCATTTAGGCCATTCACGTTGAGAGTGATTATTGAAAGATATGAATTAATTGTCATCATGTTGCCTGTGAAGACATTGTTTTTATAGATTGTCCCTATAAACTTCTGTTCTGTATCACTCTTGGGGTCTCTCTCCTTTTATAGAACCTCCCTTGATATTTCTTGCAGGGCCGGCTTAGTGGCCACATATTCTTTCCGTTTCTGCCAGTCTTGGAAGCTCTGCATCTCTCCATCCATTCTAAATGACAGCCATGCTGGATAAAGTATTCTTGGCTGCATGTTCTTCTTGTTTAGTATCCTGAATATGTCTTGCCCAGCCCTTTCTGGCTTGCCAGGTCTCTGTGGATAGGTCTGATGTTATTCTGATGTTCCTCCCTCTGTACCTAAGGAATCTCTTCCCCCTAACTGCCCTTAAGATGGTTTCCTTGGTTCTAAGATTTGAATTTTACTATTACATGCTGGGGCATTGGCCTGTTTTCCTTGATCTTGGGAGGGGTCCTCTCTGCCTCTAGGACATGAATGTTTATTTCATTCCCTAGATTAGGGAAGTTTTCAGCTATGATTTGCTCAAATATATCTTCTAGTCCTCTCTCTCTCCACCCCCTCAGGGATTCCAATAATTCTGACATTGGAACATTTCATGGTGTCACTTATTTCTCTGATTCTATTTTCATGGATTTTGAGTTGTTTTTCCCTGGCCTCCTCTTTCTCCCTCTTGTTTATTAATTGTTCTTCTAGATTACTAATTCATTCTTCTGCCTCGCTTACCCTAGCTGTTAGAATATCTAGATTAGATTGGATCTCACTGATAGCATTTTTAAATTCTTCCAGTTCAGCTTTCATTTCTGCCTTTAGAGACTCTACGTTGCCATTGATCAATTTCTCCATTCTAGCTATTGTCTTCACATTGCTAGCCTGAATTCCATCTCTGACATCTTGGTTATATCTGTAGCCATTTGTAAATCTGTAGCAGAAGTCACAGTCTCTGAGTCTTTCCTATTTTGGGGGTTCCTCCTCCTAGTCATTCTGTTGAGGGGTGGTTGAGGGAATGTACAGAGTCCAAATTATTGACCACAACCCAAGCAAGATGCACCTGTTGTATAGGGACCTTAGGGTTGTCGGCCTCTTATTCTCCCAGCCTGTCTTCTGGGGGAGAGGCCTGCCATGCTGTTACTCAGGAAACCCTGTTTGGGTATGGTTGCCCTGCCCCCTGTGGTGGGGGATGGGCTCAGTGAAAACCAGTGTTGGGGGGCTTTTATTCTCTGGAGGCTTTCTCTGGTGGCTTTCCACGTCTCTTCCAAGAGTCAGAGCAGAAGAGATCGATTCCAACCCTCTGCCTCAGAGCAGAGAGATCGCAGCCTGTTCCACAGTGAGCTCTCCAGGCCACACTATCTCTGTTTCTGTCTGTGCTGCTATGAACTACAGTGTCCTGGCTTGTGCTCCCCTCAGCAGCACTCCCAGTCCTCACTTCCAGGTCGGGGCTCATCTCTGCCCTTTGTGCTTCTAAAACTGCCAGCTGCCCCCAGTTCGCACGCGCAGCTCCACCGCTCCCTGTTTCAGTCCGGGGAGCTGCCCTAAACTCCTTTCCAGTCACTATTGGTCTGCGAGTCTGTGCCCGGTCCCCAGCAGGGGAGGCTATCATTCACCAGTGATGCAGGATCCTGATAGCTTGGCTCTCTCCCCCCTTCCATTTATTTCCCATTATGTGCCCATGGAATCATGGCTACCCGCTTCGTACCTCGAAACCAACTGCCTGCAATATTCTGTTTGTAGAGATCCAGATCTATCTTCTTACATCTCAGGCTGATTTTGTGGGTGTTCAGAGTGCTCTGGTAGATATCCAGTTCAATTTCGGGGACTGGTTGGAATAGCGCTCCCTACTCCTCCGCCATCTTTTCCTCCTCCTAAACACACTTTAACCATTGAAAATTTAGTACCCAAATTGAGAAGTGCTCTAAGTGTAAAATTTTGAAGGCTACTTATGAAAAAAAAATGTATAATAATGCAAAACAATGTAAAATAATTCTCACTAATATGTTTAATATTGATTACATGTTGCAATGACAATGTTTTGGATATGTGAGGTTAAATAAAATACATTACTAAAATTAATATCACCTGCTTTTTACTTTTCCTTAATGTAGTTAGTATCAAATTTAAATGTACATATGCTATTTGCACTTATTTTCACTTGGCAGCATTTCCAAAAGGACAAAGTCAACAGAATTCCCTTTCTTTTGATGTCTGCCTTTACTCAGTGAAGTACTTTAAACTCTCTCATCCTGTCCAAGAGTCCTGATCCTTACAACTCTACCGTTTCCTGACTTTGTTTCAGACACCTGCTCCAAGTAAGAGTAATGACCAAAACTGTGTTACAGCAAAGAGAGACCCTGATGATCCTTCTGAATGAATGAATGAATGAATGAATGAATAAATAAATAAATAAGGTAGATGGAAGTCAATGCAGATCCCCTATAGCAATGCACTTTTATGTAGAGACAGTGAGGTTTAAGGCAGGAAAAAAAGATGGTTTCTGGACATCATGAATTTTATTTAAAGCCATTTCCCAACAAAATATCTTCATAAAGTTTTGATATTGAGTTGTTTTAGTACCAAATCTCATCTTTTGCATACATCATAGCCTTTTTATCAATTGTTTAAGGGACTAACTAAACCCTTATTATATTTAACTGGGATTATACACTGAATTATAACAAACCAATTAAAATATTCTAGCATGATTAATAAAATCAATAAGTATTTTAATAAGTAATAACCCTTGAAGTAATTTTATTTTAAATTCTTCTAAATTAAGGTTAGATTTGGATTCTCTTGTTAATATCAAAATTACACTTAAGGGAAGAGTATAACTATTTGGAATTAAATACTAGATATCTGAGACAACATCACATTATTGCATAATATAAAATAACATGATTTCCAAATTGTGCTTCATACAATCCTTTTGGATTCTCCCAAAAATGACAAAAATGCCTCTTGTGAGAAAGATCATGGCTGGCATCCATCTCCTGATTCTCAGTTATGGCTTAATCTAGAGGAGCTCCTTTATTGGAGAGAAACTCAGACAGTGGTTGAAAATGTAGGATTTTACATTAAAGAAATTTGAGTCCAAATCCGGGATTTGCCACTTAGTGGATATGGGATATGGATAAGGCAGTTTCCTCAGAGGAAAAACACGGATGATAACATTTACCTCACAGTGGTTTTTGAGTGTTATTTTAGACAACAAATAAAAATGTGTGTAAAGCACTTAACCCAGAACCAGGCAAAGATTATCCACTCAGTCTAAAACAACTATTACAGAGGCACCTGGGTGGCTCAGTCGTTAAGTGTCTGCCTTTGGCTCAGGTCATGATCCCAGAGTCCTGAGATTGAGCCCCTAGTCGGGCTCCCTGCTCATTGGGCTCCCTGCTCATTGGGAAGCCTGCTTCTCCCTCTCACATTCTCCCCACTTGTGTTCAAATAAACAAAATCTTTAAAAAACAAGTAAACAAATAAATAAAATAAAATAACTATTACAGTTTATCTGTTTTATAGATGAAGGTATTTGATAAGATTTCATTCAATTTTAAGAATTCTTAGATGAAATGTTTTATAGCCTCTGACTGAACCTTCTTTATCTTTATTTTAGATATGCTACTTGAGAAAAATTGCATACTTACTTAAAGTAGAAAGCCTGAAGAGAGATGTTAGAATTAGAAAGCGTTCTTTCAACAGTGTGAATGAGTGTGATAAAACCATATCAGTCTATAGGCCATGCAGTAGTAGCATTTGTTCACATTTATTATGAGACCACAACCTATCCCAATACCCCTAACCAATACTACTGGTCAACTCAGTGAAACTGTTCCTTTCTTTCTCTGCCTCACTTGTGTTTCATTCTCAAAACAGATAACAGAAGAAAAGTGTATATACTATCACAAATATTAATTCAAGTGTTTATACTGGTAAATTCACCAGAGATTTCTAAAGGCCACTTGAAAAACCAGAAGTTTCTTTCATTTACTCTCCTCTTGCAAACATCTTTTTGCTCCCAGACCATTATCCCATCACTTAATCATTAGTCCTGCCCCAATCTTTGAAATGCTGCGATGCCCAGGGTGCCTGGCTGGCTCAGATGGTGGTGCATGTTACTCTTGATCTCAGGGTTGTGAGTCTGCACCCCATGTTGGGTATAGAGAATACTTAAGAGTAACATTTAAAAAAAATTAATACAAAGGCAAAAAAGAAGAAAAGAAAATGCTGTGATTCTCACCCGAATACCTCTTTTTAATTATCTCCCATTTATAAAACTTCTTCATTTTTCAGGGCCTCTTCAACTTCTTTAAGAAAATCTTCCATTATCTATAAAGACTTCTTTGATGGCCAACCCTCTCTCTTTCCATGAATTGTTCTCACAATTGAGTCAATGCTACTAATATTAAGTCCTTAATCGTTTTCTCCTTGTTCATGCATATACACTTTGCCTCCCAACTGGGTTGCAGATTCTTTAAGGACACCATTATAATGTATACTGGGTATAGGATAAAGGCTTGTCAATTGATTTCTCAGCAAGCCTTCAAGCCAACTGTTAAGTCAAGGAACTTTTAGCACCAGCCAAAGGCTCTTATACTACTAGCTTATAGATGTTAAACAAGTGTGTATGCTGCAAGGTCTATTTCCAAATCTTAGCATAGTCAGACATAAACACAACAAAAGGCTTGTCATTTGTTGTTATAATCTCTAATATTAGATCTCTATCTTAAATTTTACCCCAGTTAATTGCACTCAACCTAAAGATAAATTGGGAAGGTATTTTATCAAAAATATAAAACAGGGATACATTTTCCCAAAAACCATTTTGTTCTGTGGATTGTGTTTTAATCTCAATACATTTACCAGCTCATGATGCCAATCAACATGACAACAGAAATAGTGCTGATAGCTGGCTTTGCCACCACCCTCATTCTTAGTTGCTGTAACTAGTAAAATAACTGTTATCACTGGCTTAGATAAACTTACCGGCAAGGGATCTTGAGGATTTCTAGCTTGCCAATTCTAAAGAAAAATTAAAAATTTCTCCCCAATTTTCCCCTAAATCTTTTAGGGAGTAAAGTTCCACTTGACATCTGCCAACAGCGTACAACCCTTCTCTTCTGCTTTAGGCTATACACCAGGGTGTCATGCTGGACCTGCTGTGCTCCAAAGGTCAAGGAGTGGAAGACTCCATAAATCTCTGATATTCTACTTAGATCACAAATTGGAACTCTATTGTTTTGCAATGTTTGTGATATTCCTCTTGAAATAACGGCGGTTGTAGTAAAATTAAGTGAATCCCCTCAGGTTTAAGTTATAGTCACTAAAGATGGCTTCTTTGGTTTTGAATAAATCCATAAAGAGGAAAAAGTAATTTTGCAGGGTTGAGAGGGGAAGGAATAAGTGAAATAATACTTGGACCTAAGCAGAGTAGAATAAATCTTTGCTATTTATCATTCTCATATGGGAACTAAAACAAAACAAAACAAAAAACAAAGAATAACAAACTGGACTTGTAATTACCTATTTGGTGAAATCTGTAAATGGAGCTGGAATGAGGGAGGTGACACCTCTTTTCCCTGGATTTATTCTGTTGTATAGTATATTCTCCCAAGTCCTTTTATTAGATCATAAATTCCCTGAATGAAGGACTCTATCTAGTTTTCATTACATTTGTGGAGTTCCTACATGTACCAGGAACTATTCTAACTAAATCATATATCCTGTATTATTTTACATATTTTGGGTTCTCAGTAATATTTTATATTTAAAATATTTCAGTGCTATAGGATTATCCTCTTGAATACCACTTCTTATTTTATACTATAGGTATAGAGATGATGAGAAATCAGGTGATTTCTGCAGGGATAATAAAATAGACCCAATGAATGATTTGATATCTACTTTTTGACATCATCTATCCCTTTCTCATAAAGTAGAGGGCAAAAGTTGCTTATGTAGTTGTCATTTCACATTATTTGGATTCTGGGTGAGAAATGAACATTTTATGAATATAACACAACATAGCTTCCTTTACTTGTGGAGAATATTTCCACTTTCAATGCTTTTTATGCTCTTGTCAGTGTACTACTTACAAAGCACAGTTATTCAACTGGATGTATTATTCTTTGATATCCATAGAGCTTCTGCTTTTATAATCAGAACTGTTTGTCTGAAGAGAGAATATAAGTAATGCTTTGCTTAAACTGAAAATGAATAACAAACAACTTCTCTAAAGCAATAGGTGCTCAGAGATACTGCTTAAGGAGCATGTTAAATTAAAATGTGAGTAATTGTGAGAGGTTTCCCCAGAATCAGTGTGCAAGTCTTACTACTGAACCTAGATTCATTTTGTACATCCTGGAGTATCTCAGGTAGGGGTGAGGAAGTGTCAAATGTCACAAGTGACAGCTTCAAGTATGATAAGGCACATAAGATGTTTGTGATTATCTGGAGTTCTAACAGTATTTTTATGGGCAAGGAACAAATCTGAGATTGAATATATACCCCTTCCTATCCCTAAAACATCAGATATATCTTCCCCTATATTCTGCTAAGCTTTTGTTTATCTACTCACATTTCCTCCAGAAACTCTGTTCAATGTTTAATTGAAGTATCAGATATGATCCTTTTTTCTTATTATGATAGCTTCCAGAGAGTTCTTTGTGTGAAGGGCAAGTATGACTTTTGTAGTCATTCATAAGGCAATGTGAATTAGGTTAATCATCTTCATTTTCTCTATAGCTAGGAGACCATATCATTTTTCATACAAACTAGGAAAAAATTTAGAGTCAAAAAGGGAGTTATATAGTTATTCCAGAATCATAGAATGTTGTTGTTCAACTGGGACTATTCAAGGAAAAATAGGATATATAATTATTTTACCCATAGTTCTACTGAACAAAATTAAGAGAAGTTTTTAAATTGGTGAAATGAAAATGAAATAACATTAGAAACTAAAGCATTTGAGGGCACATGGGTGGCTCAGTCAGTTAAGTGTCTGCCTTCAGCTCAAGTCATGATCCCAGGGGCCTTGGATCAAGCCCTGCATCAGGCTCCCTGCCCAGCAGATAGTCTGCTTCTCCCTTTCTCTCTCCCTCTGCCTCTCCCCCTGCTTGTGCTTCTCACTCTCTCTCTCTCTCAAATAAATAAAATCTTAAAAAAAAAAAAAAAGAAACAAACTCAAGTATTTGAGAGACCCACAAGCCCCCTCCTAAAATTAGAGGTATAAGTCTGAGATTTATGACTGTGTAGCAGTCCTGGGAAGAAAACGTTTTAAGAAACAAAGTATGGCGAGGTTTTTTTGTTTTGTTTTTTTAAAAGATGATGGTGAAAAATTAAAAGACAGGAACCATGGTGAGATTATAATGGTATGAAATGGCAATAAGGTCAAGGAGAAAAAGGATTATGGAATCTACATCAAACCATAACGATCCCAACCCTTGAAGTTCTCAAAGAATATTTCACCAAGGAAAGTGTAGCAGCATTTTATCCTTATTCGAATGTACCTTTGAAAAGCAAACACAGACCTCCTAGGTAATCTGGACTGAATCATAGGGCACAGTTCTTTTCTAAATTTCTTTCCAAACAAGTTCATGCAAATGGTAAGTGTAACCAACCCTCTCCACCAGAACACACATAAGCAAAGAGAGGAATAAGATAGCAAAGGAGAGGTCCCCTACCTGCCCACCCACACCAGTGGTGCATAGAAGAATAGAAACATCTAGCACACAGCCACAGTAGTGACTACAGCTCTGGCTGCAATAACAGAGAAGAAAAATCAGGGGGATGACAACCAAGCCTGTGCTGGGTTCACTTACAGTTAAGCAGCATGGGAAGGAAAAAAAACAAAAAACAAAAAACCTAGAGGAGCAAGCACTGGATGAGAGTAGTTCCCACGTTCATGACATTTTAGTACCTAGTACCTTCATTGTATGATTCAAGTGAACCTGTTCATTTATTTAGCTAAAGCATAAATTGGCAATTCCTACTTCACTCTTTGTTCAGATTGTCAATAATATAATCATTCATAATGAAAGCAGCAGCAAAATGTTATGCAAATTATGATTTCTCCATAATTCAACATTTGCCTTGTGCAACTAATGAGCTAGTAGTATATGCACATTATAAATACATACACACTTAAAAGACCTTCTAAATGCACTCTCTTCACATCATACATATCTTCATTTAACTAAGTAGTTTTAAAACTGTTTCAGCTATATTAGAATTAGTTTGACCTTATCAACACCAATGGAATTGCATTGCTTAGAGTGAAGCAAGAATTGGTGTTCCATTTTAGAAACTGAAAAGCAGAGGTTTATGTTTATAAAGTAGCTTCCCAAGGTCAAGAATGCAAGAGGTTGGGCGCCTGGGTGGCTCAGTTGGTTAAGCGACTGCCTTTGGCTCAGGTCATGATCCTGGAGTCCCGGGATCGAGTCCCGCATTGGGCTCCCTGCTCGGCGGGGAGTCTGCTTCTCCCTCTGACCCTCCTCCCTCTCATGTTCTCTGTCTCTCATTCTCTCGCTCTCAAATAAATAAATAAAATCTTAAAAAAAAAAAAAGAATGCAAGAGGTGGTGACACTGGAACTCAAGACACATTGTTGATTATAACAGCATATCCCTCCCACCATTCCTAAATGCCATTCTAGATATAACTTATTACTAGAATAGACAGAGCTCAAAATATTTTGAAACCAGGAGACATTCTATTTTGGAATTACTGGATAGCTAATTTAAGTATATTAAATGTGTACTCTCCAATTTGTCTCTCTGTGTCTATCTCTTTATGTTTCTCTTTGTGGCTACCTCTGTGTTTGTGTATAAGAGTAAGGGTACTCATAGCCAAGGAAGTAATTCTGTTTATTAAAAACAACATATTTCCCTTTATCTTTATCCTTTCTCTTTTAAAAAAAAAATCAACATAGTCTCCCTTAAATTTGCCAATTATATTTTAAATTTCTAAATGAGATGTGGTTATGACACATCCCTCAAGTGTATTATAATTTAGTTGCTTGAAACTTCACTATTTATTTCTAATATTCATAAAGTTTCCTTAAGCCTGAATCATTTGAAAATCTAATTTCTATTGCCGGTTGGATTTTGTAATGTAAACACAGTGGAAGATATGCCATAATATAAAGAAGTAGTCCTACGGAAGATAAGTTAACTTATAGAAGTCTAGTTCAAGGCCTTCCTTTTTCCAGTGAAGTGATTGAGAGATGTGGTTTTCCCAAGTGAAAGTTCTTTATCTATAAAAAATATTACTATATTAAATAATCGTGGTTATGGCCACCCCAAGAACACTTCATGATGATATCAAACTATGAGATTTACTTTGTCCTAGAAAAAAAGAATAAACAGGTAATTTTCTTGGAAGAGAAAAAAAAGTCTAGAGATAGGGCGCCTGGGTGGCTCAGTTGGTTAAGAGACTGCCTTCGGCTCAGGTCATGATCCTGGAGTCCCTGGATCGAGTCCTGCATCGGGCTCCCTGCTCAGCAGGGAGTCTGCTTCTCCCTCTGACCCTCCCCCCTCTCATGTGCTCTCTCTCTCATTCTCTCTCTCTCAAATAAAAAAAAAAGTCTAGAGATAGATAATAGAGATTTAGATATATTTGATGATCATTTTTCTATTATTTAAGATTCCTGTATCATTCATTCTCTTTATATTAATCTAAATTTGTCCAATTTAGATAATTCTGAGTCTTTTGATAGAGTTTTTAAATGAAAATCACTATAACTTGAACTTTACAGATCTGGAAAACATGATTTATGTTCCTTTTAAAAGAGAAATAAAAGGCTTTTATTAAGTTGGTCAGTTTCAAAAGTCCTTTTTCTCCCCATTGTCTCTAACATTGGCCTACCATTAATTTGTTCAGGAAGGATCAGTGAGTATAGAATTCTTCCTATGGAAGTTAATTACTGCCTCATGCCAGAGAAGTTTTTGAGCCCTAATGGCCATGGGCCACAGCCCCTGTTGCATTCTCCCATAGCTCTCATTTTATATTATGTTATTCTTTTAACTACCAAAGGAAAATAATAATGTGACAGAAAGTTTAGAAAACAGAGAGGAAACCCTCATTTTTCCACCTAACCACTTTTCTTCCATTTTCTCATCCAGCCATGTTTCATCAGCCTATTTTGCATATTTGTGATAATAAGGAATATATTAGTTATGGTCTATATACTGGCATCTGATAATTGCAAGGAATAATTGGTATGGGATGTGCCAGCGGTTATTTTTGAATACCTCAATTCCCCCTAATAAATGGCTGACCTTTAGTAAATGTATAATCTATTTCTATGTCCCAGAGACATAACAATCTATCGTCATTCTATAAGAAACAGACCAATTATTATTCTTTCTTTCCCTCTCTGCCTCATCACCACTATGAAAACTTTAATTTTCTTTGCAAGCTTTTAAAAGAACCTTGTCTAATCTTTAGGACTAAGACCTAAAATCTAGGCCACAAATAATTTTTTACTGGGTACAAATACATTTGAACACAAACAGAGTGGGTTTTCTGAAAGCTAAAACATTTAGTACAGATTGTTCTGCCATACTTGCCCAGAAAAAAAAATAATAATAATGACCCTTCCAAATAAGAGATTACAGTGGAAATATCAAACAAGCCCATTGTTCTCTTTTTTAATTTGAATATTTTTGTTTTACTGACATCAATAGAGCCATACAGAAACACTCCACTCCTTTTTTTTTTTTACACTCCAGTTCTAAAAAGCCAACAGAAAATAACATGTAATAAAAGAATGATGTACTTAGGCAGTAGCAATATTCAGACTGCTAGTCATCATATTTAGTGGAAAACCATCTGGTCTGTATCTTACATAAAGACATATCTTCTCACAAATAAGTCTGTGAATAGGCTATAAACAAAATGTGATGCTTTGGCTTTTCTTTTTGATCCACAACTACCTACATTCTATCATCTCCCTACTGCATAGAAGATTGTTACTCAATTTTTTGACTTGCATCTCTTGCATCCTTACATTTCATTAGCAATTCACTCAACACATACTAATTGCCTCCTATATGCCAAGCACCCTTCTAAGTGGTTGGGACACAATGGTTAACACAGGGCCCTGCATTTGTAGACCTCTCTTTTGAGTGAGGGAAGGCAAACAGTAAACACACCCAATAAATACCCAATAAATATAGATGCTAGAAGGAGATGAGCGCTATGGGAAAACACATAGAGCAGAGTAAAGGGGGATCAGGGATGCTGTGGGGAGGAAAGTTTGCAGTATTCAATAGGATAATTTGGGTAGCTTCTAGGCAGAAAGAATAGTCAGAACAAAGGCTCTAAAGCAGAAGTGTTTGACCTGTCAGGAGACAATAAGCAGAGTGAAGGAGAGAGTAGTAGGAGACAAAGTCAGACAGGGCAGGGAGGCCTTCCACACAGGAGTTTGTAGACCACAGTAAAAACATTGCTTTTATTCTCAGAGAATAGGAACCCATGTAAAATTGCCAGATTCAGCAAATAAAAATGAAGACCCATTTAAATATCAATTTCAGATAAACAGTTAATATATTTTTTGTATAAGTATGCCCTATGCTATATTTGGGACAAACTTATATTAAAAAATTATCTGAGAGGCACCTGGCTGGCTCAGTCAATAGAGCATGCGACTCTTGATATGGGGATTGTATATTTGAGCCCCACGTTGGGTACGGACATCACTTAAAAATAAAATTTTAAGGGGCGCCTGGGTGGCTCAGTCGTTAAGCATCTGCCTTCGGCTCAGGTCATGATCCCAAGGTTCTGGGATCGAGCCCCACATCGGGCTCCCTGCTCGGCGGGAAGCCTGCTTCTCCCTCTCCCATTCCCCCTGCTTGTGTTCCCTCTCTCGCTGTGTCTCTCTCTGTCAAATAAATAAATAAAATCTTTTTAAAAAATAAATAAAATAAAATCTTAAAAAATTATCTGAATAATTTTAGTACAAGTATGTTACATTCAATATTTGGGATATACTTATTTCTAAAATATTAAGTGTTGTTTATCTGAAATTCACAATTAACTGGGCATTCTATATTTTGTCTGGCCACCTTAAACCGTGTGGGAGTTATGAACAGGAATTATATGGCCTGACATTTAAAATTATTGCTCTGCCTAGAAAATTGTTTTAAATGATCTACTTAAAAAAAATAACATATTGAAAATGATCACAGCTGCCTAGAGAATGGACTGCAAAAATAGGAAGACAAGCAAGGTGGCTTTTACAGTGGTCCAGGTGAGAGATCATGGTGCCTGGAACCAAGATGATAGATAGTGGCAGACAGAAAGTGATGAGAAAAGGTGTTTGTTTGTTTGTTTTTAAGAAAAGACAAAGAGAAGAAAAAAATAAGACATTTTACTTATTTAGTGCTACATATAAACAGATATAGTTGATATGAATAAGTTTGGTTCATTTAAACTAATTGGTTATATGATCATTTCTTTTGAAAATGAAGAAGGAAGGAAGGAAGGAAGGAAGGAAAGGAGAGAGAGAGGGGGAAAGAGGGAAAGGAAAGGAAAGGAAGAAAGGAAGAGAAAGAAAGAGAGGCACCTGGGTGCCTCAGTCGTTAAGCATCTGCCTTCAGCTCAGGTCATGATCCCAGCATCCTGGGATGGAGACCCGCATCGAAAAAATGTCGCCAATATCCATCTATTGATTCACCCATTCATTTATTTAATATTTACCTCTTGAGCACTCATTATGTATAAAAGTCTATGGGATATTCAAAACTAAATAAAATAGAACCTACTCTCAAAATGTATACCAATAACCAGAATATTAGGTAGAATGTGATGAGCACTACAGGAGAAATACAGCTAACATTCTATAGTAATAGAGGAAAGAATGAGCACAGTAAGGGGTTGGTCAGAAAAGGCCATGGAGATGGCAGCAATTATCAGTTGGTGACCTAGTTGGAATTTAGGTGGAATAAAGGCATAGTTCACTAGGGTGAAAATGCAGAGCAAATGGAAGGAATGGAGAAAGCTGAAGTGTGCAAGATAGGTTAATCCAAGATTATGGAAAATATTTAGTGCCAGATGAAGGTAGATGGTTTTACATGTTGGCAAAAGTAAGCTACAGAAAGCTTTTGAGCCAACAGCATGACCAGAGCCAAGATTAAAAATAATCAATCTGGCAGCATGCACAGGAAGAACTGGATGCAGGGAGACAAACTAGAAAACTATTACAATTGTCCAATGGAAAAATGGCAATAAAATAAAAAATATATATATTTGTGTGTGTATCAGTTAGAATTGAAATTAAATGAGTATAATAGGCAATCCAAAATAAGGGTGGCTTATACATGATGGAACTTTATCTGTCTCTCATTTAAAAGACCATTAGTAACATTCAGGATCTAGAATAGTTACTTCATAGAGTCTTTAGAATATCCTAACTATCTATACTACCACTCTTTTTTTTTTTTTAAGATTTTGTTTTATTTATTTGTCAGAGAGAGAGAGAGACAGCACGCACACAAGCAGGGCCAGTGGCAGGCAGAGGGAGAAGCAGGCTCCACACTGAGCAAGGAGCCCAATGCGGTACTCGATCCCAGGACCCTGGGATCATGACCTGAGTCGAAGGCAGACCCTTAACCAACTGAACCACCCAGGCATCCCTATACTACCATTCTGGTATGGCTTCCATCCTCCTGTTCCTCAAGATGGTGGCTGGATCTCCATCCTCACATCCTCATTTGCAGGTCTGGATAAGAAAGTACAAAAAAAGGAACCCCTTCCCTCTGAGTCTGCTCCCTTTAAGCAGCCTTCCTGGAAAGCATCTACACCTTCTGGGGACATCTCCTTAGGTGTGAACTTAGACTTATGGCCACCTTTAACAGCAGGAGTGGCTGGGAAATACAGTCCTGTTATGCAGGCAGAAACTAAGACTGGATTTTTTAATGTGCATCAGGTTATGTAATTAGTAATTTCTCCCATAAACTGAGACATATATGATTTGATGGCCAATTTAAAGGGAAGGGAGGTTAAGTAAAGGCAAGAGAATTAGAAATGTCATCAAAGTTGTAAGACTGAATGTTTGAGTTAATGTCTGTGATTGTAAGAGAAATAAGAAAATCATTAGAAAGCTTAGTTTGAAGAAGAGAGGATGGGAACTGGATCAGGTTGATATATCCACATGCATAACATTATGTTCTCTGATGTAGATGTTTTAAAACAGGAATCTATCATATTTTCATTATAACTTAAAAGAATCTGGCATAATGAATATCAAATTGACATGCTTATTTATTGGAGAGTTGTTACCTATCTAGTGTGTAGGGGGTTTTTTTTTGTTTTGTTTTTTGTTTTTTTTTAGGGGGTAGGGGAGGTTTCAGGCTCTAAAGTACAATTCAGAGATGCTATGCTATTTTGTAAAAATCATTTTTACCATCATTTTTGATTTTCTATCACTACCCTTTTGAAAACTCTTGGATAACTGACTAATTTTCCTTTAACTTGATTGCACATTATTGTAATTATAATCAAAGGGCAATGAAGATATTAAATTATTTCATCCATGGGACACCTGGGTGGCTCAGTCAGTTAAGCATCTGCCATCAACTCGGGTCATGATCTCAGGGTCCTGGGATGGAGTCCCGTGTGGGGCTCCATGCTCAATGGGAAGTCTGCTTCTCCTCTTCTTCTCCTTCTGCCTAACCGCCTGCTGGTTCTCTCTCTCTCTCAAATAAATAAATAAAATCTTAAAAAAAAAAATTATTTCATGCATTCATTCAACAAACACTTATGGGTACCTCTCATATGCCAGGCACTGTTGTAAGTGCTGAAGAAAGGCTAGTGAATAAAACAAAGTATTTTCCCTTAAAAGCTTGTATTCTAGAAGGAGTATGGTAGGAAATGGAGAGGTCAGATAACTGACAAATATATATACATGAAGAAAGCAGAAAATTGAGCACAGAAAGCAGGATAGTGAGACAAAGATTGATGGGGGATGGAGAGGGAGATGAGCCATGTAAACAGCTGGGCAAAAACCCTGCAAGCAGAGACAAGAGCAGATGCAAGGTAAAAAGACAGGAGGAGAAATAGCAGCAGGAGCAAAATCATATAGTTACTTGTAACACATGGAAAGGACCTTTTTTAAAAATAGGTTTTAAATTAATCAAGTGAATGAATGGAAGAAGGCATGGATGGAAGGAAAAAAAAAGGTCAGATGGACTACAGAATCAGATGAAATATTTCAAACTGGTATGAAGAGATTATTGGTTTGTAGATAACAGCTTTGCCTTAGGGAAGAAATCAACTCTCTTTTAAAATTTACTTACTTGAAATAACTTTATAACTATTCAGTTTGCTTTGCTTTTGTTTTGTTCTAATTTTGAGTAGAGTTGACCTAAAGCATCAAGTATCAGAACTAAATCTAAAGTGTGTGAATCTGTAATACTTCGAGTGGGCATTGTCTAACATTTCCTTCCCTATAGGCTGAACTGTGATTTCTGTTATCTTCTCAGAGCTAGTTTCTTCTGAAATGGAACACACAAGTTAAAGTCCTAAACCCATGGTAGGTCTCCATGGTTACAAGAGGACAAGCTGCTTCTGTGTCTAGAAGAGCTGGAACTGTTTTCACCTGAAAATGAATAGCACTCAGGCTACATTTTCAGAATGATATACTCAGTAGTGAGTAACACATTTTTATTCCAATATAAACAGAATGCATTTAAATCATATTAAGGAAGAGATGAAGAGTATTAAGGTGGGCACTTATTATTCTAATCCACACTGACACATGTTCAAGAACATGAACTCAGGAGGTCAACTGCACAATTATGAATTCACTGAACGCTACATTCAGAGTGGAAATGTCTTTCTAGAATTATAAAAAAGAAGCTGTAATCAGCTAATAATTGATGGGACACAATACCTATTTCCCTGAAATTTTATGTATTTTTATATATGTAGATTTGAATTTATAAATTTTATATATAATCCAACATCATATTGGATTCTTTATTTTAACATACATTAGTTATATGTAGAATATACATTTTCCATGTTTGGATATTCCTTAAATATACTTAGGAATTTCCCAAGTAAGAAATTTTAGATTTATCCACTTTAAATGAATCTCTTTTCAGTATTCTCAAGATTAAGTAATAATGTCTCAATTCAAAAGTTTCTTTTTCATTACCAAAAGCATTACACTAAAATAGTTTTGTTGGTTTTGAGTGTAGATACAATTTTTGAAACCATTCACATTCCATGTAGTTTGGAATGAAGCTGTTTCATCAATGCTCAGCCTAGTATAGGCATCTGTGTCTGTTTGCAGACTGTGATGCACTGGAGCAAGTCAGAACATAGAACTAGGCCTGACCAACAGGTGTTTCCATGTGTAAGGAAAAAGAAATCAAAGGGCGCCTGGGTGGCTCAGTCATTAGGCGTCGGCCTTCAGCTCAGGTCATGATCCCAGGGTCCTGGGATCAAGCCCCATGTCGGGGTCCCTGCTCAACAGGAAGCCTGCTTCTCCCTCTCCCACTCACCCTGCTTGTGTTCCCTCTCTCGCTGTGTCTCTGTCAAATAAATAAATAAAATTTTAAAAAAAGAAATCAATTAAGATGACAGGATAATGCATTCAACAATGGCTGAATCACAGAATCATGAGACTACAGAAAAAGAACAACATTACAGTGAAAGGAACAGTAGGCTTTGGCTTTCATCTCCTAGTCTTAAAAAAGACATTCTGATCATGAATGTAAGATAGTTACTAGCCAGACTGAAAATATAGCAGATTCTTAAAAGTAAACATTTCTAACAATGTATAAAAAGAGTTATACGCCACAACCAAGTGGAATTTATCCAAGGTATGGAAGCCCAGTTCAACATTTGAAAATCAACTAATAAAATCCATCACATCAACAGATTAAAAAAAAAAATGATCATGTCAATAAATGCAGAAGAAGCATTTGACAAAATCTAATACCCATTATGATAAATCCTCTCAGGAAATGGAATAGAGGGAACTTCCTCAACTTAATGGTCTACAAAAAGCCTACAGCTAACATCATCCTTAACGGTAAACTAGATGTTTTCACATTAGGAGCAAGTATAAAGCAAAGATGACCCCTCTCACCATTTCTTCTCAATATCTTATTGGAAGTCCTTGTTAATACAACAAGCCAAGAAAATTAAATAACAGGTCTCCAGATTTGGAATGAAGTCTTTGTTTGTAAATGATATGACTGTCTATGCAGAATATCCAAAAGAATTGACAAAAAAAGTCCTGGAACTAATAAGCAATTATAGCAAGCAGGATACAAGGTTAATATATAAAAGTCTATGGTATTCCAATATACTAACAACAAACAAGTGGAATTTGAAATTAAAAACACAATAGCATTTACACGATCATACATCCCCTCAAAATGAAATACTTAGATATAAACCTAACAGAATATGTATAAGACCTATCTGAGGAAAACTTTAATGAACAAAATCACAGAAGAAGTAAATAAATGGAGCAATATTTCACATTCATGGACAGAAAGACTCAATATTGTATCTTTCTGTCAATTCTTCCCAACTTGAGCGATAGATTCAGTGCAATACCAGTCAAAATCCCAACATAGCTATGTTATGGATACTGACTAACTGATTCTAAAGTTTATATGAAAGGACAAAAGACTGCAAATAAGCAATACATATTGAAGGAGAACATCAAAGTTGGAGGACTGATACTACCCAACTTTAGGACTTACTATAAAGCTATAGTTATTGAGATACTATTGTATTGGTGAATGAATGAAAAATAGAATAATGAAACAAAATAGTGAGTCCAGAAATAAACTCTCATAAATATAGTCAACTAATCTTTGACAAATGAGCAAAGGCAATACAATGGAACAAAGATATTCCTTTCAATAGTGGTGCTGGAACAACTGCACATGCAAAATCATCATCATCATCATCATCATCATCTAGATACAGACATTACACCATTTACAAATATTAACTCAAAATGGAACACAGACTACCAGGAAAAAGCAAAACTATAAAACTCCTAGAAGATAACATAGGAGAAAAACCTAGATGACCTTGGGTTTAGTGATGCCTTACTAGATATAACATCAAAGACATGATCCACTAAAGAAATAATTAATATACTGGATTTTGTTAAAATTTAAAACTACTCTTTTTTTTTAAGATTTTATTTATTTGACAGAGAGGGGGACAACACAAGCAGGGGGAGTAGCAGGGGAAGTGGCAGAGAGAGGGAGAAGCAGGCTCCCCGCAGTGCAGGGGGAGCCCAATGTGGAACTTGATCCCAGGATCCCGGGATTATGACCTGAGCTGAAGACAGTGGCTTACCAACTGAGCCACCCAGGCACCCCTAAAACTACTCTTTGAAAGACCATACAACAGATTAGAAGACAAGTCACAGACTACAAAAAATTATTGCAGAAGATACATCGATGAAGCACTGTAATCCAAACATATTTTGTAATTAAAATATACAAATAACCATCAAAACAATAGGAAAACAATCAGATTTAAAAATGGACCTTAATAAACATCTCACCAAAGAAGATATGCAAATGACAAATAGCATATAAAAAGATGCTCCGCATCTTAGGTCATCAGGGAAGCGCTAATTAAAACAATAATGTGATACCAGTACACACCTATTAGAATGGTCAAAATCTGGAACACCAACAACAACAAATATTGATGATTATGTGGAACAACAGGAATTCTTATACTTTGCTGGCAGGAATGCAAAATAGTATACTTTGTTAGACATTTTGACATTTTAAAAATAAAACTAAACAAGTGTTACTAAATGAAAGAAAATAGGCTATAATAAGGTCTGCATGCTGTATGATTCCAACTATATGATATTCTGAAAAAGGCAAAACTATGGAGACAAAAAAAAGATCAGTGGTAGCCATAGGTGGAGTGGGGAGAGCAATGAATAGGCAGAGCACAGATAATTTTTACAGTGAAAATACTCTATATGTTATTATAATAATGAATATATGTCATTATACTTTTTCCAAAGCCATAGAACATACAACACCATGAATAAACCCTTAGGTAAACTTAGGTGGACTTTGGGTAATTATGATGTGTTGATATAGCATCCTTGATGAAACATGTACCATTCTGGTAAATGATGTTAGTAATGGGGGAGGTTATTAATATTGGGCGGGGGCATGGTTATAGGAAAATCTCTGCACCTACCTCTCAATTTTGTTGAAACATAAAACTGCTTTTAAAAAATTAAGTCTTAAAAGAAAACCTATAGTTAAATAGCAGATGTAAAACCTACCTTATCAGTTATTATATTACATATACATGGATTAAATACCATAATTAAAAGGCAGAAAAAGGCAGAAATTTTATAATTACTCAACTATATGTTGTCTGTAATATATGGTTTAGATTCAAAACACAAATAGGTCGGAACTAAAAGGATGTAAAATCATATACCATGTGACCAGTAACCAAAAGAGAGCTGGAGTACTTATATTGATATCAAATAGAATTTAAGACCAAAATTGATATTAGAAAAAAGAAAGAATATCTCATAATGATAAAAGGTCAATTTGTCAAGAGGATATAACAATTGTAAATATATATATTATATTTAATATGTATACACACACACACACACACACACCAATGAATAGAGCTACAAAATATATAAAGCAAAACTGATAGACTTGAAGAGAGAAGCAAATCATTAAACAACAGCTGTTGGGAGACTTTAATATACTATTTTCAATAAGGATAGAACAACTAAGTAGAAGGCCAGCTAGAAAATAGAAGACTTAACATGAAATCCAACTAAACATAACAGACATTGATAGAACACTCTATGCAACAATAGCCAAATACACATTATTTTCAACTGCACATAGGGCAGTCTCCAGGAGAGACCATATGTTAGGCCATAAAAACAAGTCACAATAAATTTAAAAGAATGTAAATCACATAAAGTATATTCTCTAGCCAAATTAAAATTAATAAGAGGGAAATTTGATAAATTCATAAATATTTAGAAATAAAACACTTTCCTCGATAACTAATCAGTCGAATGAGAAATCACAAGGGAAATTATAAAATACTTGGAGATGAATGAAAACAAAACAAGGAAACACCATATCAAAATGTTTGGGCTACAGCTAAAGCAGTGCTTAGAGAAATATTATAGCCAAAAACATCGATTTTTTTTAAAGGTACAAAAATATCACAACAATATCCTCACCAATTCCTTTGAGAAAGTAGAAGAGGAGGAGAAAATTCAACCCAAAGAAAGCAAATGTAAAGAAATAAATGTTAAACACAAATAAAATAGAATATAACAGAAAAAACCAATGAAACTAAAATTGGTCTATCAAAAAGATCCACAAAATGTACTAACCTTTTGCTAGTCTGACCAAAAACAAAACAAAACAAACAAAACAAAGCCTCGAATTGTTAAAATCAGAAGTAAAAGGATATTACTACCAATCTTATGGAAATAAAAAGTATTAGGAGGCAGTACTATGAAAGACTGCAGGCCAACAAATCAGATAACCTAGATGAAATGGATATATTCTTGGAAACAAATTACTGTAACTTTATTCAAGAAGAATAAAAAATGTTAATAGTTCTATAAAGGTAGAGAAATTGAACTAATAACCAAAAATCTACCCACAAAGAAAAATTCAAGCTCAGATGGCTTCCCTAGTAAATTCTACCAAATATTTAAGGAGTTAATACTAATCCTTCATAAATTCACACCCCCAAAAAAATTTTGAAAAAGAATGAATACTTACCCAACTCATTCCATAAGACTAGCATTACCAAAACCAAACACATGATGATAAATGAAAACTTCAGACCAATAACCATTATGAATATAGATATAAAAATCCTCAACAAATACTAGGAAATTTTGAGTGCTAGAATACTCTCTCCCTAAAGATGCCCATGTCCTAGTCCCTGGGATCTATAAATGTGACTTAGGGGAATCAAGGTGGCACTAGTATATGGTTATTAATCTGTTGAAATTAAAACAGGGAGATTATCCTGAATTAGCTGAGTGGGCACAATATACTCACAAGTTCCTTATAAGCAAAAGGGGAAGAGAAAGAGGAGAGAGTCAAGAGATATCTGAAGATGCTATACTGCTAGCTGTGAAAATGAAGGAAAAGTCAGGAGGCAAGGAAGGCAGGCAGCCTCAAAAAGCTAGAAAGGCAAGGATCAGATACCTCTCCTGCCACAGCCTGTAGAAGGAATGTGGCATGATTGTGGCGTAGTTAGATGCATTGTATACTTGAAACTTCCACCACTGAAAGACAGTAAATTTGTGTTGTTTTAAGCCACTGTTTGTGGTGATTTGTCAGCACCATATAAAAGGGATGTATACCATAACCAAGAATGCACGGTTGAGTCAACATAGAAAGTTCAATCAAAGCAATATACCACATGAAGAGAATAAATGACAGAAAACAATTATCATCTCCATAAATAAAAACATTTATTTGACTTAAAGTTTCTACCAAGGTCAGTTATACAAGAGAAAAAAAAAAATAAAAGGCATCCTGATTGAAGATAAGAAGTAAAACTATCTCTATTAGCAAATGACATGATCTTTTATCCTGTAGAATCTATAATAAAACTATTAGGGTTAAAAAACAAGTTCAGAAAGTTTACAAGACTAATACACAAAAATCAGTTGTATTTCTATAGACTAGAAAGAACAATTTGAAAATAAAATTAAGAAAACAAATCTATTTTAAAACAGCATCAAAAAATATTTCAAATAAATTTCACAAAAAATTTCCCACAAAAATATCATTGAAATAAATTATAGACTAAAGTAAATGAAAAAACATCCAGTGGTCGTTTGGAAGATTTAATATTAATAAGTCAGTTATTCCCAAATTAATCTACAGATGAAATGCAATCCTATCAAAATCCCAGCTGCCTTTTTCATTGCAAAAAATGACAAGATGATCCTATAATTTATACGGAAATTCAAGGAAACCAGAATAGCCAAAACAATCTTAAAAAAGAACAAAGTTAGAAAAATCACACTTCTCTATTTCAAAATAATACAGTAATCACAAGTGTATGGTACATAAGAATAGACCTAAAAATCGATGGCATAGAACTGAAAGTCCATAAATAAACCCATTTAGATAGATATCAGTAATTGACTTTTGACAAGGATGCCAAGACAACTCAATGGAGAAGTAACAGTCTTTTCAACAAATGGTTCTGGTACAATATCAAAAACCTACATGAAAAAGTTAAAATTACAAAACTCTTAGAGGAAAAATATGAAATATCTTTAGGCCCTTGGACAAAGGCTTCTCAAATATGATGACTAAGTATAAGCAACACAAGAAAATATCTATATAAGTTAGCCTTTATCAAAATTCTTAAAAACTGTGCCTCAACAGACAGTATAAGAAACTAAAGGGCAACCCCATAGAATGGGCAAGTATTTGAAAATCATTATTTTATAAGGGTCTAATATTTAGAATAAAGAACTATTATAAATCAACAACAGAAAGACAAATAACCCAATCAAAAAGTGAACAAAGAATTGAATATACATGGGGCGCCTGGGTGGCTCAGTCGTTAAGCATCTGCCTGCGGCTCAGGTCATGATCCTGGTCCTGGGATCAAGCCCCGCATCGGGCTCCCTGCTCAGCGGGAAGCCTGCTTCTCCCTCTCCCACTCTCCCTGCTTGTGTTCCCTCTCTCGCTATGTCTCTCTCTCTGTCAAATAAATGAAATCTTTAAAAAAAAAAAAAAAAGAATTGAATATACAAGAAGATATAAATGACTAATAAGTACATGAAAAGATGGTCAATATCATTAGTCATTAGAGAAATGCAAATCAAAATCACAAGGAGATACCACTCATACCCACTACTATGACTATATTTTATATATATATATATATATATATATATATATATATATATATATACCCACTACTATGACTATACATGGAAAGGGGCGCCCAGGTGGCTCAGTCGTTAAGCGTCTGCCTTCGGCTCAGGTCATGATACCAGGGGTCATGATACCAGGGTCCTGGGATCAAGCCCCGCATCGGGCTCCCTGCTCGGTGGGAAGCCTGCTTCTCCCTCTCCCACTCCCCCTGCTTGTGTTCCCTCTCACGCTGTGTCTCTCTCTGTCAAATAAATAAAATCTTTAAAAAAAAATACATGGAAAAATATACATCAGAACTAATAAGTATTGAAGATGTAGAGAAATTGGAACCTTCAAATAGTGCAATCAAATTGTAACATGGTGAAGCTGCTTTAAGAAACAGTTCCTCAAAAAAAAAAGAGAAAGAAAGAAAGAAAGAAAGAAAGAAAGAAAGAAACAAAGAAAGAAAGAAAAGGAAGGAAGGAAGGAAGGAAGGAAGGAAGGAAGAAAAGAAACAGTTCCTAAAAAAAAATCACACATAGAGTTACCATGTTCCTTAACAAGTCCACTGCTAGGTATATCTCCAAGTGAATTGAAAGCATATATCCAAAGAAAATTTGTATATGAATATTCATATCAACATTATTCATAACAGCCAAAAAGTGAGAAAAAAACAAATGTCCATCAACTGATGAGTAGTAGACAAATGCGGTATATCCTTACAATGAAATATTATTCGGCCATAAAGTACTGATTCATGTTACCACTTGGATGAACCTTGAAAACATTATACTAACCTTGAAAACATATAGACTAGACACCAGACACAAAAAGACACATACTGTATGATTCTATCTATATGAAATGTCCACAACTGGCAAATCCACAGAGACAGAGTAGTTAGTAGTTACCAGGGGCTGTAAGAAGAGGAAATTGTGGCATGACACCTAATGGGAATGGGGTTTCTTATTGAGGTCATTAAGTATTTTGGAGTTAGATACCAGGAATGATTAGACAACTTTGTGAATATATTAAAAAGCACAGAATTTTACATTTTAGAAACATGAATATTGTATGTAAATTATCTCTCACTGAAAAAAATCAGTGGGAGGAGCAGGAGTCTAATTTCTACTGACATACTGTTCTATCTCATATAATCAAAACTTCTTTTTTAGCTAAGTTGTGTTGGCTAGGACAAAGTTTTTTTGATTCATTGTACATTTTAAACTAAAATAGACTTACTGACTAGTACTAATATTTTTAGTATGGATTTTGCCTTTCTGTTTCTCTAGAAGAAAAACAGAAATATTCTGCAATGGAAAATCCATCTGAGCCAAAATCTGCTTTATCTTTTCTATAGAAATTTCCAAGTTTAGATAATCTCAAACAGAATTTTAAGATGGTTCTATTCTTTAAGTTGACATTTTTACTTAAATTGAGGCTTAAATAAGAAATGTAATTTGTAAAATACAATACAAATGTTGGTGATTACCAAACATCCCCAAATACTGTAGACTCTACATATAAATGCAATAACAAGATATATGCTATTTTCTATCAATACTATTCCAATACATTAACAAAAAAGTGCTAACAAAATGTGAAGTAAAAGATAAACTATTAAATATTAAATGTCAGTTCCTTATTTGTTATAATGGACCAAAAAATTGAGCTAATTTTAAATCAGCATTATTTAGGAATATGCATATACATTTACATACTTGTATTTAAATTGATATGAATCTTGATAATCTGCACAGAGCATCTGTAAATATTCTTTTTAATATGAACTTTTAAAAAACATATTAGTTATATATAATCTACCTTTGCTTTATACTTTCAGAATAAATTTCTTTATCTTTTTATTTATTTGAGAGAGAGCATGCAGGGAGGGGCCAAGGGAGAGAGACAAGCAGACTCCTCAGCTGAGCAGGGGGCCTGACACGGGGCTCAATCCCAAGAACCAGAGATCATGACCTGAGCTGAAGTCAGATGCTTAACTGACTGAGCCACCCAGGAGACCCAAATTTCTTTAAATAAGCAGAATTTTGCTGTAACTATTAAGAAGCCAGGGCTTATTAATTAATTTCCTAAATCTACTAATACTACCTTCATGGCTGCCTCTGAGATAGAACAAGGTCAAAACATGTAAGCATTTAACTTTCAAAACACAAAAATACATTTACTTGACATGGGATCCATGCGAATTATATTATTTTTCAGCTTGTCACTATAACCACTAAGAGTCTAATGCCAACAGAAAATGGATACAATCAAATAAAAAGAGCCCATGACCAATATTAAATTAGAGCTCCTTGGAAAAAAAAGAAGAAGAAGAAGAAGCCATTTCAGGACTAAAACAGAAATTATACAAGATGAGCCTAGAGCATCTTGCGGTGCCAGAAAGTAAGGAAGTGCTCAAATACACACACACACATGCACGCACACACACACACCACCTCCCACACACAATGATGAGGGTATGTTAAAGATGTCAAAGGGACACAGAAACTGTGTGAAATGAAAAAGCTCCAAATGGCCAAAGATGGAACAACCTGAACTAAATATATTAAATGATGTTTGATTTTAACTCAAAGTATTAAATCCGTTAAGTCCAGCTAGTATAAATAAATGCGGGAATACATATACAAATGGGAGAAAACAGACAGACCTCCAATGCAGAAGAATTCCAAGTAATTTATGTACATGCTCTCATTCAAGAAAGTAGAATGTAAGTCTCCACTCATTAAGTGTGGGCTCCATAACTGAATAAAGTATGGACTTTAGTTATAATGATGTATCAATATTGGTTTATTGTGACAAATGTACTGTATTATTATCAAGTGTTAATAACAGAAGAAACTGGTTATTGAGCATATGGGAGTTCTGTAGTGTCTTCAGAACTTTTCTATATATCTGAAACTAATTTAAAATAAAGAATTTAGGGGCACCTGGGTGGCTCAGTCGTTAAGCATCTGCCTTCGGCTCAGGTCATGATCCCAGGGTCCTGGGATCGAGCCCCACATCGGGCTCCCTGCTCAGCAGGGAGCCTGCTTCTCCCTCTCCCACTCCCCCTGCTTGTGTTCCCTCTCTCGCTGTCTCTCTCTCTGTCAAAAAATAAATAAAATCTTTAAAAATAAAATAAAATAAGGAATTTATATTTTAAAAAGAGAGCCTATGCAGGTTGGTATAAACTCAAGGAGATAAGAATAAAAGACTTTGACATTTTTCTCCCACCACTTAACAGAGAAGTGAATGACATCTTTCAAGTCACCTGCCAGGTGGGTGATGGGGTTTTCTTAAATATTCTAAAGGGAAAAAAAATGAGGAAATTATTCAGACAAGAGTCAGAAGAAAAAAATTCTAAGAAAATGAAGATGAAGGTAATAGAATAATGCAATGAGTTGTTCCAAACAAGAAACACCTTGGGATCAAGCACTGTATATTATGATACATTATTTCTTTTTTTGATAGATTATAGATTTTAATTTACTGCTTTTGAAAATTAAGAAATGAGGCATTAGGATGTACAACCAGCTCTTTTTTTTTAAGATTTTATTTATTTATTTGACAGAGACAGAGCGAGAGAGGGAACACAAGCAGGGGGAGTGGGAGAGGGAGAAGCAGGCTTCCCGCTGAGTGGGGAGCCCCATGTGGGTCTCAATCCCAGGACCCTGGGATCATGACCTGAGCTGAAGGCAGATGCTTAACGACTGAGCCACCCAGGTGCCCTGTACAACCTGCTCTTAAAATATCTGATAGCATTACACCTATTTGAACTTTTATAACAATTAGTAGACTGGAACAGTATACTATCAAAAGAATCTAGGCTTTCTGGAAATGGCAAAGATCATTAGGTGAATTGAATCTTTTTTTTTCTTTTTATACATTTTAATACATTATAACATATAATGTATTATTTGTTTCAGGGGTACAGGTCTGTGATTCATCAGTCTTACATAATTCACAGCATTCACCATAGGACATACCCTCCCCAATGTCCATCACCCAGCCACCCCATCCCTCCTACCCTCCTCCATTCCAGCAACCCTCAGTTTGTTTCCTGAGATTAAGAGACTCTTATGGTTTGTCTCCCTCTCTGCTTTCATCTTATTTTATCTTTCCCTCCATTCCCCTATGATCTTCTGCCTTGTTTCTCAAATTCCACAAATCAGTGAGATCATACGATAATTGTCTTTCTCTGATTGACTTATCTTGCTTAGCATAATACCCTCTAGTTCCATCCACGTCAGTGTAAATGGCAAGACTTCTTATTTTTTGATGGCTGTATAATATTCCATTGTATATATACACCACAACTTCTTTATCCATTCATCTGTTGATGGACATCCAGGCTGTGTCCATAGTTTGGCTATTGTGGATATTGCTGCTATAAACATTGGGATGCACGTGCCCCTTCGGATCACTACATTTGTATCTTTGGGGTAAACACCCAGTAGTGCAATTGCTGGGTCATAGGGTAGCTCTATTTTTCACTTTTTGAGGAACCTACAGTTTTCATATCTATTAACATTACAGGCTAGTACATTGAAAACTGAACTTCCCCCAGTGAAGTTCCACTTCATGGAAAACTCAAGGGATTTTTCAAAAGCCTTTTTTTATTTGAAATTTTCTCCTGATTCATTGAGTTTGAACTTTATTCCTCCTTGAGTCTTTCCTCACCAGATTTAGGACAGTGACTCAAAATTTAGCATTCATGCAATTTTCTAGAAATAGGACTTAGATGGGGAGGATGTAGCCTGCTCCCACCACCGATTCTTTTTTTTTTTTTAAGATTTTATTTATTTATTTGAGAGAGAGAGAATGAGAGAGAACACATGAGAGGGGGGAGGGTCAGAGGGAGAAGCAGACTCCCTGCCGAGCAGGGAGCCCGATGTGGGACTCGATCCAGGGACTCCAGGATCATAACCTAAGCTGAAGGCAGTCGCTTAACCAACTGAGCCACCCAGGTGCCCCCCACCACTGATTCTGACAGGGTTGATCTCTGGTAGAATCGTGCTGGAAGATGGTCATGCTGACAGTCTTCAGAGTTCAACTTGAGAAACAGGAGTTTATTAAAATCTCCATGAAAACCTTGTTTGTCTTATCTTGGGAAAATGTAATTTTGTGCCCATTTGGTTCTGCTTTCAATGGACTGGTATTAACCCCTTAAAGTACAATATTTGTATTTTTAATTGGACCATCTAGGAATCCCAAATCTTACTTAATTTGATGAGACACTGAAGCCAATGAAAGAGACATTTGAGAGAAGGAATTAGTCTTTGATTTTAAATATATCACCAAGGGTCTGAAAATACAGCTATATAGCTCTTAGTCTAAAAAAAAGATTCAGTTATGCAAGATGAGTAAGTTCTAGAGATCTGCTGTACAACATTGTCGCTGTAGTTTACAATACTGTATTGTGCACTTAAAAATTTGTTAAAAGTGGGGGTTCCTGGGTGGCTCATTTGGTTAAGTATCTGACTCTTGATTTCAACTCAGGTCATGATCTCAGGGTCCTAAGATTGAGCCTGGTGTGGAGCCTGCTTAAGATTCTCTCTCTTCCTCTGCCCTTTCCCCCACTTTAAAAAAAATTTTGCTAAAAGGGTACATCTCATATTAGGTGTTCTTACCAAAATAAAATCCTAAAAGGTCTTAAAAAACAACAAGCACCAAACATAATCCTTGATTTTGGGGCCTCAAGTAGAAATCTGGTAAGGAAGAACATACAGAATTTGAAGCTATATAAATTTAGAAATTATTTATTGTACAATATTGGGTAAGCTACTTAAACTCTTTGAGCTTCCATTTTCTTACATTTAATATGTAAATAATAGTACTTAAGTCATAGGGTTTTTAAGGCATATTCATTGAAATATGTGGAAGCATATGGTAAATTGTCAGGCACAGAATACACTAGATCCACTCACTTATTCATTTATTATATTATATTGAGAATAGACCTCACAAGTTAAAATTTGTTAAAATGTTAAATGCCATGAACAAGCACATTTAAAAATGACCATAGGCCATTACATTTCACAGATGTTAATACCGAATTTGAAAGAAGTTAAATAATGTGCCCTAGGACATAGATTTTGGTGTTGATTTTAGACCTAAATTAGAAACAGCCAGCCAGCCCAGTGACATGGACCCTACAGCATACCACCCAGGAATAATGTTTCCTACTATTTTTACAATAACCAAAGGCCACTCATAAACTGAAAATCACATTTCTGGTCAGTATAACTATTTAAATGAACTTTTCAGGAAAATGAATACAGAGGACATCTAATTATGTCCATTTTTGAAGGGCAAATTTTCTTTCTAGTTAACTATTGTATTATAAGATTTTTTTGTTTATTTTTTCCATTTTAAAATATCTTGGGAATGCAAATTGGCATTTAAATTCTCTTACATTTTACCCAAAACAGTAGAAGGTATAGCTAATCCTTACTAAAGCTGGTGAATATTCATTTTCCCCATCCAGGATATTATAGTGAATCCAACTTGCTGAAATCCCCTTAGGATATGGTTATGATTGTGTTATTTGGCTGATTCAATAAACAGGAAACAATTGCTAAGCTCTCCAGGGAAATGGTTGGGAAAATTATCCCCCAGGGGCGCCTGGGTGGCTCAGATGGTTAAGCGTCTGCCTTCGGCTCAGGTCATGATCCCAGGGTCCTGGGATCGAGCCCCACATCGGGCTCCTGGCTCAGTGGGGAGCCTGTTTCTCCCTCTCCCTCTGCCTCTCTCCCTCTGCCTCTCTCCCTGCTCATGCTCGCTCGCTCTCTCTCTGTATCTCTGTGTCTCAAATGAATAAATAAAATCTTTAAAAAAAAAAAAAAAAAAAATTATCCCCCAGATGGCATGAGCAATTATTTACTTTGCTTGAAATTTCTTCAACTTTTGGACAGAATACTTTTTAATGTAATAAATATAAAAATATCTGAAGATCTGGACATTATAAAGACAAATACAATTCAACAATTGTGAGAGATGAGGTTTCTAATACACCTTGATTCAAATGTGTCAATAGAAAATTCCGCTTACCACCATAGGAATTTTTTTCCTGCAATGATTGAGCAAAGACCATAAGAGATGCATATAATAAAAGAGAGTGGGACAAAAGGTTTCAGACAAACATGCTATACCAACTCTAGGGCAAGTAGCTGGATATGGAAGTAACCAGGATTATGACCTGTGGTCTCATCTAAACCCTCTGTCTTTAGGATCTAGTTCAATCATATGGTTTTATTTTTTATAATCATATGGCTTTAAATATCATACAGTCAGCATACTGATGACTCCAATTTACATCTCCTACCCTAAGCTTTTCCTTGAGTTCTAGACTTATATATCAAACTGCCAATCTAATCTCTATTTGAATATTTGATATTTCAAAATGAACCTGAAAAAAAAAAAAAAACCAGAACAAAAAAGCAATCAGTTTTGGGTTTTCTGAAACAAACACCACCACCACAACAAACATCTATCCTTCCATAAGTCTTCCTCATCTCAGTAAATAGCTCCACCATCTGCTCAGTTATTTAAACTAAAAACCTGGCATATATCTTTCTCCCATACTCTGTATGCAATCCATTTTCTAATCTGTTCCAATTTTAAACTATATTCCTAATCCATCGCTTCTTATCTTCTCCACTGATATGCTCCACTCCAAGCCATCAACACTGTTCACCGAGACTCCTATTGACAGTCTCTATATCCACTATCCACCATCCTCTTTTAAACTATTTGCAAAATACCAAATTGATTCTTAGATTTGGCATTTTCCTGTTGAGGAGCTTCCCATGGCTTCATCTTGTAGGTAGAACAAACTCTAATTCTGACTTTAACTGAAAAGGCTGATGAGTGGCCCCCTACTTAGCTCCACTCCCTTGACTTGGCCACACCCACCTTCCTTTAAGGAAACTTTGCACTTTTCTGCTTTATCAGCCTTCATAGCTCCACCCCTGGCTCACAAATTCTGGCTTCTCTGCATCACTTATGCCTTGGCTTAAATACTACATCCAGAGAGTGATGTATAGAATTAATGTCTAACTCTAATGGAAGCTAAAAAAGAAAAGACTAGAGTCTAAGGAAATAAAATGTAAGTAAGTTCAGTGGACGTTCTTCTTTCCCTACTGACGGGTAGAGGAAAAGTGGTTGTGATAAATTCTGTTGAAGTGTTTCTTCTTTGCTCTTTAAGTTTCCTTCAATGGAAGCTCCTCTAACCCACCTGGCCTCATTCCCAGTGGAATTCAGCTCTGCTGAATCCTCCTTGCTACACATTTTATAAAGATTGCCTCTGCCCTGGAACTGAGTAGGTAAATCTGCCTACATCTCACTAGCTGCAGATACAAACCGTATCTTAATATCTACTTCATCTGTAGAAAGGGTTCTATTTCGGTCCATATTTGCCTTATGTCATTTTATATATTTTTTTAACTGCTTCAATACTCAAGTGGAGAAGAGGAATGGCATCTGTCAGGACCTCTTATACTCAAAAAAGAAAAAAAAAAAGTATGTGCTCTTCTGGCAAAGATAACAAAAATGAACTACAGCTGGCTATGAGCTACAGTCTGAAATAAAGCGTGGTCTCAGCTGGAACTGAGCACTTCTAGAAAAGGTCTTCTGCTTTCTGGTTAGAGGAATGGCCACTTTATTTAAAAAGTATTATATATGACTGTAACTTAAAGCATGGGGGAGGGTTCAATAATCATTTGTTGAAGTAATGAACAAATGAATGATGTGCTTTCTTTCCCTCAGGTGCACATGATTCAACACCAGAGAGACACAGTCTATTTGCCCCCCCAAAATACAAGCACAGCAGCAAAGCATCCACATCCACATGCAGGTAGGGTAGCCAAAGTGACTAGGATGAAAGACTAATAATAACTGGTCCAGCAGACAAAATTTCCACACAATGATGGCAGATGGATTCTTTCAGGAACAGAAACAGTACATATACCTGGATAATTAAGAGGATGTACACAGCAAAGCAGCAGTGAAGAGGTATATGAAGACATGGAGAAAATGGCAACTTGAGAGAAATCAACAGGAAATAAAGATTTATTATTAGTACATCCTCCAAACCTAGAGAAATACTTTTCCAAATAGCATCATTTTATGTCCCTGCACCTGTTGGGTTATAGTTTACTAATTCCCCCTTTTTTCCCTGGCCTCCTTGAGGTTGGAAGTAAAAATTACCCAGTAGTCTAAGAAATATTTTCTTGAAATGTTATTTAAACTCCACAAAAATGGTGAGTCTAAAAAAGGAGAAAATTAAAAGAACTGAAAGTGATTGCTCACATTTTTATTCAACTATTTATCTAGCTTCTTGCATTAAGCAATGATTCCATGAAAGTGGCAAATTCTTACTTTGTTAATTTCCATAAGGCCTTTACAAATTCCCATGACTCTTTCCTGAGCAAAAACTCTGGCCTCTTGGGAAAAGCTCCCAATTCACATCTGTTTAGCATCACATTATAATGGTTTGTTATCACAGTAGCCAGGATTATCTCTTTGAAGATCAATTTCCTAGTGAGCAATCAGATCAAGAGTAGTCAATCTAATTCAGTCAGCTTAATGACCCAGATAACTGGAACAGTGCTGGTAATTTTGGTGATTAAAATGACAAATACAATTCAATTGTGCAAAATTGACATAGCTCAGTGCTTGGCTGTGATGTCAACACACATACAGGAACAAAACCCCCTCTGAGCCTGACCAAAGTACTTCAGTGGATACAGTCCATAACTACCCCCTTTTGCCATTGTATCACATGCCAAGGTTCTATCACTTTCACATCTCTGCTGGAATAATAAATTGAATTTTCCATATTCCTTACATAGCCTTATCTTACTGAAAAAATAAATTTCACCCTCCCTCAATCATATAGAGTTTAGAGGTAGAGTCCCAACAATATGATTAAAATAGTCACAATTGCTTATCACTCTGATGGGAAAGGTCCCTTTGTTTTCAAAATAAACATAATGTCATATAATTTGCAATTCTGGAGAGTATTTTAGAAAAAGGAAATCTGGAACACCTGTTGTTGTCAAGGCTCAGGAAAACTGCCAGTAGCATTTTAAATGGTGCCTTTATACCTGTTTCACACAACAGCTGAGTCTCACCATCTGGGCCAGGCTGAAATTTCCATGAGTTCAGCCAAATTGTCAGAATAGTTCCTTTTGCTGGTCCTTCAAGCAATGGGCTGCTTGGGAAAACTAGAAATACATTTGACATCAGAATGCTGTCTCCAAATGCATGAAGCCCAAGTGCCATAAAATGATGGAAAGAGTATTAGGCTTACACACCATATAATCATTTCTAGTGTAGCACTGTATTAGAATTGGGGATTAAGCCAACAGAGCATGTTTGTTTAGAAGAGCGATAATTGCTAGGTGCACAGCAGTATAAAATCATTCCTCAAAAAGGAATATTGCATTTTTCTTATGGACAACTAAATAAATAGCCCCACATCAGGCTCCCTGCTTGGCGGGGAGCCTGCTTCTCCCTCTCCCTCTGCTGTTCTCCCTGCTTGTGCTCTCTCGCTCTGTCAAATAAATAAATAAAATCTTTAAAAAAATAAAAAAAATAAAAAATTAAATAAATAAATAAATAAATAAATAAATAAACATGTTGTGAATGTTTCAACAAGTCAGACAATGGAATGCTTCAGAGCAAAAACAACATATACTCGCAGATCATGAACTTTTTCTATGAAGTGCTTTAGACAATGAAAATGAAATCTAACTGCACTAAAACCATTTTACCCCTAGAGACTGTGGAGATTTTAACTTCAGAATTACTGATGAAAATGAAAACAAAAATCAGAAAATTGACCTGTAAAATGAGAAACATTTTTTAATAAGGTGTCATTTATAGTGAAATGCCCAGATCTTAAGTGTAATATCTCCATGCATTTTACAAGTGCATGCATCTATGTTCACCACATAGATACCAAGATAAAAATATTTCCATTAACCCATGAAGTTCCCTCCTAATGCTGTTCTCAATCTCCACTCTACTGCATAAACTACTAGTGTTCTAATTTCTTACACCAGGTTTACCTGTTATAAAATTCATGTATATGGACTTGTTGTGGAGGTAAAAATTTTCTATACCCTTCAAACTTCCTTTGGCTGATCTAAGAAATTGACATGGGACAGATTAACAGAAGAAAATCAAATTTAATTATGTACATAAAGGGAATCCACATAAACATGAGAGATTCCAAAGACAGTAAAGCAAAATGAGGTATACATGTTATTCTGAACTAAGGAGAAAGGCTAGTAATCTGGACTTCAGAGGGAAGGAAAGCAATTCATAGGAAGATGAAAAAGAGTAAATGTTTGGTAAATAAGTGTTTGCTGGGTCATACAGAAACAATGGGGCATGGAGAGGAATTTTATGCTAAACAAAGTCCGTCAGTCAGAGAAAGACAAATACCATATGATTTCACTCATATGTAGAATCAAAAAACAAAACAAATGAGCAAAGGGGAAAAAAAAAGAGAGAGAGACAAATCAAGAAACAGACTCCCAATTATAGAGAACAAACTAATGTTTCCCAGAGAGGAGGAGGGTAGGGGGATGGTTTAACTAGAAGATGGGGATTAAGAAGTTCACTTGTTGTGATGAGCACCAGGTGAAGATTGGAACTGTTGAATCACTACATTGTATACCTGAAACTAATATAACACTGTATGTTAATTGGAATTAATGTTTTTTTTTTAAAAAGAGGAATTTCAGCAAAAAGAATTGGCTAAGTTCCTCCCTGTCTACCATACAAAGTTTATATTATTCTAGAGCCATCCATGGTAATAACTCCCTTCCTGGAGCAGGTGTTCTATCTAAATTCTTCTAGGAAGTTAGGGGAAAGGTCAAAGGTTCCTCCTGATCCTTCTGTTTCTTAAAAGTTATCAGCTTAAAATTATCCAAAGGCCAAAGACACACAAATATTGCTCCCCTAGAGAATTATGCAGTTTGTACTTTTCTGTGTCTAGCTTACTATTTTTAAGTTGTATGTATGTCACTGTATATGTGAGTACAGTTTCATTATATAAAAATGCCACATTTAATTTCTGTATTTTTCTGGTTGAAAGGCATTTAAGTTATATCCAGTTTTTGCCTATTTTCAATAAAATTGCCATGAACATTACCAATATCTTTTTATGGATATATATTTGGGATTTTCTTGGGTAAATACCTAGTATGGAATTTCTGTATGATAGCAGAGGTTTATGTTTAACTTTATAAGAAAATGCCAAACTTTTTCTCAAAATGGGTGCACCATTTTACACTCCAACCAGCAGTGTATGAAATTCCTGGTGGTTCTACATTCTCATCAATATTTAATGCTGTCAGTCATTTTAAATTTAACCATCCATATCAAATCTCATGCTTTAATTAGCATTTCCTAAATAACTGCTATGGTGAGAACCTACTCATATGCTTATCTGCCCTGTGTACATCTTCCTTCGTGAAATGTCTTCAAATCTTTGGCTTTTTTTTTATATGAGGTTTGTCTGTTTAACTATCAAATTGTAATAGTTGTTTACATATTCTGAATACAATCCTTTGTCAGATATATGCATTGTAAATATTTTCTTTCAGTCAGCTGCTTACCTATTTATTTTTAATATTTTGATGAAATCTAATTTATAGTCTCTTTTGTTTGTGATCTTTGATTCCTAAAAAATATTTGCCTATCCCAAGGTCTGGAGGCTGTTTTCCCATTTTTTTCCTAGCAAATTTATACAGTTTGCTCCTGAACAACACAGGTTTGAATTGTGTGGGTTCACTTATACTACAATTTCTTTATACAGTGTAACACTGTAAATGTATTTGCACTTCCTTATGATTGTCTTAACATTTGCTTTTTTTCTAGCTTACTTTAAGAATATACTATATAATACCTATGACATACAAAATATGTGTTGTTTATATTATTAGTAAGTGTTCTGGTCAACAGAAGGCTACTGAAGTTGAATTTTGGGGGAATCAAAATTTATACTGATTTTTGACTGCATGGGAGGGTCAGTGCCCCAACTCCTGTGTTGTTCAGCAGTCAACTATAATTAGAACTTTTAATATTAGTCATATTATTTATTTTGAATTAATTTTTGTATATGGTACAAAAGAGGGTTTGAGGATGTTTTTGGTCTTTTTGTCCTTAAATGTTTAATAGAATTCACCAAAGAATCCATCTCTCTAAAAAAAATAATACAAGGGGTGTCTGGGTGGCTCAATCCGTTAAGCGTCTACCTTCAGCTCAGGTCACGATCTCAGGGTCCTGTGATAAAGCCCTGCATTGGTCTCCCTGCTCAGCAGGGAGCCTAAGTCTCCCTCTCCCCCCAACTCTCCCCTCTGCTCCTGCTCACTCACTCTCTCTCTCTCTCTCTCTTAAATAAATAAATAAAATCTTTAAAAAAAAAAGAAAAGAAAAAGAATACAAAATTTAAAATACACTGTTAAGTATGGATGTGAATATTTATCTAAAGAAATCACTGCAAATCATGTTAAAAAATTGTTAAGTAATACAAGTATCACAAAAACCCAGAAAATAACCTATTGATTTTATGAGTTAACTGCCTATCTGCCAATACTTTTTATCCTAAATTTTTAGATACTTTGATTATAGATCAATAATTTCATTATAATCTGCTTTAGGGAGAATAGCATGATTGATCAAAATTTGCCTTTTATTTTATTCTACTTTATTTTATTTTGTTTTATATTTTATCTTACCTTTACAACTGGCAATTGATACTTTTATTAAAGATTTTCAGGTTGTAGTCACATTTTGGAAAAACTCATGTTTTAATAGGAAGTATAATATTTCTCACCATTTCATATTTTCTTAGGCAGTGACTAATGCAATCAAAATAGCAAGAAATTTAAACTTTTCTAATGTTTTTTTCTAATGCATGATTTACTCCCTATGTTTAAAAGCATAAGCAAATAACAAAAAGCCTATTCATTACTGCTATTCAAAGTTTATCTCTCTCTTAATTAAATTATTGTCTTTGGTATTATATGAGTATTTATAACAATAGGGTCAGAATAATTTCTAACAATTCCATTCCTTGATTTTATGATTTTTTTTAGATTTGACTAATTTTTACTTAATTTCCTTGAAATTCTTTACCTAATAAGTGTAAATATGCAAAAAGAAAAGATCACTTTTATATACATCCAAATCAGAAGGCTATGATTTCTCTTGTTTTTTTCTAAAATGTTCTATAAATATAGCTTGTAGTTTAAAGTGAACTATCTGAACTTTATCAAATTTTTGATAAATTGTTTCCATTTAAGTATAGGCTGCATCTTCCATGCATTTGAAAATATATTTTAAAGTCTTTAAAATGTTGTAGCAATGTTCCAGGACTTGCACTGTTTTACAGTAGGCAGATTATCTCATTAAACTTATCATCTTTAAAGAAGGAGTTGGCATGTATGTACAACACTTCAAATGCAAAAGAAAACCTATTATTATAAAACACAAAAATCGTCAATAACCTCTAGGACTCTGAATGTAGCCTTTTTCTCTGATGAGAACAAGGGAATAAGAATACATTAGACAGGGGCGCCTGGGTGGCTCAGTTGGTTAAGCGACTGCCTTCGGCTCAGGTCACGATCCTGGAGTCCCAGGATCGAGTCCCGCATCGGGCTCCCTGCTCGGCAGGGAGTCTGCTTCTCCCTCTGACCGTCCTCCCTCTCATGCTCTCTGTCTCTCATTCTCTCTCTCTCAAATAAATAAATAAAATCTTTAAAAAAAAAAACAAAAAAAAGAACACATTAGACATGTGCTGCCTACTTGTTAATGTTCATAAAGAGAGTGCAGCCTTTGTCATCACCTTTCAGTCATATGACTGACCACAAATACTGACTGCTAAAGGACATTTTACAATCATCCCAAACACATTTCATTTGTTGAAAACAATCACTAAAAGATAATTTTCAATTGGCAAGGAAGTTTAAAATTGCTCAGAGGGTTTTTCATTATAATAGTAGTGCAAGGGGCGCCTGGGTGGCTCAGTCGTTAAGTGTCTGCCTTCGGCTCAGGTCATGATCCCGGGATCCTGGGATTGAGCCCCGCATCCGGCTCCCTGCTCGGCGGAAAGCCTGCTTCTCCCTCTCCCACTCCCCCTGCTTGTGTTCCCTCTCTCGCTGTATCTCTCTCTGTCAAATAAATAAAATCTTTAAAAAAAAAAATAGTAGTGCAAAATAATTATCAACTAATTAGTCACTGTTCATCACATCCAACAAGAACCTACAATAATAGAACAGTGTTTAGTGACTGCTTTGTTAGATTTATTGCTTCATTTTATTTTATTTTTTTTAAAGATTTTATTTATTTATTTGAGAGAGAGAGAATGAGAGAGAGCACATGAGAGGGGGGAGGGTCAGAGGGAGAAGCAGACTCCCTGACAAGCAGGGAGCCCGATGTGGGACTGGATCCAGGGACTCCAGGATCATGACCTGAGCCAAAGGCAGTTGCTTAACCAACTGAGCCACCCAGGCGCCCTGCTTCATTTTATCATTCATGCTTTCCAATTATTTTGCTTAATTCTTCACAAACTCCTTTGGATAAATAAGTCACTTTTTCTTTTTTCACCTTGGAATTTTTGTTAAGTGTTTTTACAAACTTTTGATCATTATCATACCATTTCTACTACTTCAAAAATGCTCCTTTGAAACAATCCCATCTACAATTGCACCAAAAAATAATAAGATACCTAGGAGTAAACTTAACCAAAGAGGTATAAGACCTGTACTCTGGAAACTATAAAACACTGATGAGGGCGCCTGGGTGGCTCAGTTGGTTAGGCGACTGCCTTCGGCTTAGGTCATGATCCTGGAGTCCCTGGATCGATCCCGCATCGGGCTCCCTGCTCGGCGGGGAGTCTGCTTCTCCCTCTGACCCTGCCCCCTCTCATGTGCTTGCTCTCTCTCATTCTCGCTCTCTCAAATAAATAAATAAAATCTTAAAAAAAAAAAAAACACTGATGAAAGAAATTAAAGAGAACACAAAGAAATGGAAAGATATTCCAATGCTCATGGATTGGAAGAACAAATATTGCTAAAATGCCTATACTACTCAAAGCAATCTACACTTTTAATACAATCCCTATCAGAATACCAATAACATTTTTCATAGAACTAGAACAAATAATCCTAAAAATTGTATGGAACCACAAAAGACCCTGAATAGCCAAAGCAATTTGCAAAAGAAAAGCAAAGCTGGATGAATCACAATTCCAGACTTGAATTTATATTATAAAGCTGTAGTGATCAAAAAAGTATGGTACTGGCACAAAAATAGACACATATATCAATGGAACAAAATAGAAAACCCAGAAATGAACCCACAACTATATGGTCAATTAATCTCTGACAAAACAAGAAAGAATTCCAGTGGGAAAAAGACAGTCTCTTCAACAAATGGTGTTGGGAAAATTGGACAGTCACAAGCAAAAGAATGAAACTGGACCACTTTCTTACACCACACACAAAAATAAATTCAAAATGGATGAAAGACCTAAATGTGTGATCTGAAACCATAAAAATCCTAGAAGAGACAGGCAGAAATTTCTCTGACATCAGCCATAGCAACTTTTTTCTAGGTAGATCTCCTGAGGCAAGGGAAACAAAAGTAAAAATAAACTATTGGGACTTCATCAAAATAAAAAACTTCTACACAGCAAAGGAAATAATCAACAAAACTAAAAGGCAATGCAAGGAATGGGAGAAGTTATTTGCAAATAACATATCCAATAAAGTGTTAGTACCGAAAATATTTAAGTAACTTATACAACTCAAACCCAAAAAACAAATAATCCAATTAAAAATGGGCAGAAGACATGAAGAGATATTTCTCCAAAGAAGACATACAGATGGCCAACAGACACATGCAGAAGTGCTCAACATCACTCGTCATCAGAGAAATGCAAATCAAAACCGCAATGAGCAAAGAGCTATCACCTCACACCTGTCAGAACGGCTAAAATAAAAAACACAAGAAACAACAGGTGTTGGCAAGGATGTGGAGAAAGGGGAACCCTCTCGCACTGTTGGTGGGAATGCAAACCAGTGCAGCCACTCTGGAAAACAGTATGGAGTTTCCTCAACAAGTTAAACACAGAACTACTCTATGATCCAGCAATCACACTACTGGGTATTTACCCAAAAAAATACAAAAACACTAATTCAAAGGGATACATGTACCCCTATGTTTATAGCAGCATTATCTACAAGAACCAAATTATGGAAGCAGACCAAGTATTCATTGATTGATGAATGGATAAAGAAGAGGGATATATATATATATATATATATATAGAGAGAGAGAGAGAGAGAGAGAGAGAGATAATGGAATATTATTCAGCCGTAAAAAGGAATGAAATCTTGACATCTGCAATGGCATGGATGGAGCTAGAGAGTATTATGTTAAGTAAAATAAGTCAGTCAGAGAAAGACAAATACCATATAATTTCACTCATATGTGGAATTTAAGTGAATATACTTTTTTCTTTACCACTGTCTTCATGATTTTTAAAGGCTCTAGTTGTATTCATCTAGCCTGAAGATAAATTGAATGTCTCTATTTTCTGTCTTGTTTATAAACAGCTGATAAAAATATAAGCAAACTAGAGTTGGAATAGGTTATCAAGGATCTTGTAAGAGTTGGAAATACTTCCATTTTTTTTTTTTCTAAATACCTGTTTTATATGACTCTTTTTGTATTATATATTCTCTTTGATTCCCTACAAGTATTTCTGGGACCAAAACTGTGAAGAAAGAAGCCATTATTCAGAAACAGTGCAGAATAACACAATAACAGTATTTATTGAAGTTCACTGCACTTATCAAAATCAACACATTTGTCCAAACAAAGCTACTGCTCTTCTTCACGCTGATTCTGTGCAAATAAATGGTGTTTTTCTTTATCATTACTCTTCTCTCCTTTCTGGTTTTTTTCCCCCATTTGGGTCCTCATTCTCACAATTTTCTCCTTCTTTCCAGCTTTATCAATGTATAATTGACACATAACATCATGTAAGATTAAGGAGAACAAAGTGTTGATTTGATACACTCATATACTGCAAAATGATTACAACCATAGTGTTAGGTAACACCTGCATCACATCACATAATTACCATTTCTTTTTTGTGATAAATGGCTAGCAGTAAATTAACCATACTTAAAATATATCCCACTAAACCCAACAAAATGTATCCCTAACTCAATTTACCTTACTTAGCACCCAAAAATAGCAATGACCACAAGAATACCACCTAATAGAAGGGGAAGTATAACAGAAGAAAAGTTAATTGGAGACAATGATCTTAATCCATTATGGTTAAAATATATTATTTTGATATATTTTATAATAACAAATTACCATGTAAATAAATTGCTAGGATTCTTCCTAGGACCCTTCCTAGGTCCTTGGAAGAAACTTGGTAAAAATCAGGGGTCCTATAATGTAAGCTTCACTAGCATTATGGCAAATCCACCTCAACCAGGTATTTAGATTTATGTAGTTTTAATGGATTTGTATTATATAACCAAAATATGAGTGCCCACCAACTTATTCTAAGGTCCCCATCCTTATAGAACTTACGTCTAAAAGTGAAAGCATAATAAAAAATATATATTATAATTATATGTAGAAATTAAATGCACTGAAGAAAAAATAAATGGTAAAAAGACAAGTCAACTGTACAAAATATACAAGACCAAATTAACAAGTTTTTGCTGAATGAGTGGATAGCTCAAATAGACATGATACAATAAATACAGTGGTTAGGGAAGACTTTCCTCGGAATGTTAATTCTGAGAAGATCTCAGTGATGTGAATACCTAGAGTACTAAGGGAAAAGGCAGAGGGAATAGCAAATGCAGTCCCTAAAAAGGGATGGCGATTAATAGAGGAGCAGCAAGAAATCCAACTGGACCAAAGCAGAGATCCTAAGGGTGAGGTGACGAGTAATAAGAGGTGGGCAAGTGCCAGTAAGACGCCATGGATAAATGTGAGGAAAACTATTAGAGGAATTTGAACAGAGGATAATACATTCTGACCTGTGTTTTTCAAAAGGTAATTCATGTTGAGTGTATAATCAACTTCAGTAAACAAAAATGGAAAAGAGGTTGCCTGCAATATTGCAGGTATAAGGAGTTGGTGGCATAGATAAAGTAGTGGTGAAAATGGTGAGAAAAGACAAGAATTGATCTAAATTATTAAGCAATAGCTCAAAGAACTTGATGACATTAACTGTGTGTTATTAACTGAACACTTGTGTCCCTCCAGAATTTGTATGTTGAAATCTAATCTCCAGTGTAATGGTAATTGAAGGTGGAGTCTTTGGGAGGTAATTAGATCATAAGGATAGAGCCCTCTTGATGGGATTAGTGACCTCAGAAGAAGCCAGAGGGCTACCTCATTCTTTTTTTTCCATATGAGGGTATAGCAAGAAGATGATCATCTACAAACCAGGAAGAGTCCCACCAGACATCAAATCTGCCATTGCTTTGATCTTGGACTTTCCAGCCTCAAGAACTGTGAGAAATAAATATTTGTCATTTAAGCTACCTAGTCTATGTTACTCTATTACAGCATCCCAAGATAAGATGTATGGGTAATAAGGGAAAGAGAGGAATACGGGATAACCAATAACCCCAAGGTATTTATTTGGAGTAACTGTGTGGTAATGGCATTTATGAAAATAGGGAGTACAATAAGTGGATGAAGAATTGGAAGACAGCGGCGCCTAGGTGGCTTAGTGGGTTGAGTTTGAACTCTTGGTTTCAACTCAGGTCATGATCTTAGAGTCATGAGCTTGAGCCCCACATCAGGCTCCATGCTCAGTGAGGAGACTGCTTGAGGTTTTATCTCTCTCTCTCCTTCTGCCCCTCTCCCTGCTCACACTTGCTCTCTGTCTCTCTCTCTCTCAAATAAATAAATCCTTAAAAAAAAAATTAGAAGACAATAGTGTTAAGTCAAGAATCAAGATGCCTATTAAACATTCAAGATGACATGTTGAGTAAGCAGTGGAAATAGGAGGCTGGAGTTCAGGGAAGAATGAATGCTTCCAATGTTTAGATGTCTTTAACATGGAGATACTCTCTCAATTCTCCTTTGCTCCTTTTTCCTAAACTTCTGCCCAGGTAAGGGTATGTGGGTGGAGGCCTTCTATAATTAATTCCTAGGTAGGTTACCACTTTATGAGGTTGGAACTGTGCCTCCTCTATTTGAAGAAACTCCTCAAATTTCTAATAAACATCACTCTTGTTCTACCTCTCCAATTCCCAGTTGCCTTCTCCTTTATAATCTCTTAGTTCTTTGGAAAAGGGAGTGGGGAGGAAGTAATTATTGGTTAGATGTCTGTGTTTTGAATACCATCTTACTCAGAATTTATACTAGACTTGAAGATGTAGTTACAGGGATTTAATTACAAGGGAAAAATGAGACATCACAAATAACATGAAGGCTATTTTGTTGACTTTCCTATGTTTCTAAATGTTAACTGAAATGGCAGTTTTTCAAAATAAGATTAAGTGTGTGGCTATCACTGCCAGACAGCAAAATATCTTATAATGCTAAGATATTAAAATAAGTTGAGACTACTAAAAAAAAAAATGCAAGAAAACAAAAAACCCAGGTACAGTTCCTTATATGTGGCATATTTTAGCATCCTCCAAAATCACTCTGCAAATCAGAGGAGAAAGAAAATTTTATTCAACAAATAGTGTTCATATATGAGGCTATCAAGCTGAGGAAAATAGTTTGAGCTCTACAATAACATATACAATCAATTGTTCAATTAAAATGCTAATTGCAAAGAAATTAGATTATATCAAGTGAATACTGATTTCATACTGGGAAGGACTTACTAATCAATAAAGCAAAAATAGAAATATCAGGAAAGGGTTAGATTTTGATTACACAAAAATAAAAATCATTTTATGTATCAACAATATCTCTGATAAAATTTAAAGTGAAGTTAAAAACTGAGAAAGATTAACAGACTCTGTAACAGACAAGAAGTTAATTGTTTTGTTTTCCATGCCCAGTGTGGAGCCCAATGTGGGGCTTGAACTCACAACCCTAAGATCAAGACCAGAGCTGAGATCAAGAGTGGGGTCTCAACCAACTGAGCTACGCAGGCTCCCCAAGAAGTTAGTATTTTTAACACAGAACTGATATTGAGTCAATGGGTAACAAAAGTATAGTTTTTTAATGGGAAAAATGTAAAAAAGTTCATAGAAAACAAAGTTCTAATTATAATAGGAAGGGACTACTGTGCCTTTTGTTACTAGTCAGAGGAAAAAATGGGCCTAAGAGAAGTTACTCTTTTTGCATTTAAAATTGGTAAATTATTTCATGGCTCATTTCTTATGTGAATATTTTTGGAGTGTCTGTTATGTTCTGGACACTGCTAAGTATGGAAATATTTAAAAATAAAGTTTTCATGTCCTTTGTGGTTGCAATAAAATGCTAACTCTCCTAGACTCCTAATGGGAGTTTAAATTAATACAACATTTCTGGAAGACAATATGGAAATATCTTCAATATTCATATGATTTAATTCAATACTTATGTTTGTGGGAAAAAAACTATTAGAATATTGTGCATGTATATGCACACATCTGTGTTGTTCTCAGTTTCACGTATAATATCTAATGAATTCGTAATGATTAAGAATAGAGAATTGGTGGGCGCCTGGGTGGCTCAGTTGGTTAAGCAACTGCCTTCGGCTCAGGTCATGATCCTGGAGTCCTGGGATCGAGTCCCGCATCGGGCTCCCTGCTCAGCAGGGAGTCTGCTTCTCCCTCTGACCCTCCCCCCTCTCATGCTCTCTCTCTCTCATTCTCTCTCTCAAATAAATAAATAAAATCTTAAAATAAAAAAAAGAATAGAGAATTGGTTAAATTAATTATGATCAAACAACTGAAGTTATATAGCCATGAATGTCTGTTGAATAAATAAATGAACTGTGATATAGTGATTTCCATTATGTTTTAATAAATAATTATTCAAGTAACATAATTGCAAGCATTCTAATTTTTTTTAATGTAGTAAAATGTGGTAGTTACATGAATTACACATGTGATAAAATGATATAGAACTAGAAACATATTTACCAATGTCTAATTCCTAACCTTAATACTATGCTAGACTTAGCATAAAATGTCATGGAACCATTGGGAGAAACTGGGAGAAGGAACATAGAAGCTGTCTGTGCTATCCTCACAATCTCCTGTCAATTTATAATCATTTTAAAATAAAAAGTTAAAACAATATAGCAAAATATAAGAAATCAAAGACCTTTTTTATTAAAAACTGTAGCTTTGATTTTCAGCCCCCTCTTCTACTCATCCCCCATTCCCAAAGGTAACCACTGTTATGATTTTGGTGTCTACCTTTCCAGGTCTCTTAAAGTAATTTAAAATAAATTGAGATAGGTCAGATCACAAAAGCGATCTAGTTACTGCCATAGACTGAATATGATGTCCCTTAAAGGGGCGCCTGGGTGGCTCAGTTGGTTAAGCGGCTGCCTTCGGCTCAGGTCATGATCCCAGAGTCCCCGGGATCGAGCCCCGCATCAGGCTCCCTGCTCAGCGGGGAGCCTGCCTCTCCCTCTCCCTCTCTGCCTGCCCTTCTGCCTACCTGTTCTCTCTATCTCTCTGTCAAATAAATAAATAAAATCTTTAAAAAAAAAAAATGATGTCCCTTAAAATTCTCAAGTTGAAACCTATTTTTCTGTAATTAGCATTTACAAGTTGCTTTCTTTTTATTTTTTTTTTAAAGATTTTATTTATTTATTTGAGAGAGAGAGAGCACAAGCAGGGGGGAGTGGCAGGCAGAGGGAGAGGAAGAAGCAGACTCCCTGATGAGCAGGGAGCCTGATATAGGACTCTATCCTAGGACCCAGAGATCATGACCTGGGCCGAAGTCAGCCGCTTAACTGACTGAGCCACCTGGGTGCCCTAAGTTGCTTTCTTTTTTAACTCAAAAAATAAGTTAAAGAAATGGCAACATTAATGCCCGTAGGTCTAGTTTGTTCCTATTAAGAGCTCTGTAGGAGGGTGCCTGGGTGGCTCAGTCAGTTAAGTGTTTGCCTTCGATTCAGGTCATGATCCCAGGGTCCTGGGATCGAGCCCTGCATAGGGCTCCCTACTCAGTGGGGAGCCTGCTTCTCCCTCTCCCTCTGCCTGCCACTATCCCTGCTTGTGCTTGCGTGCACTCCCTCCCTCCCTCCCTCTCTCTCTCTCTCTATCAAATAAATAAATAAAAATCTTTATAAGTGCTCTGTAGAATTCCAAGGTAGGAGTATCTGTATCATTTAGCCATTTTCTAAAAAAGGCCTTTTAGGTCATATCCAGTATTCTGGTATTGCAATTAATGTGGCAATTAAAAAATGTCTCTATATAGTTTCTCTTTTTCCTCCCCTGCTTTGTTTGTCAAGGATATATATTTAAAAGGGAAATTACTTACTTGAGGTCAATGCAATTTTTGTTTCAAATAATACTGGCAAATTGCCTTCTAAAATGCCTGATTCAATTTACATTCCCTCTTTATAAAGTGTGAGAAGCCTTTTCCCCACAGGTCTACATACAATTGTTTCTATTAACAGTTTATATTTTTCTAAGATTAAGGGCATTCCTGTTTTAATCTGCATTTTCCTAATAATCTTTTGTTGTTTGCTTCCTTAATCTTAAAATGTATTTAGATTTTAGTTTTAAATGGTATGAGGTATGAATTAATTTTATACTATTATATTTTTACATTATAATAATAGCCTTCTTGACATTTATTGAACTGTTTTTTCCCATTAATTTTGGTGTGTGTGTATGTGTATCTCCTACTTGCACTCAGTGAAAAAATTATGAAAATATGAATAAAATTATGAATACAAAAAAGGTATATGAAATATATACACATGCATGTATACATATACTTATATCTGGACTTTTTATTGTTATTTATTCACTCATGAACTAAGATTCTACACTATTAATTTCCACAGCTTTATGATCCATTGCTACCTGACAGAACAAACCACTCTTCTTTGTTCTTTTTAAATTTTTTTCATTGCTAGTCTTATGCTTCGATATGTATTTTTTAAACCTTTGTTGACTCTTGTAACAATCACAACTGAAACTACAACATAGATGAATTTAGGGAGAATCAGCATCTTGATCTTTACCATGTTGAGCTTTCCCTTTTGTAAACATAGTAAAGATTTCCATTTATTCAGGTCTTTTCTTGTGCCCTTTACTAACATTTGAAAACTTCCTCCATAATGGTATACTAAAACTGCTGGGATTTGTAGGTTATCCGTTTGCTGAATTTGGAGAGTTTCTATTACTAGTGTGAAAGAAATTAATAATATTCTCCTTATTTATTGTTGCATTTTCTAATTTGCTTGTTGCTATTCATGAGAAAATTTACTGATCTTTGTCTTTGATCTTGTATCTGGCTACTTTGCTTGACCAACTAATTTAGTCTCGTTAAAAATCAATTTCTATCTATAAATCTGTCCCTAATAACACTTAATATATCTTCCATTTTATAGTCCAAAAAAAGGAAATCTGAGGAGGTTATACCATGCTAACTTTACATAATCAACAAGAGGAAATTCAGGCCCCGAAGGTTAAGTTTTTTTGAGGGCTGGAACATTTTATCCCTGGTACTTGGGATAAAATCATTACAGAGTAGGAAATCAAAAAACATTAGCTTGCCAAATGAAATCCCACACACACAGATATGTTCTGGCTATTAACAGGATTAGATGGGAATAAAATGAGGGATTCGAAATTAATACATGTAGAACAGTCTTGAAGCATAAGGTAAATGTGGGCTACTCTTCATCTTACTGTGTGAGAGGCATTATTGTGCCATTCTTGAGGGACCAATTGCCTAGGTTAAGTTCTGGCTCCACCACTTACAGCTGAGGGTTTTTGGAAGTTCACTTAACTTTTCCAAATTTCAGTTCCTTCATATATAACCAGGGGCACTAATAATGGTACATATGTCTAAGGCATATAGTATTATATGAGTTAACAGGTAAAGAATTTAAAATAGCATCTGTCACATTAAAAATATTAATGATTGTTAGCTGGCAATCTTTGCAGCATTTAGAGCAGTGCCTTAGACATAGTAGAAACTTAAAAATGTTTAATTGAAGTTCAACTGGGGTGGGACAACTAACACCCGGTTTAGTTTCAAGGGAACCAGTAATATTCCCATATTGCCTATCTTATTGCAGATAAATGCATTTTTCCATAATAAGAGCTGCTACTATAACACTGATTATAAACTCATTCTAACAACTCCTTGTCCATACTTCATCACACAATGCAATACAGAAATGTGTGTGTATCACACCGCCTCAAGCCACATCCCCACCCTGATCCCAATATAATCAATTTACAAATACGTTTTGCTCTACCTCCAAAATATACGCAGAAGATGTCTAATTCACTCAAGGCTGCTATCCCTCTCCTCTCACCTGGTCAATGAAGTGGTCTCCTTTCTCATTTCCCCATTCAATCCATTTCCACACAGTGGGGCGAATGGTCTCTGAAAAATAAAAAGTAGCTCAAATCACTCTCTTAAAATTCTTCAATTTAGAATCTCAGATTCTAAATAAAAACAAGACTCTTCACCATATTCTAAGACTCTTCATGCTGGAATCCCGTCCACTCTCAAATCTCAAATCATTTATGGACAGAGGAAAGAACAAATGCAAAAGCTCTGAAGCAGAACACTTGCTTAACCTCACTCACTTTCCAGTCAACACCTGCTTCCCTGCATCTTTAAATGGGGGAAACCCTTACCTCCTAAGACCCCAGCTTAAAAAAAAAAAAATCCTCAGAGATATCCTTCATTGAGCACTCTACTGAAACCAATTTGCCAATATCTACCCCAATCTATCTCTGTCATTTATCCCACTTTGTTTTAAACATAACACTCACTACCTGAAATTACCACATTTCTTATCTGTCTCCACCCCACCAAATCCTACAATCCAAAATTCGAATCACATTAAAAATTATAGCAAGGACTTTGTTTATCTTGTTCACCACTATACCTCCAGCATCTTGAAAACTACCTGCCACATAGTTTATACCCAGTAAATATTTGCTGAATGAATATACAAATACGGTTTTAATATTAAGTAAGAAACTGCTACCTCACTCCCCTCCTTCAACATATGTAATTTCAATAACTTCAGTATCTAGGACTTAATGGTTTTTGTTAGTTTTTACTTTATAACAGATTTCTCAGAACACAGGAAGATACTTTCTCACTATATATTTATAGGCTCTGTCTTATAGAGCTTCATTTGTAGTGATGAAATCTGATTTAAGGTTCTAGAAGTGCTACTGTTTTGTTTTGTTTTTAAGACTTTATTTATTTGAGGGAGACAGAAAGTGTGAGCGTGGGCAGGGGCAGAGGGAGAGGGGGAGAGAGAATCTCAAGCAGACTCCCTGCTGAGCGCAGAGCCAGATGTGGGGCTCAATCCCAGGACCCTGAGATCATAACCTGAGCCAAAATCAGGAGTTGGCCGCTTAATGAACTGAGCCACCCAGGCGCCCCTAGAAGTGCTATTGTTATAACTCAGCTACCTCCAAAAATTTCTAAACTCACTTCCCATAAAAAGTCTTTCCATACCTGTATTGCCCAAAGATTTAAATATGGTTATTCTGAATTTATTTTCTCACCTGACTCAAGAAAATACTTCTATATAAATAAAAAGAGATATATTTTAAATACCATCTTCAATTGCCTATCTTCATCTTACTGTATAATTACAAAATTATCAAAGTCACATTCTAAATGGAAAAAAAAATTCACAGGATAAATGAATGAGGAAGTGATTAAGCTAAAATTGCCTCTGTGAAAGTTAAGCTGAGCAAATGTGATTCAAGAAGTGCTTCACTCGTTGATTGTTCTGCAAAGGAAGGGAGAGTTAAAAAATATTTAAAGTCAAGGTCATAAGGGGTAAACCATTCTGAGAATATTAATGAGCATTTATGCTATGAGACCTACATTAACAAAAGAAGGGCTGATCAGGTAATTAATCCTTGCATCTATTTATTTGTTTTTGCTTATTTGTTTCCTTCACCTAGTTTCCACTCTCGTTTATGCACACATCCACTTAGGTAACAAAACTTATTGTAGGTCTGCCATAACGTAGGCCTCCACATCCAACCCAAAACCTGGTTTTGGGTTGGATGTGGAGGATAGAGTGGTATATAAAATCAAACAGTTTCCCTATATCTGTGAATCTTGGAGTTCAACCCACAAACTCCATAATTTCTGATTCCTGCCTCTCCCTTTTGTTTACTGACAGGTAAAATTTCAAAGCGTAAATGACCTTATTTTAAATAGTACAATATCTATAATCACCATTAAAAGAAACTATGCATGATCTGGAAGAACAGGAAAACAACTTTTCAGTTACCAAACTGTGTATTTTCCCCCTTCACTACTCATCTCTGCTTCATGAGGTTCTGATAAAGCCCTTTGAAACTATAAAATCCCTAGCCTCTCAAATACTGATACTATACCTACTTAAATTTTTGTGCAAATCATCCAACATTCTAAGGTAGGTCCTTTAGAAGTCATTGATGGACTATATTACATCACTATGTGATATGTACTCTTCCTTCTCTACATACTTTTTCATTCAACTTCTCAGTCATCCTTTTCTTGGGTATGGCCACTACAGTTGAGTTGCTCTGCCTAGCTGCAACTTGAAAGTCACCTATGGCTTCCAGAATTCATACAAGACATGACTTTCAGAGCACACGTTTTTTTTTTTCCTCCAATGGAAAGAGAAATCATGATCAAAGGCGGAAAAATCTATGAACACTTTATTTTGGAGTTTATTCTTATATCCATGTCCCTTATTTGTTAACTTTTCCTTTCTGTTTTCTATACTAATAAGCATCCCAGACAACACTTAATTTATTATAATATCCAGAAGCTAAAATAGACTTTCCTGCATGTAAATGATGCATTAAGCCAGATTTTTATATTTTAAAAGTCAATAATTTTATTAAGTGTAGAATTTCAGAATCCTTAGAGAAAATTATTTTATATATATATATATATATATATATATATATATATACTCTCTCTCTCAAATAAATAAAATAAAATCTTTAAAAAAAAAGTACAAAGAGAAAAAATATTCCAATTAATTTTAATTGGTATATTAAATTGGTAATATAAATACACATTTTTTTTAAGACAACTCTGTCCTGGAAAGCAATATCTGATTAACTAAAGCTACTTGAATTTTTAACAATTTATATAGATAATTTAAAAGACATAAAGAACAAGAGAATGGGCCACCATACACTCATCGGCCAGCATCAGTATTGGTCAAGTTTGGGCTAATCTTGCCGTGTCTATACTGGCACTGAACTCCCCCCCTCCCAAGATTATTTTGAAACAAATCTCAGATATATTATCTCATCAGTAAATATTCAGCATGTGTCACTAAGATATAGGACATAACCATAATACTATTATACATAAATCATTAAATATAATTACACTTAAAATCATTAAAAAATAATTCCTTAGTATCATCAAATACACAGTCCACAATTTTTTCTTGTAAGCTTAATTGGGATCCAAAATAAGGTTCACACATTAGAACTACTAAATATCTCTTAATCTTTTTTTAATCTATGTCTCCATCTTATTTTTCCTTACATTTTCACCCCTGTGGTTGAAGAATTCATGTCATCTGTCTTGTGGGGTTTCCCACAATGTATGCTTTAGTCATTATACTCTTTTTTTTTTTTTTTTTTTAAAGATTTTATTTATTCATTTGAGACACAGAGATACAGAGAGAGAGAGAGAAAGCATGAGCAGGGAGAGAGGCAGAGGCAGAGGGAGAAGCAGGCTCTTCGCCGAGCCAGGAGCCCGATGTGGGGCTCGATCCCAGGACCCTAGGATCATGACCTGAGCCGAAGGCAGACGCTTAACCATCTGAGCCACCCAGGCGCCCCTTTAGTCATTATACTCTTGAAAACTGTTTAACATGACCCTCTATAATCTGATTCTCCAGTAATGTGAAAGCTCTGGAGACTAAATGATAGTCCAATCTATTCAAGAATTTTTTTTTCCATCATTCAATAAGTAACCAAAAAAAACCTGCAAACAAATCAAATATCCATCATGGGGAACTAATTGAATAAAGTATGTATATCCACAACATGCAGTATTGTGTAGCTGAAAAAAGAAATGAGGAATTCCTCTAAATAGCACTATGTGGTGATCTCTCTACATATATTGTTAAATAAAAATACAAAATACAAATGCATGCAATGTGCTACAATTTATCTCAGAAAGTAAGAATAACAATGTATGTGACTAACTGCTAATATGAAAAAGTGCAAATGGATAAGCCATAATTTTTTTTTAAGTATTTACATATAATGAGAGAAAGAGAATGGGGTAGAAGGAATGTGAAGACAGGAACTACATTTCTTTGAATAAACACTGTTTTACATATTTCAGATAAGAACAATGTAAATATTCCACTTAATTATAAAATGAAATGATATGTAAAGAAACAATTCCTAAAAACTGAGAATAATATGAAACAAGTGAACCTGTATAAATAGTTGGTGGCACAAAGTACAAAGAGAGGGCGCCTGGGTGGCTCAGTTGGTTAAGCGACTGCCTTCGGCTCAGGTCATGATCCTGGAGTCCCTGGATGGAGTCCCTCATCAGGCTCCCTGCTTGGCAGGGAGTCTGCTTCGCCCTCTGACCCTCCCCCCTCTCATGTGCTCTCTCTCTCTGATTCTCTCTCTCTCAAATAAATAAAATAAAATCTTAAAAAAAAAAAAAGTACAAAGAGAAAAAATATTCCAATTAATTTTAAGACATGGCAATTTGAGTGCATATCCTTAGTGGGGTATACCCTTTGGTAGGAACTGAAAGAACTGGAAAAATAAAATATTTTTAGTAATTCTATATTTGGTGGTAACATTGGTAATGTACTCTGAGAATGCTGTTGGTGTAGGGTAGGATCAAGCAAATGAGAATTTATGTTGGTAACATTAAAGACAGTCTTTTGTCTTAGAAGAAATTAGATACAATTTTTTTTTTTAGATACAATTTTTAGATGAGTAAATCCTATTGTCCTAAATCAGAAATCAGAATTAGAAATAAAAGCTTAAATTCATGTTTTATTTTATAAATATATTTTATACATATATTAGAGAGAGAGAGAGAGAGAGAGAGAGAGAGACTGTATATATAATACATTACATATACACACACACACATACCATATAGGTGTGTGTTTACGGAAAATGCCTAGAAACATGGCCCCTCAGTAGCAATAAATACATACTAGTATCCAGATTTTCATCAGTAAGTGCAAATTCTCACTAAAAGAAACCACATTTCCTAGGAGAAGTGGCAGATTCTTGATCTGATAAAGATATATATAAAATCAGTCTTTCATATCTTGTCATACAAAGAATTAAGGAAGCCATCAAAGACAACTAGAGTCTGCCAAAGGACCTCCTGGGCCAGATAGAACCATTTGGGGACCAACAAGATAATAAATGCAATGAGTTAAAACCCATCAAATATATTTCATTACATTAGTTCATGATTATATTAAAATAAACAAACTTAGTGGTCAAATTCAAAAGATGAAGGGGAACCAAATTATTATTGTGAAAACTAGAAAATGAAAGACGGGAAAAAAAACCAACAACACTTGTTTTCCGTCTGGAAAGTATACGTAAGAAGGGGCGCCTGGGTTGCTGTCAGTTAAGCGGCTGCCTTTGGCTCAGGTCATGATCTCAGGTCCTGGGATGGAGCCCAGGATTGGGCTCTCTGCTCAGCAGGAAGTCTGCTTCCCCCCTCTCCTTCTGTCTCCCCCCACCACCCTGCCCAGCTCGTGCTTGCTATCTCTCTAATGAATAAAATCTTTAAAAAAAAAAAAAAAGAAAGAAAGAAAAAATAATTACCTAAGGATCATCAGAATTTGATGAGGGCAAGTTTTTGTTTATAAAAGTAGTCCAACTAATAAATGAAGAAGGAATGATATAATTAGAATAACATGATTTTGGGGGCACCTGGGTGGCTCAGTTGGTTAAGCATCTGCCTTTGGCTCAGGTCATGATCTCAGGGTCCTGGGATTGAGCCTGGCATCGGGCTCCTTGCTCAGCAGGGAGCCCGCTTCTCCCTCTGCCTGCCGCTCCCCCTGCTGGTGCTCTGTCAAATAAATAAATAAAATCTTTAAAAAAAAAAAAAAAAACCCACAGGATTTTGCAGCGCCTGACAAATTAACGAATCAAAGCAATGATCATCTGCAGCGGCTAACATCACCAAGAGAACAATCTGGCATTATGTGCCCCGATGGAAGTTCACAAGGCCATCTAGGAAGTAGTCTTGCAGAAAAGAAAGAAAAAGAAAGAAAGAAAGAGAGAGAGAGAAAAGAAAGAAAGAGAAAGAAAAAGAAAGAGAGAAAGAAAGAGAAAGAAAACCTTAACCATTTGAAAACTTCTAACGGCAATATTCAAAGCAGCTCAAACTTTATTAACATCTATAGGGCCTCACATACATGTATATGAAGGATATGACAATACCCGGCAACTTGTTGGACCTCAAGGAAAACTGAGTAAGTGAATAATTGTATTTAAGATATTCACTTGGATTTGGAAAGCTGTTGAAAATGCTTGCTCAAAACTCTCAGTAAAAAATATTAATAAAAAATATGCTTTCTAATGAATACGGAACACATGATAATTAAGAAGAGAAAGAGAAAGCCAGTATGATTTAAGCATATAGCTTTTCAAGACAAGACATCTCTCTTATATAAAAGGAATAGTAAGCTGTTACAATGACTGTGACTCGCTATTAAATTCACCTTTGCAAGCTTCTCTCAAAAATAATCTAAATGAAAGCACTTCCAAAGGGAATTTTTACAGGTTAAGGTCTGAAAGTCAGCATGGGCCACATAACTCCATGCCGGAGAAAATGAATGTGCTGGGGAGGTGACAAGCTCTTTGTTCACAGGGGAAGAAAAAAAACTGTGTCATCCATATCCTTGTAAAAGCCATCCTGCTGGGCAGTTGCGTGCAATGATAACCCTCTTTGTCCACCCTCTTGGACTCATATGGCTCTGATGCACATAATACCAATTCTTATGCAGTCTGTCGCAGTGACTTTTTGTGATGTTACAAACTATGCCTTAGGCATTTCCTAAAAGGTTATCCAAAGTATACAGTCACACATACACTTCTGTGTGCACACATGCACACTCTCTCCCTCTCATTTTATATGTAAGAAGTCATTGTCTAAACCAGCTTTGATGAGTTTGAAGCCAAAGCAAAAATAGGATTCTACTTGTACAAAAGAGGCATATTTAAGAAAGGAAAGACTGTGTTAAGTAGAACAATATACTGATTTTAAGTAAAATTTTTTAAAGTATTATTAACCTAATGTTTAATTGCATATTATCTAATCATGTATATAATTGCCTTACCATTAACTAAATAGTTTATGTGTTAAGGAACACAAAACATGCCAACAACTAAATTTGCATCGTAGGGAAAATCATTTAGCCTCTCTAAGACTCCATTTCTTTATCTAGGGAATCCAAGAAAGTTGAAAGAAATTCTTTCCAAGATACTTTCAATTCTAGAAGGTTCTGAGTACATGATAACCTTTTAACATGCTATTTCCAACACCACAGGCAATGCTCATCTGTGCAATGTGTCTAATTTTGGCTTTATTCATGTGTACATCTAAGATCATGATTACAAACCTGTTTTTAATACACCTTTCTGCACAAAGGCCATATAGACTACTACTTGTAGCTTAAAAAGAAAAAGGAATCAGAAAACACAGATCCTGCCCTGAAAGGTTCATAGAAGGGTGGTTACACAGGTAAAAGTAGCTAATTTTCAATGCTCTGATGCATTATTGCTACCACACCGGAAAAGACAAAATACTCTCTCACAATCAGGGAGACATTCATGTGAATGGTGACGTTTGAACTGAATCTTTAAAGATGGAACAGTCTGGTAGTCTCCTATATGTCTCCAAATAAGTGTCATAGTTCCCTGAGAGTGAGTACTGTTTTTTATTAGTTTTAATTTTCCAATGTTGTTACTTATAGGAAGCTAAGATAGGTTTGTAGTTTTTTGTTTTTTGGTTTTTTTTGCATTCAATTGAGAACAGAGAAATTCTAAATCATAGAATAATACCTGAAAGAATTAAAAATAACAGAACAATCTCCAGATGCTAAGAATAAAATATTTTAAACCCTCAAAAGATGTTATTACAGCTTGAAAAAATTCTCAAAATACAAGAATCTTTCAACTCAAGCTGAAAATATCATTGGTAGCCAGTTCTGGTAATAAATTATCTTGATAATCAGTATATTTTTTGGTTATTAATTAAGACCTAATTTCTTTAACAGTGATGAAGTCCATTTCTTATCTGATTCCCTATGGATATAGAGAAAAAAAAAAAACACAAAACTGGCACACTATGGATGACAATCCTTTATACAAACAGAGTAACAATAAATTTAAAATGAATATAGTAATGGGTATGGATATACCAGAAATATATAAAATCTGTTTTTTCTATAATATATCTTAATTTCTAAATTGAGCTCCTACTGTCCTGATATATTAGATAGAAACTGAAATTGCTACTTTTGTAGTTAAAAACCATTAAATGTTTTAAACTAATAAAAACTTAATCATATTCATATAGTTTTCTCACTCACCTTTACTCTTCTTCCTTCCAAAGTTCTTACCAAACAAACAAACAAAAATTAAAACAGAAAGCCTGTCTCAGCTCAAAAGCCAGAGAGAATAGTTGCTTTACAAGTATTCCAAAACACTTAAAGAGCAGGGGTCCCCCAACTTACAATAAATACTTTGCAAATTTTGGAAGTGTTTGAGTCATTTTTCCCAATTACTACCACCAGATGATACTCAGTTATTCACAGTGTGAGGTAAGATTGAAAGTTTATTATTCCACAGGGCCTGATGAGATTATATGGCACAGGAGACCATAACTGAGCAGGAGCAACTGAAGCCAGATTCCGCCCCCCCCTCCCCCCGCCCCCCACAAGGAGGTTTTTACCAGACAAAGCAAGCATGACGGCAAGCCGGAAGCCATGGGAAAGGGCAGACCATGCTGCGCCATCGGACCCACCTGTGCAGCCCACTGGGCAGGTGTCCCTGCTCTTCCTCTGTTGTAAGGTTCTTACTGCATTTAAAATGGACAATTTAGGGCGCCTGGGTGGCTCAGTCGGTTAAGCGACTGCCTTCGGCTCAGGTCGTGATCCTGGAGTCCCGGGATCGAGTCCCGCCTCCGGCTCCCTGCTCAGTGGGGAGTCTGCTTCTCCTTCTGACCCTCCCCCATCTCATGCTCTTTCTCTCTCAAATAAATAAATAAATAAAATCTTTAAAAAAAATAAAAATAAATAAAATAAAATGGACAATTTACTTTCAATTCTGCCTTAGTCCTTCTTAGTGAAAACAAAAAAAAATATCCTCTTTTAAACCATGGGCTTCAAAATACTAAATGACTCTCCCAAGGAGTGACTGTAACTCTCTAAGTATCACATACGCAACAAACCCCTGGAAGAATCAAAGTCAGTAATACCTACAATTTCACAGAGCCTTTGTGAGAGAGTTGATGATTAAATGAATAGAAGGGCTCATTATTTCTTTTATTGACAGAGCTGATAAGGGTCACATCCATTATGCAGGTACAGAAGAGAAAGGGGAAAAAATAAAGTTCCATTAGGCTCAGAATTTAGTTCATGGTTGTAATTTTGGCCATATGTTGATTCAATATCAAAACTAACTGAAGGGCGTCTGGGTGGCTCAGTCGGTTAAGCGTCTGCCTTCAGCTCAGGTCATGATCCCAGAGTCCAGGGATCCAGCCCCGCATTGGGCTCCCTGCTCCGCAGGAAGCCTGCTTCCCCCTCTCCTACTCCTCCTGCTTGTGTTCCCTCTCTCGCTGTCTCTCTGTCAAATACATAAATAAAATCTTAAAAAAAAAACAAAAACTGAATGTTTAAACCATTTATTTCTGTTTTTCATATATGTTTCAAATATATATTTTTAAGCACAAGACAGAGAAAAGTTTCCAAATCACTGCAAATTTATGTCCTAACATGTTGGATTATTTCTTAGGATATATGAGATTTGCTCAAGTTTATCATAGTATATATACACCTTGGAATAGACTGGCAGTAACAACTTCATACAAGGGAAGCATTTTAATATTTAATAATACTATTAAATGGGACCTAAGATAGACCTGTTTCTCAATGCATTCTCTTTAGAAAATCTAAAAGTAGTAAGCTTCATAAGATGCATACATCCATGCCCATGCTATTTCTTTGACGATTTAACCAACTACAACAGTGGTTCTCAAACTTCGCATGCTTCAGAATCACACAGAAGGCTTGTAAAAACACGGATTCCTGCGCCTCACTTCACATTAAGTAGGTCTGTGGTACACTTGATAATTTGCATTTTCAACAAATCCCTGGCAACACTAGTGCTAATGATCCAAGGACCACACTTTTGAGATGCCCGGAATTGGCAGACAGCAACTATGTTGGTTTAAATCTCTATACAGAAATAATTAAATGTAGAGAATCCTTTTTTAAAAAAGATTTTATTTATTTATTTGAGAGAGAGAGAAAACAAGCAGGGGGAGAGAGAGAAGCAGACTCTCCGCTGAGCAGGGAGCTCGCCAGGACCCTAGGATCATGACCTGAGCCGAAGGCAGATGCTTGAACGACTGAGCAACCCAGGTGCTCGATGTAGAGAAACTTGATAATCACTGGCATAGGATGAAATAAAGAATCTTATCTGAACAAAATGTAGCCTCAGAGGGAGCTAAGGTTAACAAAAACTTTCAAAAATAAATAGGTATGATCGAACTGATGTAGGAGGTGTAGGAAATAGAACTGATGTGTTGTTATCAGTACGGGAATGCAGCATCAGCTGTGTAGGGCAGTTAACAGAAATACAGTAAGTGTAGTATAGTGCACTGTGTCAAGCCACACATAGTTGGAGGTTTACCACATATAATTTGCTGGTGTAAAATGAATAAATCTCATTATGATGAGCAAACACTCTATAGAAGACACTTTGCAAATGTTGAATTCAATGCATATTCCAGTTTTCATATAGGTTACATGAGATCATAAAAATTATGTACAGTAGCTGACTTATTAAGTGTATATTATGCAATGCAAAAATGCTACCTATTACCTTGGTAATAACAAGTAGGTAAATGGTGAGAACATCATTTTGTCAGCCTCATCAATACTTCATTCCTCAGAAGGGAAAATCCCCCATACCTAGAAAAATAATCCCCACAAGTAGAATTTCTGCTGTTCAACACAATCTAATTAAATTGGCTCAGATTACATCCTTTTTGTTTGTTTGTTTTTCCTCTTGGCAATGGACAAGAAAGCCAGGCTTTGTCATTGGGAATTAGTTGCCCATTTCAGTGTGGATGGTTTTCTCCCTTCTTGCTTATATTGGGGCTGGTGCAATTGATAAACATGTTTCTTTTCCCTGTCAGAGTTTTGGACCAAGTGAGACAAAGATCCAGGCAGGCAGAGATCAAAATGACAGTTTTCACTTTTTTTTTAAATTTTTTTTTAAAGATTTTATTTATTTATTTGAGAGAGAGAGAATGAGAGACAGAGAGCACGAGAGGGAAGAGGGCAGAGGGAGAAGCAGACCCCCTGCTGAGCAGGGAGCCCGATGCGGGACTCGATCCCGGGACTCCAGGATCATGACCTGAGCCGAAGGCAGTCGCTTAACCCAGGCGCCCGACAGTTTTCACTTTAAAAAAAGCTATCAGAGATCTTTGCAGTAACAATGGATTTCCTATTACTGAAAAGAAACATCTTCCCAGCCACAAGTAGTGCTATATGTCTACACATCTCCCCTACCCCACCTTCCTGTCCCCACCAATGGACAGGATTTTTCTTAAAATGTTGATGAAAATTATTATATTACTATATCTGCAAATAATTCCTGACAGTAACATGCTTTCTGAGGTGAACATATCTAAGACAAAAGCAGAAAACACATGTGATCAAAGTAGATGCTAGGTGATATTTAATGCATGCAATATAATTCCTGCTTCTTCCACAAGCTTGGTGGACAAAACGTCCACATTTGAGTGACTGACTTTTGTCAGAAGTACTAAATAATGAGATTTTACATTCTCGGGCCAGTGTGATCTTTTTAAATATCACTCACACAAACTTACGCGAGGTCATGCTTTTTGCAGTGAGGCATCAAATTCAAGGCTAGCAAAAAATAATGAATATCCCTGTAACACTGATTTTTTATCTCGAAAGCTTTAAAGATACCGAAAATTGAGAGTTTATAAGGAGAAGATCCCTGTCTTAGCTTGGGATGCCATGACAAAATATCAGCCTGGGTGGCTTAAACAAGAGAAATGTATTTTCTCCTATTTCTGGAGGCTGGAAACTTGAGATCAGGGTGAAAGCCTGGTCAGATTCTGGTGACAGTTCTCTTCCTGGCCTGCAGATGGCCACCTTCTCACTGTGTCCTCACATTGTAGGGATTGGGAGGGGGTGGGGAGGAGGAGAGGGATCTTCTTATAAGGGCACTAATCCCATCATGAGAGCCCATTCACATGACCTCATCTAAAACTAATTATCTCCCAAAGTCTCCATTTCCAAATACCAGAACATTTGGGGTTAGGGCTTGAACATTCGAATTTGGAAGAGGACAAAATTCTGTTCATAACAAGCCCTAAGAAGAAAAACATCCATCCCCTGACTCTTTCTTGGTAGTCTTTAAAACTGATGTTAGAACTGTCACAGTTCCGATATATGGCCCAGTATAATTTATGACAAGTGGCACTAAAGATCATGTTTTAAAAGTATATAACTGTCCTTCCTGATGTCGATCTCCAAATGTAGGGGCTTTCCCAAACACGGTGATTTTTCTTCATAACTCGTATCAGTTATATCTAGAGCTGAAACCTCTGCACTGGACTCCAAACACATACCAAGTTGCCTACCTACCATCTCCAGTTGGAGGCATAATAGACATCTCAAAGGTAACATATCCAACACACCCCTTAATCTCTACTATTTTCCCTATCTCTTAATAAGTTCCATCCTTCTAGTTCAGCCCCCAACCTTGGTTTTATCTTTAACTCCCCTGGCTATTTTACAATCCACACTGCATTCACAAATCCTGTCAATACTGGCTTCAGAATAGATGTGGAGTACGTTCAGGTCTCACCACCATCGCTACCACACAGAATCCAACCGGATGTCTCCATATCCAGTTAGGTTTCCTGCTACAGCCTCCTAACTGCCCCCCTGCCTCTGTGCAGCCCACACTCCCTTCAGCCTATTCTCATCTCCGCAGCCAGAATGAGTCCTTTAAAATACAAGTCACATCAAGCCACTCTTCTTAACATTCCTCCACCTCACTCAGTGCAGTAGCTACTTGAGGCTGTTGTAACAAATTACTACAAACTGGGTGACTTGAACCAATAGAAACTTATTCTGTCACAGTTCTAGAGGCTAGAAGTCTGAAATCAAGTAATCAGGGGGGCCATCCTCTCTCTGAAGGCTCTCAGGTAAGATCATTCCTTGTTTCTTCCTCGTTTGTGGGGACTGCTGGCAATCCCTAGTGTTCTCTCCCATGTAGCTACATCACTCTAAATTCTGCCTACGTCTCTACATGGCTTTCTCTACTGTGTGTCTCTTTGTCCAAATTTCCCTCTTTATAAGGACACTAGTCATTAGAATAATGCCCATCTTCTCCAACCTACTGTGACCTTAGCTTAAAAGGATGATATTTGGGCGCCTGGGTGGCTCAGTTGGTTAAGCGACTGCCTTCGGCTCAGGTCATGATCCTGGAGTCCCGGGATCGAGTCCCGCATCGGGCTCCCTGCTCGGCGGGGAGTCTGCTTCTCCCTCTGACCCTCCTCCCTCTCCTGCTCTCTGTCTCTCATTCTCTCTGTCTCAAATAAATAAATAAAATCTTTTAAAAAAAAAAAAAGGATGATATTTGCAAAGATCCTATTTCCAGATAAGGTCATATGCATAGGCCGTGGGAATTACCACCTGAATATTTTGTTGTTGTTCTTGTTGGGGTGGGGGGGGGAGGGGCACTTTTTAATCCATAGCAAAGTAAATCCAAAGTCCTTACAATGGCACACAAGTCTCAGTCTTTTGTTCTTCAAAGTGTGAACTACAGACCAGTAGTAACAGCATCACTTGGAAGGAAGTTTGTATGGAATGTAAACTCTCTAGACCTCCTAAATCAGAATCTTCATTTTAATATGACACCCAGGTGATTTACAAGCAAATTAAAATTTGAGAAGCACTACCCCTCAAAATGACCTACCCACTTTTCTGCTCTCTTCCTCACCTACTCCCTCCGCCCCACATCACTCCGTTACTCTGCTTCAGTCATAATGGTCTTTTAGTTGTTTTCGAAATGTCTAGAAAACTCCTTTTCCAGATGTTTCCATAAATTATTCCTTCACCTGCTTCATATCTTTATGCAAATATCACCTTGGTGTAATTTTTCCTAGATACTCTATTTTTTTTTTTATTTTTATTTTTTTAAAGATTTTATTTATTTACTTGACAGAGAGAGACCCAGCGAGAGCGGGAACACAAGCAGGGGGAGTGGGAGAGGGAGAAGCAGGCTTTCCGTGGAGCAGGGAGCCCGATGTGGGGCTCAATCCCAGGACCCTGGGATCATGACCTGAGCAGAAGGCGGATGCTTAACGACTGAGCCACCCAGGCGCCCCTAGACAGTCTATTTTAAATGAACATCTTCATCAACCCCATCCCTCTTTCTTGCTTTATTTTTTACCACAGAACATCTAATCATCTAACATGTTAAATATTTTACTTATTTTGTTTATTGTTTTCTCTACCAACTCAAATAAAAGCTCCTTGAGCACAAGGATCTGAGTTTATTATGTCTACTGCTGAACCTCAGGTTCCTGGAATGGTACAGAATACTCAGTAGAGGCCACTCAATAAATGCGTCAAATACATGAGTCTATAAGTTTACTAATCTATTTGCCCATATATATTATTTACTTCTTACTTTTTGAAATCAACTGTATTATATGCTGCATGTAATGCTTTTTAAAAAGATATATAAGCCTTATATAGGTCTATCATTTAGAAGGTAGAAAATTATAATTTACCAAAACATTTGTGAATCAGTTTGTTCTTAGGCTTCACCAACTCTCATGGTAAAGCCTACTTTAGCCCTAGTACACACTGTCAGAATAAATGTTTTTATGCATCCTAAATTTATTCCTTTGGAGCTTCACAGGATGTTCCCTTGTTCTATGATACAGAAATATGGTCACAAAGTGAGCACGTATCATGCCTTTCTAATATTCTGTCCCTTTTCTTTTATTCTTCTTTCCATTTTCATCATTTCAAAATGAACATTCCTAACCTCTCCTCTACTTCTTTCCACAATCATGTTCTTCTCTGCGTATGTATATTCATACTATATCTATATATGTATAATAAGTATACAATATTATATTAGTTTTAGATATATGACATAGTGATTTGACAATTCTATACTTCACTCAGTGCTCACCATAAGCGTAGTCACCATCTGTTACCGAGCAAAGTTATTACAATATTTTTGACTATATTCCCTATGCTTATACTTTTCACCTCCATGACTTTTTTTCTAACTAAAAGTTTGTACCTCCTAATCCTATCCTAAGCAAATTTTTAATAAGTCAAAGTCATTTTTGTCATCCTTTCTTCTTGTCCTAATCCCAGGTACTCTCTGCCACTCTGTGATCCACTCCTCTATGACACAACATCCCAGCTGTGCACAGTGTCAAGGTGCCCCTAACCACTTCTCCCTAGAGATGTTAATAGATCTTGCCTCAGCTAAACTTTCTCAGTGCCTGGCTTCCTATCAGATTTTCAAGTCCTGTTAGGTCCTTGAAGGGTGATGCATAATGCATCCCATGCTAATTATCTGATGAGGGTCACTAGATTAACATTTTATCACACCAGATAAAGTATCCGTAGACCTAATAATACAAAAATTTCCAATTATGTTACTTCTTTGTATTAAATTCTGGGGCTAGTTTGAGGACTATGTCACAGCAATGGAAATATTAAGGACAGAAAATGGCACTTGTCCCAATTTTAACTGAATTCTCCCTAAGACCACACTGCTACTCATCATTACAGAATGCTTTCCAGGTAACAAAATACATGATTAAAATAGAACCTTGCTATAACCCTACGTGACAGGCAGGACCATGTTATTATTCATAGTTCACAGATGAAGCAGTTAGGTTCAGTAGGATTAAAAGATTTGTCTCAGGTCACTGGTTTATTAAATAACAGACTAAGATCAGAACTAAGTTTTATACCTGTATAAGACTGTAAAGAAGAACCAAATGAATTACAAAATTTTCTTACAACAGCAATGACTATAACTGACCATTCCATAATTTCTTTAATAACAATCTGATATGACAAGATGGATGTGACAAAACACTATCTATTGATTATATTTGGGTAATAGTTGGGGATTTTTTTATGTTTGTTTTACAACTTTGCTACTTTAAGTTTTGTCACAATAAAGAATACACTAATTCATGTGTTTTCTTGATATGCTCATTAAATGAAATACAGCAACTTCTTCCACATTATTAACTAAAGGAATACCTTTTAATAATTATATTTATTACTATATAAATATCTCTTCAGTATGTACCTTTTGCAAAGTGATTTCTAGGCACTGGGATTATAAGAGTGATCAAAATGTTGCCCCTATTCTCATAGCATTTATATTATAGTGGAAAGAGGCAATGTGTAAATACACAAATAATTTGAGAATATCTGTGTAATACATCTTTCAGCAATAAGTACTGAGAAAAGAAACAAAGCCAAGCAAAAGGATAGAGAGTAATGGGAGACTGCACATTTTAGGTGGTCAATGAAGGCCTGAGTTGGCAACATTTGAATAGAGACCAGAATGACACAAGAAACGTGAATATCTGAAAGAAGATTTTTCAGGCTTAAGTAACAGCAAGTTAAAACACACACACACACACACGCACACATCTAAGGTAGGAACTAATTTGATATGTTTGAGGAAGAGCAAGAAGGCCAATAAAGTAGGCAATTCAGACTGAATGACTGGTAGAGAGATAGAAAATAAGGTAAGAGAAATAGCCAGGTTGCATGGTGTACTTACCTGTGGCACTGTGGGCCTTAGGGTTTTGCCCTAAGTGTGATGGGAATCCATTAGAAGAGCTGTGTGTGTTGAGGGGACAGGTCAGTTCTGATGTGATTTAGACATTTTAAAGTTTTAAAGCGTTTCCTATTATTTGAGTAGAGAATTGTATTAGTTTTCCAGGGCAGCCAAAACCCAGTACCACAGACTGGGTAGCTTAAAAAAAAAAAAAAAAAAAAAGAAGAAATTTAGTTTTTCATAGTTCTGGAAGCTAAATGTCCAAGATCAAGGAGTCTGCAGGTTAAGTTTCTATTGGGATCTCTCTTTTCATATAAATTGCCACCTTCACCTTGTGTCTTCGTATTATCTTACCTCTGTACCTTTCGTGTCCAAATTTTCTCTTCCTATGAGGATACCAGTCAGGTCCGGTTAGGACCCTCCCAGATGACCTCATTTTAATTTCATTACCTCTTTAAAGCTCCAATCTGCAAATAAAGTCACATTTTGAGGTAATGGAGGTTAGGACTTCAACATATGAATTTTCGGAGGACACCTTTCACCCCATAACAGGAATAAAATGCAGTGCAGCAAGGGTGAAAATGGGAAGGTCATTTAGAAGGCTATTGCATTATTCAAAGGTAAAATGATGCTACTTGGACTACACAGAAGTCATGAGAATTGGTCATTATGTAAATTATATAAAGAAGAGAATTAAGGGGCTAACCAAGATTATTTCATGAAATCCCTCTAACAGTATGTTAGGTCTGCTACTGTTTCTCCCTGTTGACTATAATTCATGCATAAGGTCACATAGCTAGCAATGCAGGAGCTAGAATTCAAACGTAGATGTGTCCAATTCCAAAGATCACACCCTATACTCTCTGACATGCTTCATAAAGGTTGAGTTTTATCCTATCAGAAATACTTAATAATACATGTATAGAAATTATCTTAATTGGAAGGTCTTTGAGCACAGAATTAAAGAAGTGGGACTATATACATTTTCCTAAAGAGATAATGTATATTTACCTTGCCTTTGTACAGAACACATTTTAGTTGTAACTAGCCTTGAATGGAGACTTTTTTTCACTAGCTATTTATTTAGTCTCTATTACTTAATGGGTTCCATAATAATTTCTGTAAGGAGTCAGGAGAAACAGCTGTCTGTGCTTTGAAGGAATTTCCCATCATGTTGAGAAAGATGATATGAACATAAAATATGGTATTTGCTTGGTATCAAATGAGTTAGTTGACAAATAGTGCTGGAGGAGTTCAAAAGAGGAAAATGACTCCAGACTTCGGAAGAGTAAAAATGGATGAGGCTTAACCTCCAAGAATCTGTAAAAATCCAATCAATAAAAAAAGCAATGCCTAATAAGTTCAAATTTACAAAAGCAAACAATCTTATTTTCTTTTCTGTTCATGTAAGCAAACATCTTCTCTTATGAAGTCCTGTGTAAAAATTCGCCCTAGAGTTTAGGCAACAAGGACTACTATTATCTACTCAGAGAGCATCCTGTGTTTTGCCTTCCTAGCAGCCCTCATATTTCTATTTCACTGTTGTTGTTGTTGTTGAACACTTGCATCACTGTTAATTGGCAAGCATCATGAAAGCAGAGACAGATCAGATTTGTTTTCATTCTCTTTTGACTTCTCCAGCACATAAAAAGTACTGTGGGCAAAAAGTCATTAGAGTAGGGCGCCTGGGTGGCTCAGTTGGTTGAGCCACTGCCTTCGGCTCAGGTCATGATCCTGGAGTCCCTGGATCGAGTCCCGCATCAGGCTCCCTGCTCGGCAGGGAGTCTGCTTCTCCCTCTGACCCTCCCGACCCTCCCCCCTCTCGTGCTCTCTCTCTCAGTCTCTCTCTCTCAAATAAATAAATAAAAATCTTTAAAAAAAAAAAGTCATTAGAGTAGCTTCAAAGACATAAAATGTATCAAGAATAGTAACCAAGTAAGACATTTGTGTAAAATCAAAGAATTTGGGGGTAACTTTTTCAAGCCATATGAAAATGAAAAGGAAAATATGGGGGGGGGGTGCCTGGGTGGCCCAGTCAGTTTAGCATCCAACTCTTGACTTCAGCTCAGGTCATGATCTCAGAATTGTGAGATCGAGCCCTGTGTTGGGCTATGCACTGAGTGCGGAGTCTGCTTTAGATTTGCTCCCTCTCCCTCTGCCCCCTCCCTTGCACATGCACATTCTCTCTTAAAAAAAAAAAAAAGAAAAAAGAAAGAAAATGAAAATATAGGATGATATTGTACATACTATTTTATAAGCTTTTTGTTTTGTTTTATGGCTTAACCAAAAATTATGAATGATTTCTCATATTAGTAAATAACAACATTGGTATTAAGTCATCATCATGATGGTTCTATAATATTTTATTGTGTGATTCTATCATAATTCATTCAATTAATGCCCTATTGTTGAACATTTAATCTCTGATCATTTCCTTTTACAAAAAATGCTATATTATACATTTTTATATTTTTTTAAGATATGTAATCTCTGGGTCAAAAGATATGAGTAAGTTTAGGGTCTTTGGTAAATACTGTCCGAATTCCCTCCAGAAAGTATACAGTAAAACATCCTTGCATTTCAGGAAACAAGAATAATTTCCATATTCTGAGACTTCCTGCACTTTCTGGTTTGTAGGATTTTTTGTTGTTGATTGGTTGGTTTTGGGTTTTGCTTTTACTTTTTAAGTAGGTTGCAGTATTATTTAGTATTCAGTGGTCATGGCTATTTGAAGAATAGTTTCTCTATTTGAGAGATTCCTCCAACACGTACAAACAAACGCCAGTGTGTTCTTTCTCTAAAGGAAAATATAAAGCAGAAAGAAATTAAACGCTGCACAAATTCTGAAACTATGAAAATGTAACAATAGAGAAAACAAGTAGAAAGTTTTTAAGCTATCAATGACTTTAGCAGCTAGTGGATCCTACCATGCCTATTTTTGTACAGAATGAAAAAGACACAGTAGGTTCCTTTGGAACATCAAACTGAGAAAATTGACTACAGCTTTAACAGCCTTAAAAGAATTTTTTGGCAGAATGAATAAGTATGCATAATTGAGAAAAATACCCCAATCTGTAGGGGAAAAAAATAGATATAAAAAGAGGCTAAACAAGAATGTTGCTGCCTGTTCTTTTCACAACAATCTTCCACCTGTCCCTGACTGCAGTATTTAGGGAACCGAGATTTAGAGCTATAAAAGAATAGGAAGTTGGAGAGTTTAGGATGGAGGAATCTAGGGCTGTGTAGAAAGTACAAAGGACTTAGAGCCAGGAAACTTGACTGACATGCAATTGTGGGTGGGCTGTGAAGTCTGGAAGCCTGGTCTTACATCCCAACTCAGCTACTTACTTATCCGGGAACCCTGGGCAAATAATATCTCTTCTCTCTGGCTCAGTTTCCACATTCCCATAGAGAATATCACATTAGTGCCTAGCTTTCTTAGTACCTGGCTCATACGACCTTTTCATTAAATATTAACCATTTTTGTATAACTAAATGTGTAAACTTAGGCAAGTCACTTCACTTTTTGTCTCAATTTCTCCAACTATAAAATGAATCACTTAGACAATGTGGTAATGTGATGTCATCTAGATTTAAAGGTTTATGCTTCTATGAGAACAACAAAAAGCACTGGATGCTACTATCAGAGTTAGTTTGGGAATGCTGTGAAGCCAGCAAAGTGAATATAAATGAAGAACTGAAGCAAAGTAGGGGAAAAAAGGAGAGAAGAGAAATTAGAAAAAGTTACCTTTATAAATAGAGGGGGATTTTATATCTACATTTATCATTTTATATTATACTTACATAAAATTATTTATATATACATATATGTGTATGTATATACATAACCATAAAGCTATTACAGGGGCACCCAGTTGGCTCAGTCAGTGGAGTGTCCCACTCTTGATTTAGGCTCAGGTCATGATCTCAGGGTCTTGAGATCAAGCTCTGCCTCATGCTCTGTGCTGAGCTGAGCTGAGCATGGAGCCTACTTGAGATTCTTTCTCTCCCTCTCCCCTTCCCTCCCCCACTCGTGTGCTCACTTTCTCTGGAAAAAAAAATAGTTTTTAAATCTATAACTTTTTTTAAAAAACAGATTTGATTCAGGTTTTTCCTTCTTTCATAGTACAGATTCTGGACACGAGCTTAAGAATAATGGTGTGATAGCACTTAATATATGAGGACTAAAGGTAGGTGGAAGGGATGGTTCATTTTGCTGCTTAGTATGTGGTAGGGACTCAATTGGTGCTTCTGCATTTGTAGGTTTATTCTTCTCTATTTTAATGCTAACAATAGCCACATAAAGCAGATACTTTATCTTTATTTTTTCAGATAGTCAGAAGTCTTGTATTTGAATTCTTCCTTTGCCAGTAACTGATGGTAATCTTTAACAATCATTCTGAGCTCCTATTTCTTTATAAATGAGAAGAGGAACATAGCACTCAATGCCTTTTAAAAGGTGACCAAGAACAAGGAAGTTATACTGGGCATCTGCTGATTGGTTAAAGCAAGGTAACTTTCCTTATATGAAGAAAAGGGGAGTCTTGGAGCTAGGTCAGGTAATGTGTGCTGAGCAGGCAAGCCTTGATTGGTCAACCCAGGCTTCTCCTTTCTGGTAGAGCAGAGCACAGAAACTTAGTTAAATTTTGGTTTAGTTTAGCATGAGAGACTCCATCTTTTTGTTTGTTTGTTTGTTTTAAGATTTATTTATTTATTGGGGGGGGGAGGGGCAGAGGGAAAGAGAGATTCTCCAGCAAACTCCCCGCTGAGAGAGGAGCCCAACATGGGGCTTGATCCTATGACCCTGAGATGACCCTGAGATCATGACCTGAGCCAAAATCAAGAGTCAGACACTTAACCAACTAAGCCATCCAGGTGCCCCATTAAGTGATCTGGTTACTTAAAACTTATGACATGGCCTTTCCCCTATATAACAATGACTCCTTTCAGGAAAAATTTCTCTTTGTTATTCTGGTATAGCATTGGATGAACCTTTCACAATGGATACTACATTAGTCAGCTAGGACCTGCCATAACAAAACACCACAGATTGAACAACTTGAAATTACACTGTTGATCCTTTCCAATAATAAACTCATCATCTTTACAACACACTCACTTTTGCTTCTCATCTCCTAAATCCAGGAGATGGTAGACAATCAACCTAGTGTGTTTCAACACCAAACTGATATTTCTGCTTGATTCTGTTCTCTCTCAAGCCCGGCATGAAAACAATCATGAAATTCCTCCATTTCTACTTCCTTCACACGTCTCAAATTATTTCTATTCTCTTTATTACCAATGCCAATATATTAGTCGATAACTCTGCTTATTAAAGGTCTTCAGACTAATTTTCTAGCCTTTGTTCTCCTCTTTCTCTACCCCCAATAATCAACTTCTTTAAAATGAAAACCTAGGGTGACTTTACAATAAGTGATGTGAGACTCCAGCAATTTTAATTTTATTTTCTGCCTGAAATTCCACCAAAAAACAACAAGATGAAGGGAAAATAATATTTGATGAAATAATAATAAAATTACAAATCATATAATATGAAGAATAACTGCCAAACATAGCAAAGTTTGTAAAATTTAAACATAAAATCTAGGGCTTTTACATCCCTATAAGACAAAGTTTTCAGGGAAAAGATTGTTCTAAAGTAAGTAGTAAGCTGACTAGTAAGGCACTTAATTTATTTTACTTGGAAATTGGAATTAATGAGAGCAGGTTAAGAGGCTAATGATAGAATTCTATTTTTTAAAAATAAGAGGAAAATAAAATACTAGATGTGCAAACCACATCTTTTTACAGGTGGGCCATAGGAAAAGCTGGAGACATCTCTATAATTACCCAGGTTTTTTAATCACTGAATGTCCTGGTAAACTCATGATACTCGAAATGGATGGTCATTATTTTCTCCCTTCCTACAAAGTTAGAAACATGACCTCATAAAGATCAGGGACTATCTCTAGAAGTCTCCCTCGTTTGGGTTAGTGAACCCAATTCCAATGTATGGGAGAAGCAAGGTATTGGGAAAGGACACAGAGCTTCTCTTCAGGCATGGCACTCTATGAGCATCTCCACGTGTTCACAAACCCAGAAATTCTGTCACCCTTGTCCTTTTGAGTTTTTACAGAGGCTTCATTATGGGAACATGATTGATTAAATCATTGGCAATAAGAGACTGATTCAACCTTTAGCCCCTCTCCCACCCTGGACATCTGGGACTGGGACTGAAAGTTCCAACCCTCTAATCAACTGGTTGGGTCCCTGGCAACCAGCCCATCCTTAGGTGCAGTCCAAAGTCAACTCATTAACATAACAAAAGGCACCTTTATAGTTTTCCCCACTTAGGAAATTCCAAGAGTTTGAGGAACTTGGTGCTGAAAATGAGGACAAAAGATCAAATATACATATTTGGTTCCTGAACTAAGTTTAATATCATAGCATGGCAGAAAGACTGCACTCACTGATTTTGGAAATTTGCAGTTATACTAACCTTTGCCAGCAGATTATCTTTGTGTTAGAAAGGGGAAAAATTCTAAGTCACAAGAAGCTCTGCACCTGCCAATTTTTGTTATCTAAAGAGAAAGATGTACTAGGAGAGAGATGAAAAAGAAAGAAAAACAAAACAAAACAGAAAAGCAAAAACCTGCATGGCTTCATTCTGACTTTGAACTTACAGGGAACTGAATCAAGTGTTGATGAGAAAGTTCCCACAGACCACAGAAGGAAGCTCAAGCTGTCTGTGATAACTGCTCATTCTCCAGGCATATCTTACATTATTTATGGAAGAATAAATTATCTGATCCCAGAAGGACAACCTCAACTCAAATATAAATAGTAATTTAGAAACATCTATGTAAAATTACCATACTAAAAAGAGAAAAGTCACAAAATAAGGCAGCTCAGGAGATTATGAGAAAAAACTTGTATGTAACTAATGAAAATTATGACTATTATTTTTTGAACTAAAACATTACATGGAAGAAAATAGGACATCTATAAAAATAGTAACCTAAGGTTAGTCTTCAAGATATCAAGAAAGAAATCATACAACAGAAGGGACTCAGTGAGCTAGTTATTCAGCAAGGAAAAAAAGTACAGGGCGGGGGGGGGGGACTTCCAAAAATAAAGGTAAAAAATGTATTTATAGATATTCTGGATTTACATGTGGCCTCTCCAGCATGATGGTCTCACTTTTTCCATGTCCAGTGATAGTCACCGAAAGAATGTCTCAAGACAACAGGCTGAAGCTGCATGGTCTTTTTTTAAGCTACTCTTGACAGTTACACAACATCATTTCCATTGCATACTATTGGTTAAGAGCAATACTAAGTCTGCAAAGATTCAAGAGGAGCAGACATGGATGGCAAGCTAGCAAGGTCAGATTGTAGAAAAGTATATGGGATGAAAGACTGTTTTTGGAAAATACAATCTGCTACTGCAAGATACAGAAGGGCCACCTAGAATTTAAGTTTTTCACACATGGTAGACATTCATCAGTTGTTTTACAGAGAGAACAGAAAAGCAATGCTTAAAACAAGTCATGTTAGTGGAGATCAGTTAGAAAAGCTTCTACTATAAACTGATCGCTCCATTTTCCAGAACAAAGAGAATTCAATGGAAAATATTTAAAATCAGTAAGTTGAGTAAGAGAGATATAAGTATTTTAAGATATAAATGCTACCATCAGTAGAGTTAGAAATAATATGGTAGACAGTGAAGGTGAAATAATAATAATAATAATAGTATAATCAGATGGTTAAGACTGAGGAAGCTGGAAAGAAATAAGAGCATATATTACCTTATTCTAGAGTATGAAGTTAATAGGTAATATCTAAAATGACTACATTAAGATCCAGTATTCTCCATACAAACTATGTAAGAAAATTCCCTGGAATGTTGAAATAAAATATCACCATGTCTATCCATAGGTGTCTGTATCTGGAATATGAGATAAATGTACTTTTCAGACATCTAATATAAATATTGAGAATTTTACATATAAAAGGTGTATAATAATTTTCATACCTATTGACTATGTTTTGGATTTTTTCTTCTAATGATGGATATGATCAAAAAAATTTGAAGACTGCTGATAAATAGCTATGAAGTAACCACTTGAAGATTATAAAGCTTCACATAAAAAGGAAACATATACACATGCATATACACCAAGTCAAAAAGAACAAAGACAGTGAGCAATTTTTTTTAATTTGTTTTTTAAGATTTTATTTATTTATTTGACAGAGAGAGACAAAGCAAGAGAGGGAACAGAAGCAGGGGGAGTGGAGAGGGAGAAGCAGGCTTCCCGCTGAGCAGGGAGCCCGATGCGGGGCTCGATCCCCGGACCCTGGGATCGTGACCTGAGCCAAAGGAAGACACTTAGTGACTGAGCCACCCAGGTGCCCCAGTGAGCAATTTTTTTAAAAGCACAATAAAAAGAGAAAATATAAGAAAAGTAAACTATAGGCATAAGTAGAAACTTTCCTCTCCTATCAAGAAGTAAAAAAATTCACTTAATAAAAAATTCTCTAAAAATGGCTCAAACAAAACCTGAGGATATAATACATATAAGTGATGCAAAAAAATTTGAAATGAAAACTAAGGCTTACTTACCAAGTAAGATTTAATTCACACTAAATATCAGTAAATTGATTTTTTTAGTGGCCACCTTATAATTTTAAAGAATTTAAGCCACAAAAAATATGCCATAAATCTTTATGCACAAAAAATGAAAACATGAAAATTTATAAATCATAAACTGCAAAGAATACAAAGTATAAAAACATACTAATAATGAACCATTCAAAAATACTCTGAAGCAACGACTGCTCAAAATATTGTCAAGGGGTGCCTGGGTGGCTCAGTTGTTAAGCGTCTGCCTTCAGCTCTGGTCATGCTCCTAGGGTCCTGGGATCGAGCCCTGCATTGAGCTCTCTGCTCAGCTGAAAGCCTGCTTCTCTCTCTCCCACTCCCCATGTTTGTGTTCCCTCTCTCGCTGTGTCTCTCTGTGACAAATAAAAAAATAAAATCTTTAAAAAATAATAAAAAATAAAAATAAATAAAAATATGGAAAGACAAAGGTCGTCAGACTATCAGAGTTTAAATTCTTGACAATACACAAAGTTGGTGAAGGTATGAAAACATTCAGTGGTTGAATAAATTGGTGGAAACTCTTCAAAGAACAACTGAGAAAAGTATTCAAAATTAAATACACAATAGTTTTGAAGTTTCATTTCTAGTAACACATTTGACAGAGAAACCAACATGTTTATGGATGCAAGTTACTGGAAATACCTACCCAAGGTGGCCTTTGCTGGCTGCTCCAAAACTTGGTTCACCATCCCTACTATTAATCGTTCCCATATCTCTCTTAGCCTTATTAAGGGATTCAGCCCTCTGCATCACATTTTAACCTATTCTCTCACCATCTTTCCTTCTACTTTTAAATTACTTGAGGGCAAGAATTGTTCAAGTAATTGCATATCCTTCTGTAATGTCTAGCAAAAATTAACTGCTGAAAAATACTTCTTGAATAAATATCGAATAAAAATAATGTGGGTAAGAAATTAATAAAATGTGTTACTAAGTCACTGGTAAGGAAACCTTCTATGCCACTTTTAATATCAAAACAACTCTTGGGGCGCCTGGGTGGCTCAGTCATTTAGCGTCTGCCTTCGGCTCAGGTCATGATCCCAGGGTCCTAGGATCCAGCCCTGCATCAGGCTCCCTGCTCAGCGGGAAGCCTGCTTCTCCCTCTCCCACTCCCCCTGCTTGTGTTCCTGCTTTTGCTATGTCTCTCTCTGTCAAATAAATAAATAAAATCTTAAAAAAAAAAAAAAAAACAACTCTTGTATTCTCACTTGTCTCTATTTTGGAGTAAGTACTATGCGGATGCTGCATTTTAACTTCTGCATTTCTTCATTTCTTTCCTTTTGTTCTTCACACCTCTCCAGTGAGAAGACAGCTCTCAAATGCTAGAAAGTGTTGTGCTTCTCATGCACAGAAATAACACTGGAAACAACAGTCTCCTTGCTTCTTACTCCTAGTTGTTGTATTTGTTTTTAATAGATGCCTTTTCTCCAAATTTCCATGTTTCCTTTTCATTCTGTAACATTACTTTCTGATTACTAAAAACCAAGGAAGAGGTGAGTTCCATGAGAAAGTAAGATACATAGTACAGAGGGCCATCCTCCCCTACGGCAGGGTTAAAGAGAAAGTGCTCAGAGTGATTGCCAAAGGATAGAGGAGGCAGATGGCAGACTTTAGGTATGGGAATGTGATAGAATGAGACATAAGGGTGCACTCAGTGATGGTAGTGAGTAAAAGGAATTTGGAGAATAGATATAAATACATAAATTCAGAGACATACATAAACTGCAGAAAGTTAATGCAAAAGTAAAAATGCTGAAATTAGTGTTAGTGATAATTATTAGGATGGAATATCAGGTAGACCTAGCATTGATAATAGTATTAATAATCATACATATCTGATTAAAAAGTTACTTATCCAGGAAGAAAATATATTCTCCCCCATTCTTGGCCAAAAAAGCATTAGGAATAACTAACTGTGAAAGACTCAAAATTTACATAAGAGTTTTGTTCACTTTGTCCTTATAGTTGTCACAGTTAATTGCTTGAGCATGCCACTGATTTTCTTTGAATCTCTGTGAGAAACTAGCCCTTTCAAGCTGTAAAATTTAGGTGACTTGTTTTTGTCACTACTCAGTGTAGAATGCGTTGGTGGTCATGTAGTATGCTTTGAAGGTACATAAATAACACAGCATTGAAAACACCTCTCTCCACTTTGTTGTTATACGCATTACCATAGCACTGGGAGGAAGAAACTTAGAAAGTTATTAAAATATTTCAGTTTTACAATACTTACGAGAGTCTCTCCGAATCAGGCTTACTAGTGAACAGTCTGGTGCCCTTAGGTTGACAGTATCTTGTGCCAATAAAATCTCCCAAAAACTCCTGGTCAAAGTTCTCAGTCTTGTGTTAAATTTCCCATGACTCGTAAAAAGTCATAGCTACAGTAAACAGAGCAAGAGATTGCATTATCACTAACAAATGTGTGTAAGGTTAAGTTTAAATAACATTTTGAGCCAGATCATGAAGGCATTAATGTTCTCCTCAGCTTGACTTAACTTTAGACCAGGTTCTTCCCGACCCTATGTCCCTGACATCCTTTCTTAGAGCATTTGCTCTAGAAAAATCACCATTGTGAATTCTTTCTCTGCCCCTTTGAAAGGTATGCTCCCAGCCTCTTGCTAGTTTTAAAACCCAGAGAATGTCTTTCCCAAGTACCTGGGACCCATCTCTTTGAAATGTAAATATCAAAGGAGATAGTACCCCTAACATTTAGTTAAAGGGTAGGAGAAAAACTTCAATGGTGTCAGCAAACACAGATGGCCTAATCAAAGAAAAACATTTGTTAAGTCAGGAATAACTCATTGGCCTGGACATATCTCATTGATCAACCTCTACCCTAAAGTCCTCCAATGCTTATTCCACTAGCTTACCCCAGTACTTAAAGAACATCCCATCTTTTTTGTTTCAGCTGAGTTGATTTCAGTCTCTCCTATTGAATATGGTTTTGTGAATGATACAGTTTTCACCAAGTGTTGGTAATATATCAAAATTATTTTACACCATCCAAAAAATTCAAAGTTTGTAAGTGATTCATTCATACAGCTTGTGGTAACCAGAAATAACTTAATGTCATGACTGTAGATAGCATAAGGTATCTAGAGTAACCGCTGTGTAAAAGAGATAGAGCAAGATGCTCTGGAAACATGGATTATGAAGATTTTGTATATCAACAGATTTCTAAAAATAAGAATAAAATTATCAGCGAACTTCAGAAAGCTGCTTTAGTTTTGACTTGTAAAAAGTATATTTAAAATTAGAATTCTGACTGCTTGGCAGCAAATTATAATCTAATATACTATATCTTAAAGAAGAAAAAATGTTCTTAAATACAGAAAAGTATAAGATTAACAGAACAAGAATTTGAACTATAATCTTATCACTATTAATTTCAAAATGGAGTGGCCTTGACGTTTAGAACAGGGGTCTCTCTACCTATCCCCTTTTGCTTTTTTTTTTTTTAACTGTTAGATGTGAGTTTTAGTATATATTCATTTTATTATTTTTAATTTTGAAAATAAAGTAAATATGATATTTTCTTGTGTTTTTTTTTTCCTGTCTTAGTTTTTTTTTTTTTTTTTTAATTTCAGCGTGGTTAACATACAGTGTTATATTAGTTTCAGGTGTACAATATAGTGATTCAACACTTCCGTACAACAAAGTGCACTCCTTAATCAAAGAGGTTACTGCCAGTGTGCTCCTCTAGGATTTTGATGGTTTCAGGTCTCACATTTAGGTCTTTCATCCATTTTGAATTTATTTTTGTGTCTGGTGTAAGAAAGTGATCCAGTTTCATTCTTTTGCATGTTGCTGTCCAGTTTTCCCAACACCATTTGTTGAAAAGACTTTTTCCCATTTCATATTCTTGATTCCTTTGTCAAAGATTAATTAACCATATAATTGTGCGTTTATTTCTGGGCTTTCTATTTTGTTCCATTGATCTCTATGTGTCCATTTTTGTTCAAGTACCGTACTGTTTTGATCACTACAAGCTTTGTAACATAACTTGAAGTCTAGAATTGTGATACCTCCAGTTTTGTTTTTCAAGATTGCTTTTGCTATTCAGAGTCTTTTGTGTTCCATACCAATTTTAGGATTATTTGTTTCAGTTCTGTGAAAAATGCTGGTAGTATTTTGATAGAGATTGCATTAAATGTGTAGATTGCTTTGGGTAGTATAGACATTTTAGCAATATTTGTCCTCCCAATCCATGAGCATGGAATATCTTTCCATTTCTTTGTATTAACTTCAAATTCTTTCATCAATGTTTTGTAGTTTCCACAGTACAGATCTTTCACCTCTTTGGTTAAGTTTATTCCTAGGTATTTTATTATTTTTTGGAGTAAATGTAAATGGGATTGTTTTCTTATTTTCCCTTTCTGCTGCTTCATTATTAATGTACAGAAATGCAATAAATTTTAAAAACCAGGAGCTGTTTCTTTGAAAAGATTAACAAAATTGATAAATCTCTAGCCAGACTCATCCAAAAAAAAAAGAAAGAAGACTTAAATAAACAAAATCACAAATGAAAGAGGACAAATAACAAGTGATACCAAAGAAATACAAATGAGTACAAGAGAATATAATGAAAAATTATATGCCAACAAATTGGACAACGTAGAATGGATAAATTCCTAAAAAAAAATATAACCTACCAAAACTGAAGCTGAAGAAATAGAAAATTTGAACAGACTAATTATCAGCAATGAAATTGAATCAGTAATCAAAAAACTCCAAATAAACAAAAGTCCAGGACCAGACGGCTTCACAGGGGAATTCTACTAGATATTTAAAGAAGAGTGAATACCTATTCTTCTCAAATTTTTCCAAAAAATAGAAGAATGAAAACTTCCAAATTCACTCTGTAAGGCCAGCATTACCCTGATAACAAAAACAGATAACGCACCACAAAAAAAGATAACTACAGACCAGTATCTCCGATGAACATAGATGCAAAAATATCTTCAACAAAATATGAGCAAACCAAACACAACAATACATTTAAAAAATCATTCACCACAATCATGTGGGATTTATTCCTGGGATGCAAGGGTGGTTCAATACTCTCAAATCAATCCTCAATCAATCACATCAATAAGAGAAAGGATAAAAACCATAAGATCACATAATAAAAAAAAAAAAAAAGAGGGGCACCTGGGTGGCTCAGTTGGTTAAGCGACTGCCTTCGGCTCAGGTCATGATCCTAGAGTCCCAGGGAGTCTGGGACTCGGCAGGGAGTCTGCTTCTCCCTCTACCCCTCCTCCCTCTCATACTCTCTGTCTCTCATTGTCTCTCTCGCAAATAAATAAATAAAATCTTAAAAAAAAAAGAATGTTAATTAGGATATTAAAGAAATATTTCAAATTAAAAAAAAGAAAAAGATCAGTTCAATAGATGCAGAAAAAGCATTTGACAAAGTACAACATTATTCATGATAAAAACCCTCAACAAAGTACATTTAGAGGGAACATACTTCAACATAATAAAGGCCTTATATGAAAACCCACAGCAAACATCATACTAAATGTGGAAAACAGATTTCCCTCTAAGGTCAGCAATAAGACAAGGATGTCCACTCTCACCACCTTTATTCAACAGAGAACTGGATGACCTAGCCATAGCAATCAGACAACAAAAGAAATAAAAGGCATCCAAATTGGTAAGGAAGAAGTAAAACTCTCATTATTTGCAGAAGAAACACTATATATAGAAAACCCTAAAGACTCCACCAAAAAAAACTACTAAACTGATCAATGGATTGAGAAAAGCCACAGGATACAAAAATCAATGAATATGACATTCTTAAATTTCTTTAGTATTTCTAGGACATCAACAAAAGAATAAATTGGTGTATGGATTAAGCACTCACTAAATCCTAGCCTCCTGGATGGAAATAAAAGCTTGACTAATTATTAAAGTAAACCATTTCTCATGTGCTGAAATGTTTGTGATGTTATTTCATAAATTCAAGCACCAAACAACATCTCTTCCCACAAAATACAAGAACAAAAATATCTAGCATATACAACAGATTAAAGAAAAGCTTAGAAAAAAGTGGCATGTACATGAAGAAAAAGAAAAATCAGGTTTTTTCTCTTCCAAATAATATATTGCTTTATTTTATATATCATTCTTCATTAAAGACTTCAATAGCTATTACTACATGATATTATATTTGGCTTCCATACCATACAATATTTAAATTAAATTTCAAAATCTTTCGAGAACTTTATGACTCATGGACCTTTTGCTTTGTTTATTCCAGTTGGCCAACTTTAATGTAATGCAAGTACTAGCTAGGACACAGCAGAAACTATTTTCAACACTTTTATTTTATTTTATTTTATTTTATTTTATTTTATTTTATTATGTTATGTTAGTTACCATACAACATTAGTTTTTAACGTAGTGATCCACGATTCACTGTTTTCGTATAACACCCAGTGCTCCACGCAGTACGTGCCCTCCTTAATACCCATCACTGGGCTAACCCAACCCCCCACGCCCCTCCCCTCTAAAACCCTCAGATTATTTCTCGGAGTCCACAGTCTCTCACGGTTCGACTCCCCTCCGATTTCCCCCCTTCATTTTTCCCTCCTTTCTCCTAATGTCCTCCATGCTATTCCTTATGTTCCACAAATAAGTGAAACCATATGATAAATGACTTTCTCTGCTTGACTTATTTCACTTAGCATAATCTCCTCCAGTCCCATCCATGTTGATATAAAAGTTGGGTATTCATCCTTTCTGATGGCTGAGTAATACTCCATTGTAAATATGGACCGCATCTTTTTTTTTTTTTAAAGATTTTATTTATTTATTTGACAGAGAGAGAGATAGTGACAGTAGGAACACAAGTAGGGGGAGTGGGAGAGGGAGAAGCAGGCTTCCCGCTGAGCAGGGAGCCCGACGCGGGGCTCGATCCCAAGACCCTGGGATCATGACCTGAGCCGAAGTCAGACACTTAACCGACTGAGCCACCCAGGCGCCCCTAGACCACATCTTCTTTATCCATTCGTCTGTTGAAGGGCATCTCAGCTCTTTCCACAGTTTGGCTATTGTAGACATTGCTGCTATGAACATTGGGGTGCATATGGCCCTTCTTTTCACTACATCTATATCTTTTGGGTAAATAACCAGTAATGCAATTGCTGGGTCATAGGAGCCCTATTTTTAATTTTTGAGGCACCTCCACACTGTTTTCTAAAGTGGCTGTACCAACTTGCATTCCCACCAACAGTGTAAGAGGGTTCCTATTTCTCCACAACCTCTCCAACATTTGTTGTTTCTTGCCTTGTCAATTTTTTTCCATTCTAACTGGTATAAGGCGGTATCTCAATGTGGTTTTGATTTGAATTTCCCTGATGGCTCATGATGATGAACATTTTGTTATGTGTCTGTTAGCCATTTGTATGTCTTCTTTTGAGAAGTGTCTGTTCATGTCTTCTGCCCATTTTTTTACTTGATTATTTGTTTTTTGTGTGTTAAGTTTGAGAAGTCCTTTCTAGATCTTGGATACCAGCCTTTATCTGTAGTGTCATTTGCAAATATCTTCTCCCATTCTGTGGGTTGCCTCTTTGTTTTGTTGACTGTTTCCTTTGCTGTGCAGAAGCTTTTTATCTTGATGAAGTCCCAAAAGTTCATTTTTGCTTTTGTTCCACCAGCCTTTGGAGATGTATCTTGAAAGAAGTTGCTGTGGCTGATGTCAAAGAGGTTAGTGCCTATGTTCTCCTCGAGGATTTTGATGGATTCCTGTCTCACATTGAGGTCTTTCATCCATTTTGAGTTTATCTTTGTGTATGGTGTTAGAGAATGATCGAGTTTCATTCTTCCGCATGTGGCTGTCCAATTTTCCCAGCACCATTTATTGAAGAGACTGTCTTTTTTCCACTGTATATTTTTTCCTGCTTTGTCAAAGATTATTTGACCACAGAGTTGAGGGTCCATATCTGGGCTCTCTATTCTGTTCCATTGGTCTATATGTCTGTTTTTGTGCCAGTACCATGAACTCTTTTAAAAAGGATTTTCTCCATGTTCATGCAGGGTCAGTCTGACCATTTGAAGATAAATATATACAGAGGTGAGTGGGTACACCTCTCCAAATAGCCTACATCTGTTCAAATAACCCATCTTCCATTTTCATTACTCCAGTCACACTCTCTAATGGTGTGTTACAGATGCTGCAAGTTTTTTAGTAACACTGTTCTGCTAACTTCTTTTGTAAGTATCACTGCATAATGCATTGCTACTCTAAATTCATAAGGTTTGCTTTGGTCTAGAAGGCATAGTTATGTGTCCTGCTTGCTATCTTATTTTAACAAAGAGATGTTTTAATAACTGGACAACACTTAAAAATAACATATTACATAATCTTTTTTTTTAAGATTTATTTATTTATTTATTTGAAAGAGAGAGAATGAGAAAGAGCACATGAGAGGGGGTAGGGTCAGAGGGAGAAGCAGGCTCCTCGCTGAGCAGGGAGCCCGATGCGGGACTCGATCCCGGGACTCCAGGATCATGACCTGAGCCGAAGGCAGTCGCTTAACCAACTGAGCCACCCAGGCGCCCCATATTACATAATCTTGAAAGAACTTATTCATATTATTTTACTGAATGAAGTAATCTTATCGTTTATATATATCTATATTACATATATTCTATTGATTTTTATTTACCATTATTTGCCAAACCAAGAATGTATGCAAAATACCTTTCAATTTGAATAGTTTTACATTATATTCTATCCAGAAATTCAACTACATTAAATCTTGATAAATGTGAGGTTTGAATAGCCTTGGGTCTTTTGAATACATTAATAAAAAATAATCAAACTGTCTAAAGCATCTGTACTACATTTACTCACAACAATTGTTACAACTCAGGGGATTGGGATGAAGCACACTCTGATCTCAGTCACTGAAAATAATAAAAAATCATAGTGTCATGACAATAGGAGAACTGAGCAAGTTGATGAGATGTTTAAACGGGCAAATCCAAGCTGATGTGGACAGGTGTCAATGACAGAAAAAGTGAAATTCAGAAGAAAGGGAGTGATAGTACAGAATGAGGATTGATGAGAACAAATTCTATTGTAGGATCTATTGTAGAAAGACAAACAGATGCTGAATGTAGAAAGTACAGAATTCAGCTCCAAGGGGAAAAGGTCTGTCAAAAGCAAGCACTGTCAGGTTTCTAGAAAATTGGGCTGTAATTCACCACAGGATTCCAGACTCCAAGCCAAACCTGGATGGTATAAAGAAGTAGGTGCTAGCCTCTCTCACGTTGATTTGGGAAAGGTGGTATAAAAAGCAAGTGAGGAGACACTGTAACTTACACTTAGTACCTAAGGGAATCTAGGGCTTACTCTATGATTACCAGCTCAGTAATAGCACAGTGAAATCCAGATCCCAGTTAAAAGGGTCAGGCTATTTTCCAGTTGTGTTTAGAAGCTGGCTTGAACAGTCAGGAGAGGCAGTAAGTGGGTACATCTCCTCCCAACTCCACTGTCAGGAACTTCTTGACACAGTTTGAAACTGCCTGTGGCAGCAGTAATTGTTGGAAGTTGGCAAATGCTAGATATCAGAGTTTTTTTTCTTTCTTTCCCTGAACTACCTATTGTTGACCATTTACCAGTACACCCTGTTACTTACACATGTTTACCTCTCCCAGTCAGAATTAGCTCAAGACCCCAGTCTTCATCTGTGACTTCAAGGGAGAGGGACTGGAATGAAAGATGCAATCTTTTTCCCCCCTAACTTCTGTGTTGTCACAAAGTCAACAAGGAAATCCATAAAAGAATCACTTGAGTGTCACATGTGTAATAAAAATAAAGCAGTTACAAAACAATCAGAAAAATAATTTAAATCTTGTTAATGTTACTGTTTGGTAATAATAGCATGTATCTTGTTAAATTACTAGACAGTATGTTTAGAAAGGTAATCAAGATAATTTCATCTACTGCATCTTAAAGATCAACAATTCAGGAGCCAAATTATTTTTTTTCATAAAAAATATACTTTAAGAGAAAACACAGTTAATAACTTTAAACTACTATTTCCCTATGTTTTCAATGAAACTTGTTCTACTAGATTCTCCGAGATTAAAAAAAAAAAAAAAGATTTGTATGGTCAAATATATTTGGGAAATAGAATCTATATGTTTCAAGTATTCATACAGTTATAGACAATCTCAAAATCTCAAAACACAGTTACAAGAACAAGTGGATGTTCTTTGATGTCAGTTCATTACTAGTTGGCTGCAGATGTCCTCCATGTTTTTGTCTTTCAGGGACTATGGATTAGAGAGTAGTCCCTATCTGAGACATGCTGGGCTGGTGACAGAGTAAAAAGAGGGAGCATAGAAACATATGATGTGTCTTAAACTTCTGTTCATAAATAGCACACATCCACTCAAATTTTTTTCACCAAAACCAGCTCAATAGAACGGGAATCAAAGTCTTCTTAAAGGACTCATAAGTAATTGGAACAATAATACAATGTAATTCACATACTACACTATACCCTCCTCTTTGGTATCTCATGTTTTCTTAATGTTTTCCAGAATTTTGAAGTAAGAAAAGTTAAAGACTTTAAAATCAACTTCCAATTCCAGTAGAAGTATGCTGCCATTTATCAGAAGTTGCCACTGTTTCTAACACATAATTATGATCCTGGATCATTATTATCTGCATACAAGATTAGAATTTCCATAGCTACATAAATAATCCATGTTGCCAATTTAATTCAGAAGACCTAATTTTTTTCTTTTCATTAGAGAAAAAAAGTGAAACCCTTTCCTTTTTAAGGAAACCTGAAGTCAGCTAGTCCTACCATGCCTCACTTTACTATGACATTTAATTAACACCCCAAAAACTATTTCCTCTAGAATTTTTCTTGTCCCATAAAGTTTGATTTACGTGCTTCCTTGGTTTTGATGCAATCTCCCCGTTGCTCTCTCTTTCAAAACTTTCTCCTCTGACTGCTTTAGTACTTGTCTCACAATAACAAATAAACATCTATATTTAGGGCACCTGGGTGGCTCAGTCAGTTAAGCATCTGCCTTCAATAAGGTCATGATCCCTGGGTCCTGGGATCGAGTTCCGGGTCAGGCTCCCTGCTCAGCAGTGAGCCCCTTTCTTCCTCTGCCTCTCCTCCCTTCCCTCTCCCCCGCTGCTTGTGCCCTGCCCTGCTCTTGCTCGCTCTCTCTCTCAAATAAAAATAAAATCTTTAGGGGCGCCTGGGTGGCTCAGTTGGTTAAGCGACTGCCTTCAGCTCAGGTCATGATCCTGGAGTCCCGGGATCGAGTCCCGCATCGGGCTCCCTGCTCAGCAGGGAGTCTGCTTCTCCCTCTGACCCTCCCCACTCTCATGTGCTCGCTCTCATTCTCTCTCTCTCAAATAAATAAACAAAATCTTAAAAAAATAAAAAATAAAATAATAAAATCTTTAAAAAAACAAAACAAAAAAACTACCTTTAATTTATTGACTCCTTATTGAATCCCAATTATTCCATGCACACTCCATTCTCTTCTCTCTTACCATTATTAACTTATATACAGTGGCTAAATTGATATATTTTCCGAAACTGACATCTACCAAGCCCTGGCATTTGAATTCCAAAGCTGCCTAACTCCACCATCATTTTTAAGCACAACCTAGGAAATAGTTCCACTTTAGTTACACAGAAATCTGAGAACTCCCAATTCTATATTTCAATTCCAAGTAGATCCCCTGATATTTTGAGCCAGTTTCTGCAGATAAGTAGCAGAGGAACTATTTTAAATATCTTTCAATATTAATTTCCTCTCCCACACAGTAAAAGTGATGTTACAGTTAGGTGTTGTTGCTGTTGTTGTTGTTATTATTATTATTATTTCTAGCCTCCCCTGGATTTATTTTAATCAATTATTATTTATTGTGTATCAAGACTATGATTGTGGCAACAATATTTTATAGTAATTATATTACATTAGCAGCAATTCTTTTTTTTTTTTATTTTTTTTTTTTTATTTATTTGTCAGAGAGAGAGAGACAGAGAGAGAGCACAAGCAGGGGGAGAAGCAGAACTCGATCCCAGGACCCTGGGATCATGACCTGAGCCGAAGGCAGCCGCTTAACCAACTGAGCCACCCAGGCATCCTGCAGCAATTCCTTATTGTACAACTCAATAGCAGAAAAATATAAATCAATGAAATATGCCAGTCTTTTGTAGATGAAAGAAAAAACACCTTTCTGTTATTCACTAGACTCAAAGAGTGTAGTTTCTTTCCTTACATCAATTTTCAAGTTACAGGAAAAATATGAGGCATCTCTTCACCAGATATCTTCAAAGACCTACTTGCCCAAGTTTCTTTGGTATGAAACCACAAGATATTTCCTCCTGGCCCCACGGGCTTATCTTTTCTGTAATTGCTGCAAATTCCTTCTATATAACACAAACTCTCAGTCCTGCAATCTATTTATCTTCTTTCTAATGAATAATCCACTCCTATATTATTTGCAACTTTTGGCAGAGAGAAATATAAATCCTTAACTATTCTCTTTTATACTATTTTACTTAATATTTGTTATCCTAGTGATTTTTTTTATCAGTTTCTTTTCAGGGTACCAAATCTTTTTAATTTTGCATTTTGTTCTTTTCCTGATGTTCTTGTAGTTTTCTTGACAGCTTAAATCAATTGCAACCTTATAGTTTGCAATTAATATGAGAGTCACATCTGAGCAATTTAAATAGAACAAGATAAGAATCATCTGCTGAGAAAATGGCAGATCTAGAAAAGACATCTTTGCTAAGAATTTTACAGTGGTTCCCAGCCACAAGTAGTACTAACTTTCCCTCTCCACCCCATGCTCCACACACAGGGACATTTGAAAATGTATGGATCCATGCTTGGTTACTACTGGGACTGGGGCAGAGAACTACTACTGGCATTTAATGTTTGGAGGGCAGGGATGCTAAAGTCCCTAAAATGTTAAAAACAGTCCTGCAAAATTAAAAATTATTTTGCTCAAAATGTCACTGTGAAAGTTAATGACAAATATTCCTAGCAGTGGCCAAAAGAGTTAAGAGATTTAAGCCAATGACTAATAGGAGGAATTGAATAGCTTTACTAGTTCTCTGTGATTAGATCTTGTATAATTTCATTATTTGTTTGAAGTGGGGTGAACTTTTCCAACATCAAACTCTTTTTAGGGCTATATTCAAGCATATTTGTAAAAATTCTTACAATTCCAAGAATTCTTCCACTTAGGTAAAAAAAACAACCGGTATTTCTTAAATCCCAGGGCTGTCTACCATTATTGCAAATAATTTATAGTTGGCTATAAATCCATGTAACACTAGCCACAATATTATCTCAGTGATCTTTGTCAGCAATTGTCGACCAAACCTCTAACTCTGACACATCTGTGGTTACTAATTTTCAAGTGGTGTTTCATTATTTAAAGCAAGTCAGCATATTCATGGATAATAAAGGTGCCTGAGATACGACATCCTATCTGACCAAATGAATGCACATGTCAATGAGTGTTTGAACCTGGAACAGATGCCTGGAGACTGCAATAATGACAAGACAGTTTCCATGACAACCATGTCATTGATCTGTGTAGAAGGGCCCACATTTCAAAGATAATGTTAATTCTGCTTAGGACCAGTAAGTCAATGATATTAACCACATTTTTGTCTCTCTTCAGCTAATTGCTTTGTGGCTTGCATTAATCATAGGTCTGTCAGTAAATATAATTACTTTGCATTAAGACCATAACTTAATTAGAATTTGAGAAGGATTAAAATGCAACAATAGGTTTACAAACCTGTGACTGAGGTCTCTCAGATGGGGACGCTGAGATCAAACCCTGGAAGGGAGTATAGAGAGAACTAATGTCACCCTGAGGGTCTTCTGTCTGAACTCTGGACAGCCAAAGGAGAGTCAATCATGAAGACTCTTCACATTTTTCTCCAGGCTGGATGTTATTAATATTGATAATATGGCAATTTTCTTAACAGTTAAGGCTGGAATTTGCATTTAATTAAAAAAATATAAAACTGGATAAGATTGCTCTCTAGTAAGTTTGGGTGCAAACTCTATTTCAAGTGGTAAGAGACTAGTTACGAGTATCAGCCATTCATTTGGGTATTTGGCTTGTTTTTCTTCTATGCCCTTGTAGAAAGATAAGGGCAAAAAATCAGCCCCCAAACTCTAATAATTTACAGAACCACCCTAATATCCTCCAGTTACCCTGATCACTTCCTTCAATATGTAGTTCAATTCCACAGTTTAGAATAAACAAATCTGGTGCGACTTGGTTTATAACCTGTTTAAAGTAGTTCTTTCAGCAATTTGTAATAATAAATGTGTCAAGTTTCTTTAAGCTCTTGCATGTCTTTTCATAAAGTGTTCAGAACCCTTCACTTGTACAGTAACAATAACCCTATAAAAATAAAAACATATGATTTATCTTTTTCACTAATGCTGGGAAACTAATATGAAAAATGCCTATAAAACTTTCTAAAGACTAGTACCCAGAATCGGGAATCTATGATAATGTTGTCGCTGAAGTACAAATATGAATAAAGAAACCATAATCCTTTGGGTTTAGAAGAATCATAGTGGTATCAGGAAGCCCTTGTGGGCCATTTATGGGTAAACACAGGATGAGAGGCGAGAATGTCTCTATACAATGCCTTTTTTGCCTTTCCTCAGGCACTTAGGGACATAATCTGTTCTATCCTCCTAACATCAGTATCACTCTTTGGAATAGGAGCCCTTTTCTTTAACTTTCCTTTTTCTGCTTCCCTCCAGAGGGTCATACTTGTTGCTCAAAGTTGTATTGCTATTTGTCACAAGGAAATAAAAAATAAATATAATAAACATCAAGTACTTCACTCAGCTTGAGAATCATTACTAAATTCTTATAGAAATAATCCCAATTGAACTGTTTTTTTTTTTTATTTCCTTGCTGTGATAGTGACAGAAAGTCTTTTCTGATTTCTATGTTCTACTTTTCTTCTTGGGTTAGCAGAAGGAGGGTGTTTCCTACTCCTCCTCCACCATCCTAGTGTTTCTGATCTTGTCCTGAATTTAATACAGAAACTGAAATCAAAACAAGCTTTGATTGTCCATGTTGCTTCAGTTGGACAATTTTCTTTATGAAGCTTTCAGGCTTGAACACTCATTCCTCTGTGCATATAATTTATATAGCCATATAAATTAGATTTCACAATTTTATGGTAAAATCCAAATTTCAAAATGGTACAACACAAAGTTTGCCTATTGGAAATAGTATCATCATTACTGCCAGACAAAAGAGTTGTCCCATAATATTTTGCATGTTTATTAATTTACCAGCTTTGAGCAGCAAGCCTGGAATTTGTCTATTATCTGAAAAAAAATATTAAGGGGTAGCTAGATTAGGATAGCTCGGAGACTGGGAAGGTCTAAAAGTAAAAACAAAACACATACACACACACACACACACACACACACACATTGGGGGAGGAGCTTGCTACAGATAGACAGTCATACAGTTAGTTAAGTGGAGTCAATTATTTAGAGGATAAAGCCACAGATAACAAATAAGCATTAATACTGGCTAGTTTCAATACATTGCTAAAGGGCAGGTCTAGCAGATGAGTAACAAGGTGCCTAATAAGGTGTCTAAGATGACAAGGTGCCTAAGATGATAACAAAGACCAGGTAAAGAGTACTTAGCACACTCTAACTGCATAGCAAGACTCTAGTTAAAGAATGGGCAATGGAAACAGAACATTTTTTGTATGATGGGTGAGTGATGATAGGGACTGCGAAGTGGGAGAAATCAGATGATCATTCATAGAGAAAATTGGTGAGAATAAAGAAAAGATATAATTTATAAATATCTGGAAAGGCAAAAAATGAGGGGTTGGAAGTATGAAGAAGCAAAAGATTTTAGTTAAAGTACCTCCCCAAAACATATATATTAATTACAAGAAAAAAGGCAAACTTTATGAAGAAATTAGCAGATGCCACTTTAACCAAGTGATCAAGGTTCACATTAGCATTGAGACAAATCAGCATCATATGTATAGTACAAAATAACTGGCCTATATCTTCAAAAATGTCAGGAAAAAAAGCAGCACTAAAAAAAATTATACAAGATTAAAGGAGACTAAGGAGATATGACTGGATGACTGATGGAAACAATGTATGATCCAGGATTTTCTTTTGTTATAAAGATCATAATTGAGACAACTGGCAAAATCTGAAATACTATTATTTGTCTATGATAATTTCATGGTTTTTATTATTTACCTCAATTATGCAAGATGATGCACATGTTTTTATTAAGAACACACTGAAGATTTAGGGGTCAAGGACATCATGTATGCAACTTAGTCTCAATTTATACATAAGTAATGTACTTGGAGAGAAAGAGAAAATTGAAGCAAACATGGTAAAATGTTAAAATTTGGGTGATCTGTGTATTAAAAAAATCCTTTGTATTATTATAGAAATTTTTTGTAAGTCTAAAAATATGTCATAGTAGAAATTTTAAAAAGGTCTATTTACTAGGCAATTTTTCAAAGCGGGTACTCAGTCATAGGGAAGACAAAGGTTTATTTACCAAAAGTAGGAAGAAAGTCAAGTCTCAAGAACAAAGAGTCTTTTTATTGATAGAAACATAATTAGAATTCATTTAAGCAAACAAAAGCAACAAAAGCTTTTGAGGGATACTAGGGAAAAAAAAAAAAAAAAAACAAGAACAAAATCAATGGAAAGGCTGCAGAAACCAGGGATGTTCTGGTAATCTCAGTGCCTAAAGCCAGCAGATGTTTCTCAAACCCTCAGCTTGTCCCTGAGCATTTGTAGCTTATCTAAGACAAATTTCTCCTTTCATTATATGTATCTATCCCAGAGACAGACACTGATTTACTTGGCATTGGTCATTCGTTGGACCAATAATATTAGATGGGAAGTGATGATTAACAATCCATGTCACATACCCAACCCTGAGGGTGGCGTGTTGGAGGTATTACTACTGTGCAGTACTGTGATTGGTAGCTCTACCAATCATATCGCTACACTGGGTGAAGGAGCAATTCCCTAAAGGCTAGGAGTGAGGTAAACATTATAGTGTTACAAGTATTATGGTTTCAGTGAGAATTTATCCCAACCCCACATTCAAGAGTGGGACCTAATTTTTCCAACCTAATGCATTAGATAGCATGCCTTGCCAAAAAAAAAAAAAAAAAAAATGTGGTAGGATTAACAGGTCATAAAATCAGAGCCAATATGGTAAAATGGAAATGCTTCTGAGGCTTTGAGGATTCTGGCAATACTCTCCACCACTGAACTTGAACCTCAAAGATTATAACTGAAGCTGTGTCTTGCCACCACATCTAGCCCAAGAGTAAAACCAAGGTACTGATGAGAGGTGAGCATGAGACGAAGAAAAACTGGATCTTGATTATGTTCGATATCAATGAGACCATACTTGAAGCCAATTCTACCCCTAAAGTTTTTACTTGGAAGAGCCAATAAACTTCTTTGCTTATATCCATTTGGATTTGGTTTTCTGTCACTTGTATCAGAAATATCCTGATACACACACACACACACACACACATATCAATGAAGCATTTTCACCACTATAATTGAAAAACAGGATAAAGTGGTGCCTCCTGGGTGGCTCAGTTGGTTGAGTGTTTCACTCTTGGTTTTGGCTCAGGGTCGTGGAATCGAGACCTGCCTCAGGTTCTTGCTCAGCAGGAGTCTGCTTGGGATTCTTCTCTCCCTCTCCCTTTGCCCCTCTCCCTGCTCATGTGTGCATGCTCTCTCTCTCCCAAATAAATAAATACAATTAGAAAAAGAAAAAGAAAAACTAGATCAAGTCAAAATCAAAAGTAAGCTTACCCTAATGGTGAATCAATGTAACTTAATTGTTCTTTAGATCCCCTTGACAGGTCAAGATTGATCTTAGTGTCTAGGGTGGGGCCATTTTCATAAGCAAAGAGGAAAAAGCAGAAGAGCTTTAATAACAGGGACTCAAACATGTGATAGCAATTATTTCAACTTGATAACTGAAAAACTACTGCATTCCTAAATTTATATGAACCAAATAAACTTATATAGAAGCTTCCCAAGAGATGTATACTTTTCTTAACCTATTAGCACCCATCAATTAGTACAAGAATTCAAATCAGGTCTCAAGAAGTACATTAATTCATAAAGCTCAAAATTTATCTTCCTTTCCATCATCTTAATACCATCCAAACTAATGATTTAAACAGTTACCAGATATTGGTCATTCACTGATTTCAAGGCTTAATAATAAAATCTTTGGGTCACCTAAATATGTAAAGCAAATATTAACAAAACTAAACGAAGAAATAGATAGCAAAACAATAAAAGTAGGGGACTATAATACCCCCTTACATCAATGGATAGATCATAGAGATAGAAAATCATTAAGGAAACATTGGCCTTAAATGACATATTAGGCCACATGGACTTAAAAGATACATACAGAACATTCTATCCAAAAGCAATGAATACACATTCTTTTCAAGTGCACATGGAATACTCTCCAGGATAGATCATATGTTAGGCTACAAAACAACTGTTAACAAATTTAAGAAGATTTAAATCATATCAACATTTTTCCAACCATAATGATATGAAACTAGAAATCAATAACAAAAAGAAAACTGGAAAATTCAAGAATATGTGGAGATTAAACATCATATAACTGAACAACCAATCAGTCAATAAAGAAATCAAAAGAGAAAAGGTACCTTGACACAAATGAAAATACAGTATACTAAAATTTATGGAATGCAACAAAAGCAGTTCTAAGAGGGAAGTTCATAGTGACAAATGCCTACTCTCAGGAAACAAGAAAAATCTCAAACAACCTAACTTACACCTCAAGAAAATACAAAAAGAAGACCAACGCCGAAAGTTAGTAGAAGGAAATAAAGATCAGAACAGAAATGAATGAAATAGGGACTAAAAAGATAATAGAAAAGATAGTGAAACCAAGAGCTCATACTTCGAAAAGATATACAAAATTAACAAACTTTTAGCTAGACTTACCAAAAAGAAAAAGAGAAAATTCAAAATCTGAAAGAGGAGACTTACAACTGATACCACAGAAACACAAAGGATTATAAGAGACTACTATGAACAATTATATGCCAACAAATTGAGCAATCTAGAAGAAATAAATTTCTAGAAAAATAAAACCCTTTAAGACCAAACATGAAGGAATAGAAAATCTAACAGATCAATTACCAGTAAGGAGATTGGATCTTAATGAAAAACTTCCCAACAAACAAAAGCCCAGAACCAAAAGGCTCCACTGGTGAATTCTACCAAACATTCAAAGACAAATTAACACTACACTTCCTTCTTAAACTCTTCCAAGCAAATAGAAAAGAAGGAAACACTTCCAAACTTATTTTATAAGGCTAGCATTACCTTGATAACAAAACCAGGCAAGGACACTACAAGAAAAGAAAATTATGGGCCAATATCCTTGATGAACATAGATGCAAAAATCTTCAACAAAATATTCACAAATCTAAGTCAATGATACATTAAGAGGATCATACACCATGATCAAGTGGGATTTTTTTCCTGGCATGCAAGGATGGTTTAACATGTATAAATCAAACCAACATGATATACCACATTAACAAAATGAAAAATAAAAATTGCATGATCATCTTAAGAAATAAAAAAAAAGTACCAGACAAAATTCAACATCTGTTCATGATAAAAAAAACTCTCAACAAAGTGTGCATAAAGGGAATATATTTCAACATAATAAAGACAAGTTCACAGCTAACATCATACTCAATATCAAAAAGCCGAAAGCTTTTTCTCAAATTCAGGAACAAGACAAGGACACCCATACTCACCATTTTTATTCAACATAGTACTGCAAATCCCAGCCAGAGCAATCAGGCAAGAAAGAAACAAATATCCAAATGGGAAAGGAAAAAATTAGATCTGTCTCTATTTGCAGATGATGTGATAGTATATATAAAAATAATAATAAAGACTCCACCAAAAAAACTGTTAGAATACATGAATTCAGTAAAGCTGCAGAATACAAAAGCAATATACAGAAATCTGTTGCATTTTTAAACACTAACGACAAATTATCAAGAAGATAAACTTAAAAAAAATCTCACTCACAGGGCGCCTGGGTGGCTCAGTTGGTTAAGCGACTGCCTTCGGCTCAGGTCATGATCCTGGAGTCCCGGGATCGAGTCCCACGTCGGGCTCCCTGCTCAGCAGGCGGTCTGCTTCTCCCTCTGCCCTCTTCCCTCTCGTGCTCTCTGTCTCTCATTCTCTCTCTCTCAAATAAATAAATAAAATCTTTAAAAAAAAAAATCTCACTTACAGTTGCATCAGAAGAATAAAATACCTAGGAATAAATTTAACCAAAGAAGTAAAAAACTTGATACACTGAAAACTATGACACTGATCAAAAAAAAATCAAGATGACACAAATAAATTGAATGATAACCCATGCTTATGGACTGGAAGAATATTGTTAAAATGTTCATACTACCCAAGGCAATCTACAGATTCAATGCAATCCCTATCAAAAATCCCAATGGCATTTTTCATAGAAATACAACAAACAATCCTAAAATTTGTTTGGAACCATGAAGGACCCTGAATAGCCAGTGCAATCTTGAGGAAGAGGAACACAGCTGGAGGCATCATAATTCCTGATTTCAAATAGTAATCAAATTCAATAGTAATCAAAACAGTATGGTATCAGCACAAAAACAGACACATAGATCAATAGAACAGAATAGACAGCCTAAAAATAAGCCTACACATATATGGTCAATTATTTATGACAAAAGGGGCCAAGAATATATGATGGAGAAAGGACAGTCTCTTCAATATATGGTGCTGGGAAAACTAGACTGCCACATGCAAAAGAGTGAAACTGGACCACTATCTTGCACCATCCACAAAAATTAACTCAAAATGGATTGAAGACTTGAAAATAAGACATGAGCTTTTTTGCAACAGGTCCCCACCAGAACACAGGTGTCACAAAAACCCCACTCAACCTAAACCAAAATGGGAAAGGAAAAGACTCACATCAACATCGTCATTATTGGACATGTAGATTCAGGCAAATCTACCACTACTGGTCATCTGATCTACAAATGCGGTGGGATGGACAAAAGAACTATCGAAAAATTTGAGAAGGAGGCTGCTGAGATGGGAAAGGGCTCCTTCAAGTACGCTGGGTCTTAGATAAACTGAAAGCTGAATGTGAACATGGTATCACCACTGATAACTCCCTGTGGAAATTCGAGACCAGCAAGTATTATGTGACCATCACTGATGCCCAGGACACAGAGACTTTATCAAAAACATGATTGCAGGCACATCTCAGGCTGACTGTGCTGTCCTGATTGTTGCTGCTGGTGTTGGGGAATTTGAACCAGGTATCTCCAAGAATGGGCAGACCTATAAGCATGCCCTTCTGGCTTACACACTGGGTGTAAATCAACTAATTGTTGGTGTTAACAAAATGGATTCCACTGAGCCACCCTACAGCCAGAAGAGATACGAGGAAATCATTACGGAAGTCAGCACCTACATTAAGAAAATTGGCTACAACACCAACACAGTAGCATTTGTGCCAATTTCTGTTTGGAATGGTGACAACATGCTGGAACCAAGTGCTAACATGCCTTGGTTCAAGGGGTGGAAAGTCACCCGTAAAGATGGGAATGCCACTGAAACCACACTGCTTGAAGCTCTGGATTGCATTCTTCCACCAGCTCGTCCAACTGACAAGCCCTTGCGTCTGCCTCTCCAGGATGTCTACAAAATTGGTGGTATTGGTACTGCCCTGTGGGCCAAGTGGAGACTGGTGTTCTTAAACCTGGCATGGTGGTCACCTTTGCTCCAGTCAATGTTACAAGTGAAGTAAAGTCTGTTGAAATGCACCATGAAGCTTTGAGTGAGGCTCTTCCTGGGGACAATGTGGGCTTCAATGTCAAGAACGTATCTGTCAAAGATGCTCATCGTGGCAATGTGGCTGGTGACAGCAAAAATGACCCACCAATGGAAGCAGCTGGCTTCACGGCTCAGGTGATTATCCTGAACCATCCAGGCCAAATCAGTGCTGGATATGCACTTGTGCTGGATTGTCACACAGCTCACATTGCTTGCAAGTTTGCTGAGCTGAAGGAGAAGATAGATCGTCGTTCTGGAAAAAAGCTGGAAGATGGTCCCAAGTTCTTGAAATCTGGTGATGCTGCCATTGTTGATATGGTTCCTGGCAAGCCTATGTGTGTTGAGAGCTTCTCTGACTATCCTCCTCTGGGCTATTTTGCTGCTCCTGATATGACACAGACGGTTGCTGTGGGTGTCATCAAAGCAATGGACAAGAAGGCAGCTGGAGGTGGCAAGGTCACCAAGTCTGCCCAGAAAGCTCAGAAGGCTAAATGAATATTATCCCCAGTACCAGCCACCCCAGTCTTAATCAGTGGTGGAAGAACGATCTCAGAACTGTTTGTGTCAATTGGCCATTTAAGTTTAATAGTAAAAGACTGGTTAATGATAACAATGCATCGTAAAACCTTCAGAAGGAAAGGAGAATGTTTTGTGGACCATTTGTTTTTTTGTGTGTGTGTGTGGCAGTTTTAAGTTATTAGTGTTTTTTTTTTTTTTTAAGATTTATTTATTTATTTTGACAGAGAGAGAGGGAACACAAGCAGGGGGAGTGGGAGAGGGAGAAGCAGGCTTCCCACTGAGCAGGAAGCCCGATGCAGGGCTCGATCCCAGGACCCTGGGATCATGACCTGAGCCAAAGGCAGATGCTTAACGACTGAGCCACCCAGGTGCCCCTTAAGTTATTAGTTTTTAAAATCAGTACTTTTTAATGGAAACAACTTGACCAAAAATCTGTCACAGAATTTTGAGACCCATTAAAACAAAAGTTTAATGAGAAAAAAAAAAAGAAAATAAGATGTGAAACTATAAACCTCTTAGAAGAAAACATAGTAAGCTCCTTGACGTGGATTTTGGCAATAAATTTTTGGATTTGACATCAAAAGCAAAGACAACAAAAGCAAAAACAAACAAGTGGTACTACATCAAACCAAAAAGTCTCTGCACAGTACAGGAAATCATCAACAAAATGAAAAGGCAAACAATGGAATGAAATCATTACAGATCATACATCTGATAAGGGGCAAATATCCAAAATACATTAAAAAAAAAACCTCATACAACTCAATAGCAAAAATAAAGTGACTAAAAAATGGGCAGAAAAACTGAATAGACATTTTTCCAAAGAAGATCTATATGGCAAATAGGCACATGAAAAGATGCTCAGCATCACTAATCATTGGAAATGCAAAACAAAACCACAAAAAGGTTAGAATGGCTGTTAGAATGGCTGTTAGAATGGCTATTATCAAAAACAGAAAAAATAATAAGTGTTGGTTAGGATGTGGAGAAAAAGAAACCCTTGTGCAATGTTGGTGGGAATGTCAATTGGTCTAGGTGCTATAGAAAACCGCATAGAATTTCCTCAAAAATTAAAAATTGAATAGATGAATCAGAAATTCTAATTATGGGTATTTATCCAAAGAAAATGAAAACACTAACTTGAAAATATACATGCATCCCCATGTTCATTGCAGCTTTATTTATAATCATGAATATATGAAAACAGTGTAAACATCCATTGACAATGAGTGGATAAAAAAATGTGACACACGCAAAGAAATAGTATTCAGTCATCAAAAAGAATGAAATTTTACCATTTGTGACAACATGGATGGACTTTGAGGGTATTAAGTGAAATAAGACAGAAAAATATAAGTATCATATGATCTCACTTATATGTGGAATCTAAAACAAACAAACAAAAAAACACAAAACAAAAAAATAAGCTCAGAGATACAGAGAACAGATTGGTGGTTGCCAGAGGTGGGGTGGAGAGTGGGCAAAATGGGTGAAGGGAGTCAAAAGATACAAACTTCCAATTATAAAATAAATGTCATGGGATGTAATATACAGCACAGAGACTATTATTAGTACTGTACTGCATATCTGAAAGTTGCTAAGACAGTAAATCCTAAAATTTCTCATCACATCACAAGAAAAAAAATCTGTAACTATGTATGGTAATAGATGTTAACTAGACTTATTGTAGTGATCATCTCATACTATATACAAATACCAAATCATTATGCTGTACACTTAAAACTAATATATGTTAATTATACTTCAATAAGAAAGATCTGAAGACTGACATTTTTAAAATAATAAAAAGCTTACTACATTTCTTGAAGTTGGTTGCTTAATATCTCTATTTCTACTTGTATCTGCAAATGATGTTAATTATACTTTCCTACCTCCCATAAGAGCTATGATAATTACTGTTGGTAAAGCACTTAGGTTTCCATGGATAAGGGAGATGGTGTAAGGGCAATGTATTATCATCATTATTATTGCCCTAGACAGCTGCTCATTAAGGACTGCATTTGAGTAAAAACCCATGAAAGTTTAAATTGATATGAGACAGAAGTTGGTCAACCCTTAGCCATATTTACTGCCAAGTTTAAGTCCAAAGAGAAAAACTTCTCTCTAATTAGATCATTTCAAGTGTCATCACAAAAAGGAATATAATAGTTTTAAAGTGTTTCAACAATTCAGCATTCATTCATTTAACAATTATTCAGTATCTGTTATGTTCTGGGTTCTCAACATACAGAAAAGCAAAAAAAAAAAAAAAATGCCTTTGTAGAACTTACATTCTAGGGTTTAAAATTTGCTATGTCACTATTTCTAATGCCACCTTTTAGAATGCATCCCAAACCATTTGTATTTTTTTTTTCCTTCTCTGGGAAAATATGTCCTAAATATTTGTTTTTCTACATAATGAATTTCTGCCCATTATGTAAAACTCTCATGTTTGCATGCTAATTTTCCCCCTAAATGCATTGGATCTTTCCAGTTGTTCCAGGCATGTAACACAGTACTGAACACATACTATGCTCATAAATAATTCCCTAATTAAACATGTAATACCTATTAATATTACTTTCATTTACTAACTAGTAAATGGAGACTCATATAATTCAGTGGGTGTTTAGAAATGATTCCCAGACACATACATCTAATTTGTTACATGGCTGAGAAAGACCAGGTTTGACAAAAGGGTCAAATTTAGAAAAAAATATATTTTCTGGCTCTGCTCCTTTACTGTCCACCTGTTATTACAGAATTTCCAGTTTTAAGCAAGTCATTTCCCGTCAAAATCACTCCAGTCATCCTGTGGTGTATTTTCTGGATATCATGACCATGTCAATTAGCAACCACAGGGCATCCAAGAATTATTTCTTCTACTCTCGCCCTTTTTAATAATGTCAGCTGCTGAGGCCCCACTGTCTCCAAAGCTACATGAAGACATTTCATCTCTTCCTAAGCTGAGCTATTTTTCCCCCCTAAGTGCTGCTTCTGCTGGGCAGTTCTGTAGCTACATCCTCTGGAGACTGGCAACAACAAAGTAATGTATAACCCTATCCAACATTAGGTTTTCAAACTCAGGTTGTGTGTTCAGTAAAAAGAAAAAAAAAAAAGAATGCATATTTCCTTTAAGAACATGAAGGGAAAAAAAAAGAACATTAAGGAAATATGGATTTGAATTTCTGTATCTTGAGAACTTCTTAGGCAAATTATCTCCATCAGTTTCTGGTTACCTTGGTTGATTTTTCCCTTTTTTCTTTTACCTTCCCAACCCCTCTCCCTGTTCTCCAGATTATATAAATGAGACCCTAGTGGCTGGACAAGGAACAGTTCTGATAAATAAACACCATAATGTGAGCAGATTCAGTTCCGACCTCTAAGCGTGTTATAAGTCCAAGCTTACCTAATTATTTTAAGGTAGAATTATCTTATCAAAAGTTCCTCTGTGCAATTAATTTTCTTGCATCATTCTCATTATCTTACCTGAAATTAGCATATTTTAGTCTAGGCTGAATGGGACATAGACCTTAACATAATGACTTTTCTGTTCTCTTATTGTAGGGTCAATGGACCAAGAAAGTATAAATCAAATAGTCACCCTACTCTGGTCACTTCACACACTGATTTTTCAAATATTTGAAGGCTATGAAAATAAAATAAATTTTAAATTTTAAATCTGTACCTTTAATTAATGGAAACTGTAAAAAGGTCAATTAAATTAGTCACGTGCTAACTAAAAAGTTGCAATTAAAATTACGTAAGTTAGAAATAATGGTGGGTTTTGGGTGGAGATCATTGGCATTAAAGGTATAAACGGCCACTTATTGTTCTTGTCAATTAAACCACTGCACTCCCAAATTCTACCCATAAACTTTCTGAAAGCACCATCCTTAGGTATAGCAACAAAATTAGAATTTAATACTACTCAATACCCTTATTGCAGAACTCTGTTAAATGTTGAATCTAAACACATTTTAGTTTTGGGGTCTAAACAAACTTCTACTCTCTCCATTAAGTTTCACATTCCTTCCTTTCACAAACCTGAATCTTGAGATCTTGCCATATTCCTAACAGTTGACATGGAGAAAAGAAGTCAAGAATAAAGAAGCAGCAAGATGGCTAGTTTCAATCTCAGCAATGCCAATTTCTTGGACAAATTAGTTAACTTCTCTGTACATTTTTCTCTGTACATTTCTGTGGAATGGAATAATCCTATCCACTTTACCTAGAGCTGTAATGAGTATGTTAACGTAAAATGCTTTATACAATGGAACATAAATAGTAAGCACCAAATAAATATTCGTTATCATGACGACGATAATCATCACCACCACCAACACATCATCATTACACATCAGGCTCTGTACACATTAGGTACATGCATGGAGGAATGAGGAAAAGAGGCCCATTCTAAATTTCTGTGCCTCCTCAATCACATCAAGTAAAAGTGAGCAATCAGATGGTGAGATCTCCCACTCAAGCACAGTATCCACACCAACGTGGCCCAGTCAACTGTTATGAACTTAAACTGACCAAACTGATATACCCTTCTCCTTTAAAGAAAATATACAACCTGGTTAAGCTGAGGGATGTCTGGGTATGAAGAGGGACTGGGGAATAACCCTTGCTCATAAATCAGAGTTGTCAAATAATGATATGGGTTGCCTCAAAAATACTGAACCAGAAATCGGAAAGCCAACCCAGTTAATGCTGAAGCAGAGATGCCTGTGGGTACATCACTGACTTTAATGTTCTTAAGCACACAAGCTGGAGAGGCAGGGGCATGGGACAAGTGGAGCGTCGGGGCTGGGTATGAGTGAGGAGAGGAAATGGCAAGGCTGTACTCAGGAATGGAAGACTCACCGCGAGTGTGACATGCATCTCTGTATATGGACAGGAGGCTTAGGTGCGTGTCGGAGGATGCACACTCTGTCTCCCCTGAGTGTCTGTATGTACATCCATTCATAGTGTGTCTGTGTTATAGAGAATGAAAATATAGAGAGAAGAGCCTGGTATGTCTAATGATCAATATTCAACGTAAGACACTGACCAAACATTTACTGGTCAAACTACAAATTGTTATTTTTAGCAATAAACTTTCAGGCCCTCAGAAGGCCTTAATATTTCATAATTATTGTCAGATTTCATTGCTAAGCATATAGGACACTATTCCAAGGACTAAACTGATCATATCTGCACTATTAGTCACCCACAAGATTGTACAGCCCAGTAGAAAATGAACTGATTAGTTTTCAAAAAGGAAAAGTTCAGATTCCTATTCCTTTTACAGAGATGCATCTCTGAGGCAGGAATGGCTGCTCTGCAGACTCTTGTAGGATGGAACCATTTGTACCACCTCTCCTATGAAGAACAATGATGCCCAAGAAAGTACAAGTTCACTGTGCTGGTCCTGCCCTGCAAGGAGTGTTCCCAGTGAAGCAAAGTCAGATGAGTCATCTGACCTCCCTTTGAGGAACTCTCAAAGGAAATGTACCTAAGGCAAGGTGCTAGCAGGATCATGGTGAGACATCCAAATTTTGTGTCCTTCCATACAAGGCAAAACAAACTATCAAAGTAGAAACAGAACCCACCAGCAAAGAGCAGACTGCTCTGAAATGGGCTTCAAGTGACAAAAATGAGCCATTTTATTTTCTTTGCATCAGGCTGCTCTTATTTTCTCATTTCAATTCCTTTGGAATTGTGATATCCCTTGTCAAATTCCTTTGGAATTTCCACTTGGAAAAGTGATAGATTAAGTGGGGTGTGTGTATTCCTAGGGCAATCATAACCCATTTACTTTAGTAGCTCATATTTTAAATGACAACAATTTTCTTTTACTCTTTAACAGGAAGATATCTCATCTCTTTGGTTTCTGACTTCTGCTTGTGGCAAGTGAAATGTGATGTTTGGTCAACACCGAGGCAGAACTATTTATCATTATATTGTTGGGTAGTGGGTATATAGCAGCAGTTCATCAACAGGCTATGGTATTTTTCTTAATACCCCATTAAGGGTTTTTTTTTTTTTTTTTAATATAGCTGTTTGGAAATAAGACATAAGAAAAAATATTCAGCAATATTTATCCCAGGATATAAAATATTTAAGTATGTAGAGTATCACCAAGAACAATGGAACAAACTTATTATGATAATCTATTATCATTATCCCCTAACTTTTAGGCAATTGCTAAGACAATTTAATGTACGTATGGCATGTGGACACTCAGATTTTTATCTTCCTAGTATTCTGCAACTGAGTAAAGGGCAGCTCATGGTAATTAGCCTTTCATGCAGATATGTTTACCAACCCAACCAGGTTGTAGAATTAATTGCATACATTTTGCTATAATCCCAGTAGTAGGTAACATGGTTTAGTGTACGTAACAGGCAAGTAGTGGTAACCATGATGGAAAACTGCAAGATGAAATTATTTCAAAGTGCAACAAATAAAATCTTGACTAAATAATAGCTATTATCCATAAAATTGCTGAGTGTTGCAAAAGGTCACAAAAGGAATTAGGAGGGGTGTTTATAGAAGAGACACTTAAAATTTATGATAATCCAGTTTTCCTATACTTTATTTTCTAATGTAGCAACTTGAGGATTTTGTCATATCTAAGAACTTATTTAATGTATATGATTTCCTTTTCTAGAATAAGTTTAGCTTTCAAAAGGAGTTATTAAATACCTTAAATGGAAAACATTATCATTAGCAATAAATTAATAATTAAATACAGTAAAAGTTAAGCAATGGTATTAATTTTTCCACTTAAGTTCCATCACTGATAAGTAAACTGATATTATTTTGTGTTGACTTCATGTTGTAAAATTTGAGATGTGTTTATACCGTCCTTGGTTCTTAATTGTGAACTGCAAGATACTCCTGATCAAGTTTCTCAATGAGCAACCCTTAGAAGCACTTCTGAAACTTGCTTTGTTATATCAGGTACTTATTAACCGTGATATGGCCATTTCTCCTTCAGTAAAGTGATAGCACAGGTCCCACAGTGATATGCTATGGACTAAATGTTTGTGTCTCCCCTTCAATGCATATGTTGAAGCCCTAATCCCCACTGTGGGAATATTAGCAAAGAGGGCCTTTTGGCCATAATTAGGCTTAGGTAAGGGCATGAGGGTGAATCCCCCATGATAGGATTAATACATTTATATGAAGAAATACCAAAGATCTCCCATTGTTTTGGTTTGTGGTTTTTTTGTTTTGTTTTGTTTTGAAGTATAGTCTGCAGATGGGGGACTGTCAGACAGCCAAAATAGCTACCTTGTATTTTTCTCAATGGATCTCCTGCATTTTATTTAAAATTTATTTAGGCAAATATATATCGGCCTCAAGTAAGCAGGTCAATTTTTAATTATTAGAGGTGTACATTATTCCCACCCACACTAAAGCTGCTCTGTGAAAATCTACTCTCTCCCCCAGGGAATGGACATATTTTTCAACGGGAATCTTTATAAAAGTCTCTATGCATCTGAAGCACATATCTTTTTATCTGAGGAAAATTTTAGAAGATATAACAATTATCTTTATCTTTTTTTGGGTATGTGTAGAAGAAATGCAAGCAGTAATTCTCAACTAATACTGTATATTATATCATTCATTCATTGAAAATTACATATTAAATGCTTTTTATGTATCAGGAACCGTACTACAGGCAGAGATTAGACAGTTGATAAACAATGTTAAACTTGAGTGATATTTTACAATGCAGAATGATGCAAGGATTCAATTCTTATTTGTGGAAAATAGAATATCTCATTTTTGCCTCATCTGAAGAGGCCATGTGTTATCTTTAAAAATAAATAAATAAAATGCATGAAAGGCAAAATCCCTCAGTACCACTAACACGAGAGAAAAAGTAAAAGAAAAAGAAGCAGCTAAAAGAAATGGAGCATAAAGTGAAGCAAGATCTTTGGAAAATTCAGTTAACAAGAAGTTTTCATGGTATGTAATTTATTCATGGTTCCTTCTGGATTTAGTTAATAGCATCTGCCTATTTTCTTGGTTGTGGCAGTCATCTCCTAAAATGTCTCAGCTCATATCCCAAGACAAGAGGCCTTGCTGTGTAACTACAAAGTTATCCCTCCAAAACAACATTCTGTACACCAAGAGGCTATGAAACAAGCAGGCAGATGTCTGAGGCCAGAAGACTTCAGGGATTGCTTTTCTACAACTGAAATTCACTGGGCTCTCAGGATTCACTGCAGTGTTCCTCATCTACTCAATGTCCTTCATTTTATGTCTTTGTTTATTTAGAATATATGTGAAAAAGGAAAGCCAGAACAATTATTTGGTTATATAAAGAGAGAACAAGACCACAATGTGTAATAGGAGAGAGTGAGCACCCACCTACATTTTGTGAATTTATTATATATCACTAAGTGTTTCAAACAGTATATACTATAATGACACTGAGGCACTCTAGAAACATTATACCTATGCTTACTATATGAATAACTTATTGTATAACATTTATGAAGGGATTCCAGGGTCACGATTTTATTTAGTCCTTGCAGCAACCCAAGTTAAGTTCTTAACTTGCGCTAAGAAGTATTTTTATTCCTAATTTTAGTAGAGATAATAAAATCTCAATAATATACTTACCTGGTAGGTAGGGAGCCCTTATTGAACCCAAGTTGCTTAAATTCAGTCTAGTCTTCTATTACAATTTCTACTCTTCTTGCAACACGATGCCAAGTAACTGAGAAGACTGTCATTAACTGATCTCAGGTATGTCAATTGTGTCCACTCTATAGATGATCCAAGAATTAGCACCACTTGGATAGGAAGTGGGAGTCCTAGATTTAAAGTAGTATGAAGCTATCTGACACAATCTTGAACATTGTATTTAAAGTGAAAAACATCATTGAGACCACATGATGCCTACAGAAACCTTGTCCTAGATCACTCCATGAGGGCTCTTAGCAAAACATGCTCACTCAGCCCAAATGAGAATCATCCCTAGAATTGGTTATTGAATATAATTAGCAAAGATAAATCACTCAGAGCAGAAGAAAGTCAGCTGTGCGCAGAATATTTAGGAGCTGTAGGGACAGATGGGCCAACTCAAGAATGGGCCTTCAGAGATGGTTATAGTCTTGGACTCAGGATTAGATTAGAAAGTAGAGTCTGGGGGCGCCTGGGTGGCTCAGTTGGTTAAGCGACTGCCTTCGGCTCAGGTCATGATCCTGGAGTCCCGGGATCAAGTCCCGCATCAGCTCCCTGCTCGGCGGGGAGTCTGCTTCTCTCTCTGACCCTCCCCCCTCTCATGTGCTCTCTGTCTCTCTCATTCTCTCTCTCAAATAAATAAATAAATAAAATCTTTAAAAAACAAAAAAAAAGAAAGTAGAGTCTGGGGAGAGCTGAGACTTTTAGCAAATTAGAAAATATTTGCTTAGGAACTACCAGGCAACTAGGAGTTTATTTCTTTAGCCTTTAAACCAATTCAGAAAAAAAAAATGTACAATTAATAAAATGTTGGTATCTATTAGAGGAAACCAACTCCAAAATATATAGTGACTCAGTCATGATGGAAGCTTAATTTCTGCTCACATTCACAATTCAAAAAGGGGTTCCTGGTCAACATTCTTTTCACCTAGTGATTTAGGCTCCTGATATTTAAAAGTTCTGTCATCCTCAAGGGACCCGCCATTGTTTGCATTTAGGCAGTGCAGGGGAAAGAGAGTAAAGAGAAGGCACATTAGTTTCATAAAAGGTTTGAGTTGGAAATGCATACAGCTCTTCTACTCGTAATCTGTTAGCTAGAAGCTAGTCACATGGCCACACCTCAGAGTAAATGAGATTGGGAAATATTACCTGTGTCCCCAGTGAGAAACAAAGAAGAATGTGAATTTGGATGAATATGGAGAAATTTTTGCCAAAGTATCTTTTCAACAGTTATATATATGGATGGCCAGTGAGCTCTAAAAGTTGTAGCAGCAATGACAAAATGCTGGAATATGTCTAAAACAAAGGATAACTAGACACGTTGAAGTGTAATATGGAAAGTGCCAGCCAATTCCAGAGCTAAGCGGAGCTAATGCCTAAAAAAACACCCTTAGTTTCAACTTTTTTTATTCTAATATATAAATATTTGTCCTTGTTCCCTTATATGCTGTTTTAACATCTATAGATAGGAACATTTATGAATAAACTTTCTCTCCATCACATACATGATGCCTTTCTCTAATTTGATATAAGGAATAAAGACATCACAGCTTGAAAACTGGGGAAGACATTTGTCTAGAAAGAACTACAACTTTGCAGTTTTCCAGAATTAATAGACCGACACTGATGTCGTAATTTGTCATGAGTCAAAAAGAAAGTAAGATTTAAATGAGACCCACCAAGGACACCCATCTATAATGACAGCAAGGTAGTGAGGTGGAGAAGGAAAGCTACATTTGCAGGATGGTTCCTCTTGTCTTCTGTAATAATTCTACAGCCACTGAGGTTGATACGATATTTGGAGGGAGCTAAATGTGAGGTTGTTAAAGTGAGTATGATTTAATCTATGTAAAATTACAATTTTGAAGTAAGTTTGAGTTGCAATTGACATTCTCATGACATCAGCAACAATCTGAATGTCAATAACATTTCCTAAAATTCTGCAAGCTAACTGATCTTGATCTTTACAAAGGCTTCAAAGCTGGAAAAGGCAACAGTGCCAGTAACATAAAATTTCCAAAATCCAGGGGGAAAATGTGTGTGGTATAAGCAGAGAATGGAAAATCAGGGTTAGAGCTAGGTGAGGATGCCAGCCTCCCACTGCAAGTACACACAGGGTTTTGAATCATCCAATCACTAGACTGTGCATCTCTCCAGTCAGGAAGGCTAGCCTAATACAGCCAGAGAAAACACCCAATCCCAAGTTTAGAAATCTCACTTTCCACAAAAAAAATGGGTACTGAAGAGACTGAGTCAGTAATAACACCAAGTCCTTTATTTGTACTCCTATTTCCTCTTTTGACAGAATTAAGGCAATGATAAACATTGTTTTCATTTTAATATTCCCCTACTCCATCCTCAAATATAAAGAATACATTTTAAAAGTAAGCAATTTTATGTCTGTTGCAGGGCAGCAAATATTATAACTGGGGTGGTGGAGGGAGGTGACTGGACAATATTATATCATTAGGTGTCCTGTTGGAACCACTTGAGTTAGATTCAAGAGTTAAGTTCACCAATGTGAATTATTTTTCTCAGATTTATCTCACCTTAATTTCTGTGTGGACTTTTCTAGCCAGGTTTAGAGAAATTGGACTTTTGCCTGGGTTACCCTCAGGTTACATATGAGGAAAGTCTTCCTTTTATAAGTATATAAAATGAATGAACTGGAGCACAAAGAAACCTTAGTAAATTGGCTCAAAAAAAGTTATGTAATTTGAACCTACATCATTCCATTCTAAAATACTCAAAAGAATAAAAAAGGCAAAGTATCAATCTAGTAAAACTGGATTTAACAACACAACTGAATAATGACTTTTCTCATTAAAAAAAAAAACCACCGAAATACTGTTTTTTTGCAAAAATATTTCTATCATTTTTCTCTAATATTTATTTTTACTTTCCTGGAAAATCTACTCACATGGAAAGCATGTAAATGAAAAGTCTCAAGATTTTAACATTACAGAATTATAATATTTTATTTTTTTAAAGATTTATTTATTTATTTATTTGCGAGAGAGAGAGAGAGAGAGAGAGAGAGAGAGAGAGAGAATGAGAGACAGAGAGCACGAGAGGGAGGAGGGTCAGAGGGAGAAGCAGACTCCCCGCTGAGCAGGGAGCCCGATGCGGGGCTCGATCCCGGGACTCCAGGATCATGACCTGAGCCGAAGGCAGTCGCTTAACCGACTGAGCCACCCAGGCGCCCCCAGAATTATAATATTTTAATAAAATTCACTCCTGCAAAACAATTGAGATGTCTACATTCTTTAGTAAACAGTGAGCTTAAGATTTTAAAATGTCAAGTTTTCATTCTTCATGTTTTAGGGCATTAACTGTATACAGAACTGTGCTGTGTGAGTTTGACAGACATCCCTGATAACTGCACAGTGGACAATATCTTCAGCCTTTTTGTTCATATTACATTAAATGAATATTATAATTTTTCTATCTACTCTACTTTTTATAGCATTAATTCTAGATCAAAGAAATAAAAATGTTACTTGCTTTTTTATTTATTTTATCTTCTCTAAAAGCCTTAGGCTATTTGAAAGGGAAGCATAAGTGATTCAAATATAAGTAAGGACAATTTGTTAACTAAAATACAAATTCAAGGGGCGCCTGGGTGGGTCAGTCCTTGAGCGTCTGCCTTCGGCTCAGGTCATGATCCCAGGGTCCTGGGATCGAGCCCCGCATTGGGCTCCCTGCTCCGCAGGAGGCCTGTTTCTCCCTCTCCCACTCTCCCTGCTTGTGTTCCCTCTCTCACTGCATCTCTCTTTGTCAAATAAATAAATAAAATCTTTTAAAAATAATAATAATAAAATAAAATAAAATACAAATTCAAGATGGTAACATAGCATGTCATATCATAAGCAGATATTGATAAATAGATAAAAAAATACAAAACATCAATATGTTAAAAACTTGGTTTAAATAGAAACTAAAAACAAACAAAAAAACTTGGTTTTAAATTTTAAGTCAATTTCCACTTGGTATAAATAGCATTTTATTGTAGAAGAATAAATCCTTGACTCCTTAAAGATTTTTTTTTTTTTAAAGATTTTATTTATTTATTTGACAGAGAGAGAGACGCGAGAGAGGGAACACAAGTAGGGGGAATGGGAGAGGGAGAAGCAGGCTTCCCGCGGAGCAGGGAGCCCGATGCGGGGCTCGATCCCAGGACCCTGAGATCATGACCTGAGCCGAAGGCAGACGCTCAACTGACTGAGCCACCCAGGCGCCCCAAAGATATTTTTATAATGTAGTAAAAAAACCTCAGTGCTTAAATAAAAAGCTTGCATTAATACTGTAACATTTTTCTTCTTGACTTTCAACTCATTGGAGCATGAACATCCTCTTAGCTGTGTAATTGGGTTTCTGTATGAAAAACAAAGTTTTTGAACTGGCACTAGAGTACAAATTTAATTAAAGACACAATTCCTGTAATGATCAGAACATCTGTGCCATGGCCAAATAGTTCTTACTGCTTACATTTCTAAGACCTTTATTTGAGAATCTACATAAGCTTCATTTAGCTCATGATAGTGGACAGCTATTTGCAATTTTGAAATCTAGTGAAGCAATTTGGTGACTACATAGACTCCATGTAAAGTTAATTATAACAAGTAACTAGAAACTTTAAAAGTCTATTTTAAACAAGTTACAGATAATAAAATTCAAAACAGAGAAAATTTAGTTAAAATAACCTCATTTAGAGAAGCTGTACATATTTAAAAATCAATTTCCCACAAAATTATTATTAGAGAACCATAAAATTTTGTATTAAGATTATCTTTTCCTTCTTCCACCTTTATAATACAAGAGGGAGAGAGAGAAGAAAGAGGTGTTAACATGTGAATACAGACATGAACATATATTTAATAAATGGAAAATATTCCTATACTCCCACAAACATCAAATAATGGCTTAACTGGGGGAAAATAGATTGTAGGATTTTTGTTTTGGAAGGGAAAAAAGGTGTGTTCAGAGGAGAGATATAGAAAGACAGTCACCAAACTTCTGAGGAGAGACATTAGCTATAGAACCAAGTATTTTCTTATACAGTCCGTATTTAGAAATTTTTACAATGCCTGCAAATTGTTTTCAGTTTTAAAATATTTTCAATGTAGTAGATGACAGCAGACATCTTTAGAAATAATATACCTAAAAAGGCAGTCATTAAATGCGTAACTGAGAAAGTGTAAGAACACATAAGCATGAACACGTCTATCAACAAAGCTGAAGCTATAACACAAACAAACGGAGTGTAAAAAATTTGGCCAAGCGAAAATGCAATTGTCTTCATACCAACTATAGAAGAAGGAACCAAGCAGAAAAAATATTTATCTATCCAGCACTACAAGTCATAGAAACACTATAGAAAGAATTCAATAAAAAACCTGAAATAAAAGAATTTGAAAACTAAAACCTACTTTTGAAAATATTGCATTATGTGTCTTTTTTTCTCCCACTGGAGTATAAATTCCATGAGGGCAGGAATTCCTATCCGCTCTCTTCTTTGCCATATTTTTCCCAGAAAAGAGTGCCTGGTACTAAGGAGATGCTCAGTAAATATTCAAAAGAATGAATGAATAAATTGGATACATACTTGGGGCAAAAAAACTCATTCGTCCTTACTATGCATAGTCAGGATGAAATATTTCTCTTGACATGCTATCTGCTCTTGATCTGATGCCATGCCCAAAGAACTTTCCATTAGTGAGCCATTCTCCCAGGCAAAAGTGGTATATATGGTCACTAGAAAGTTACATCCTGGGGCTCCTGGGTGGCTCAGTCGTTAAGCGTCTGCCTTCGGCTCGGGTCATGATCCCAGGGTCCTGGGATCGAGCCCCGCATCGGGCTCCCTGCTCCGCGGGAAGCCTGCTTCTCCCTCTCCCATTCCCCTGCTTGTATTCCCTCTCTCGCTGTGTCTCTCTTTGTCAAATAAATAAATAAAATCTTTTTAAATAAATAAATAAATAAATAAATAAAGTTACATCCTCCATCACAAGTTATATAGTTGTCATTTTATTCAATTATTCAGTAATTCAAAATATGTCCTTTCTAACCCCAGTGAAGCATTCCTGGTGTTGGTATTTGACCACTCTATGCATGTCAGCAAAGCCAAGATTTCTAAGCCAGAATCTCATTGAGGAGGAAGAGCTATGATAATCAGAGACTTAAAAGAGCTCATGTGAACTGACTGTTGTGGAAAACCCTAGAATTTTTTAATTTCACATTCTGCATCCAAATAAAATACTGTAAGTATACTATAAGTACTATAAATAGGCAATGGTCTTGCAAGTCTTCAAATACATCAGGTTCACCCTGCCTCAAGGTTTTGCATTTACTGTTACCACTGCCTGGAATACTTTCCTTTGCCCCCAGGGTTTCAATAGCTCACTCTTCTGCTTTCTCAAATGATAATTCTCTTAAGCCTTGTTCCTGTTTCACCTGCTCACTGAAGATTTCCCTTGATATCCTCCTTATAAAAGAAACACCACACACTCTTTCCCTCTCCCAACTTGCCCTGCCATTATTTTTCTCCACAGGTCTAATTACTAAATAATAGACTTTATATTTTCATGATTTTGTTTATTTTCTACCTCCCCCACTAGAATGTGGTTTTCACGAGGGCTAGGATTTCTGTCTACCTTGTATTTTGCTATATCCCTAGTATCTAGACCAATACCTGGCACAGAGCAAGCACCCAGCAATACTATTGAATGAATGAATGAATGAATGAATGAATGAATGAATGAATGGAGGGTTGTCCCTTAAGCTCCTGATTGCTCCCAAATGCAATAACTGCATTCCTGTCTAGATTTGTAATGGCAAGACTACAGAAGGGTCTAAAGTTACTACCACTTTGTGAAGCATCTCTGGGATGCCAGCTCTCTTCCTCACGTGAATGTTTCTCAGTTTCTTAACTATATCAAATTATATGGTTCTTATCTGGTTCTTATGTTTAAGTTGCTTTTGAAATGTTAGTTTGCTGTTAGTCTTGATAAATAATGAGAATATGTGTACATTTCTTAATGCTTGTGAATATCTATTTCCATATTTGTAAAATGTGATATAGGAAGTGTTTTTGAAGCTCAAATAGTGTAGACAAAAATATATCACAATTATCATTAAAATGTATCATTTGATATGATTATTTTAACACATTTATTAGAGCAAATTTTCATAAATTCTATTCAAATAGTTCTCACATGCAATCATCTATTCATTCAATAAGTATTTATTACACACACACCTGCTATATTTCAAAATATCTTAGGGATTGAGCACTGAAGAAAATGAATATTTCATGCCCTTTTAAGGTTTACATTCTAACATGTATACATGGGAAATGGGGAGACAATGAGACAACATCTACCATAAGTATTTGTTTCCTATTGCTGCTATAACAAATTATCACAAACCTGGTGGCTTAAAGCAACACAAATTTATTATCTCAGTTCTTTAGGTTAAAATTTCAACACTGATCTGACTGGGCTAAGATCAAGGTGTTGGTAGAGCTGCATTCCTTTCTGGAAGTTCTAAGAATCAGTTTCCTTGTCTTTCCCTGCTTCTAGAAACTTCTCATATGGCCCCTTTCCTCCATCTTCAAAGCCAACAATGTTGCACCCCTGAACTCCTATGATCATCTTTTCATAGGCATATATCCTCACTACAGCAAAGAGAAGTTCTCTCTGCTTTTAAGGACTCATAGTATTAGATTGGATTTACTCAAATAATCCAACATCATCTCCCCAACTCAAGGTTCTTAACATAATCACACCTGCAAAGTCCCTTTTGCCATGTAAGGTAACATGTCCACAGATTCTGAGGATTAGGAAATGGGCATCTTTAGGGACATTATTCTGCCATCCTCACCTTATCAGCAAATTAAGAGAGCTATGAAGAAAAATAAAGCAAGCTGAAAGCAGCTTGAGAACAATGGGGGCATATTTTTCTTTTTTGGAGGGGGCTCTCATTGGAACATCTGAAATGCCAGATTAGCACTTACTTATGTCCTCTTCAAGACATCACCACCTTTTCGTCACAAAGCGATCTCCTGCACCCTTATGGAGCAATCTGCTGTGGTGGCCACCTGCTGGAAGAACTAAGTCTCTGTAATAATTGCTGCCTGTTAATGCAGATCTTCTTCAAAACACAGCAACAAACCCTTTTCCAAATCAGCATGAGACATTGGTGAAACCCCTTAATTACTGTTGCTAGACATCACCATGATTCTCCATATTTGTTTCCTTATTTGCTCTCTTATTTAGAACACTGTCATGTGTCCTTGGTTTCTAATGACCTTTCATCCTTTAGCCCAAGCATTCTACTCTACAATTTTGCTAATACTGTAAACCTGTTTTACACTATTAGTAGCCAGAGTCATATTATATCACATGTAACTGGCCACCATTTGGGAATCAGGAGGTATCACTACTGTAATGTCCAAGATAGTTAAAGCTTAATTATTTATTACCTAATGTTTTTAATCAATAATTTAATTTAAAAAATGCCTTACATATTTTCTGTAAATAGAAAATACTGAAAATAATTATCTTTTTCTTGAATTAAGAACATTATTGCAGCCATTAATTACTGCATTATGGGGCGCCTGGGTGGCTCAGTTGGTTGAGCGACTGCCTTCGGCTCAGGTCATGATCCTGGAGTCCCTGGATCGAGTCCCGCATCGGGCTCCCTGCTCGGCGGGGAGTCTGCTTCTCCCTCTCCCACTCCCCCCTGCTTGTGTTCCCTCTCTCGCTGTGTCCTTCTCTGTCAAATAAATAAATAAAAATCTTTAAAAAAAAAAATTACTGCATTATGCTTCAATGGAATGGGGTTCCCCCCAACTCTTCTCTATAGTTTTAACTTATTTGCTGATAGGTTACTATCTACCTCAGTTTTATAATCTGATTTCTAATCTAGCATTCAAATAAATACAACCAAATGTATCAAATCGCTTGAAAACCCCCCAAAAATAAACAGAAAAACAGCCTTAGAGATTTCAAACAAATATTGCGTGTGAACTTGAATGTACTTAGCTCTCTACTGTGAAAAGTGGAGTTTTATTATTTCATTTTACTTTTCTTGTTAAAATGTAGCTTCCTACCTTCTACATTTACTCCTCAGGCAACATTAACCTGAACTGGTTATTTTGTTATTGGGTTGCAAACTATGTGAATAAATGACCTCACCTACACTGCTTCTCTTTTGTATAGGGATACAAAAAATAGTCCCTGCCCAGAAGAAAAAACTCCCTTTATCTAAACAAACAAGGAGTTAGTAGTCATGGGGTAGAGGGATTAAGGGATCTGTGGAAGAACTGAAGAGAACAGACTATGTGATAAGGATAGACCAGTACGGAAAAACTAAACTGAATTTAACTAGTCCTAAATTCTAAATATTTGGATTAATCTCCCTAAATCGTTTCATCATTTCAAGATAAATTACAGAAATGATGGCAATTTAGAAGTTAAATTTTAAAAACTTTTTCAAAGGAAGAATGGCAAGTGACACGAAACTTCCTTCAAGCCTTTGCAAAACATGTGTGCCAAACTGGTAACATGATTTATGAGGCATTAAGTAAGCTGTGTGGGAAATTCTGTAAGCAACTCAGTCTTGGTGCTCTCTTATATCCTGGCCTATCTACCACATATCCCTTCTTTTTGGAAGGCTCTCTACTTCCTTTTTCTCAGTAACTAGCATAATTTCCACTCAGGTTTGCCCAAATTTATTTCTTCTAAGAAACTTCACTGATTCATCACCCTGCTCTTATCAGAGTAATATGATTTCTGGCTACTTGTCTGTATTCCCTTCTGGAATGTGAGCTCCATAAGGGCAGGCACAATATTATTTCTTTATTGTTATAGCATGAATAAGCAGTCACTCAGCAAGTGGCACAAACTAAATTCTCAAACACAGTTTTTGACAAGATGAACAGTGTGATAAATGTTTATTCTCCTACTCAAAACTGGACTTGGCCTTAAGATGAACTACATACCTCCATGCAAGAAAAGGAGATTTGTTGAGATCTGTGGTATCTGTTTTGAGGAGGAAGTTTCTCTGACCACATTTCTAAGATTTTTATTCCTATCATATTTTCCAATGTCAAGAAAAACTGTGAGACTTTGAAATGGGTGAAACATGTATCTGTTATCATCCTTGAGCTATCTTATATATATTTTACATATTTTATATATACAAATACATATTTGTAGAATTTTACATGTTATACATTTTATATATAATATATAAAATATATAAAATATATTTACATATTTTAGTTTAGTTATCTGTTAAGTTACAGAAAACTAACAGTAATGCAAATGAATTGTGCCCAGCAAATTGCAACTGATTATTTCCCTATATATATGGACCAATTTTGCATCTACATGTATATGCATCCAACATTCCTGATTGCTTAAAATGTATGTGTTGTTTAAATTCCTTTGAACTGAGGTTCTGGTTCAAGATGGCAATGCAGGAAGACCCTGAACTCACCTCCTCCACAGACACATCCAATTATACCTATTTATAGAAAAATTCCTCCTGAAGAAGAACTGAGGGCTGACTGAACAGCTACTGAACAAGCAAAGATAGAGAAAATGGCAAGAACAGCAAGACATAGACACAGTAACAAAGGGAAGCCCCACCTCCAACACTGTGAATGGCAGTGTAGGGATAGTACTAAGGGACTGGGAAAGATTCCTCTGTCCTTGGGCACAGAAAAAAGGCCAGGGTTTAAAAGAGCAACTAGCATATAAAAGACTGAACACTAGAACCCTGCCAAGCATCGGAGGAACTGCGGGGAAAGCTCTCCAGGTCAGAGGGACAGGAGATCTACGCTACACAGTTAACATTCCCACCCCACCCTAAGAGGTTAGATAGGAGCAGGGTCTGGACACCATCACGGGAGGGTCCTGTCATCTCAGTGAGCTGATGACTTCAGTGAGCCCAAGGCTCGGCAAGCACCCGCCAGCCCTACTCGTGCTGGGGCATGGAAAAAGAAGCCAGGATTTAAAAGGGCTGAGGACATCCCCCACCCCCCTCTCTGTCCACTGAAAAGCCCAGACAGGAGCAGGTCTGGATGCCACAGGGACGGGTTCTGATGTCATAATAAGTGACAAGTCAGATCATCACAGAAAGCTTGCAACCTCAGCAAGACCAGGATCCACAATGCCCATCAGCCCTCCCCGCATTGGGACACAGAAGAAAAGCTGCGGTTTAAAGGGGCTGAGAAACTGCAGAAACACTATCTCCCACCTCCACCTTAAAAGTCTAGTTGGGAGCAGGGTCTGGACACTTAAGGGGGAGGGCCAGGAGCCATAACTGGTAGGTCCAATTGTCACGGGGAGCTTTCCACTTCACCAAGCTCAGGATCCTCAAGTATACACCAGCCCTGGTCACACAGGGGCACAGGAAAAAAAAAAAAAAAAAAAAAAAAGACAATTTGAAAGGGCTGAGGAACTGCAGAATGTTCTCTCCCCCCTCCACCTTAAAAGCCCAAAATGGAGCAGAATCCAGCTCACAGTAAATTTGTGACCTCAGCAAACCAAGGATCCACAAGCCCACACCAGCCACCCTTTCATTTGGCATGGAAAACAAGCCATAGTTTTGTGGGGGTTTTTTAATTTAAATTTTTTTTTTTTTTACTTTTTTAAAGTTTTTGTTTAAATTCTAGTTAACAAACAGTGTAATATTAGTTTCAGGTGTACAATATAGTGATTCAGCACTTCCATACAACACCAAAGCTCATTACAAGTCACTCCGGAGTCTGTTTCTTGGTTTGCCCCGCCCTTTACCCCTTTGCTCATTTGTTTTGTTTCTTAAATTCCACATATGAGTGAAATCACAGGGTATTTGTCTTTCTCTGACTTATTTCTTTCAGCAGATTACTCTCCAGCTCCACCCATGTCACTGCAAATGGCATGATTTGATTCTTTTTTATGGCTGAATATTTGGTTTTATATATATACATATATATATATATAGATGTCACCTCTTCTTTATCCATTCATTAGTGGATAAACACTTGGGCTGTTTCCATAATTTGGCTACTATAGATAATGCTGCTATAAACATCAGAGTGCATGTATCCCTTTGAATTAGTATTTTTATATTTTGGGGGTACATACCTAATAGTGCAATTGCTATACTGTAGGGTAGTTCTATTTTTAACTTTTTGAGGAACCTCCATACTGTTTCCCACAGTGGCTGCACCAGTTTGCATTCTCACCAACAGTGTAAGAGGATTCCTCCTTTTCCACATCTTTGCCAATACCTGTTGTTTCTTGTGTTGTTGATTTTAGCCATTCTGACAGGGGTGCTCATTGTAATTTTGATTTGTATTTCCCTGATTATCGGTGATGTTGAGCATCTTTTCTTGTGTCTCTTGGCCATCTACATGTCTTCTCTGGAAAAATGTCTATTCATATCTTCTGCCCATTTTTTAATTGGATTATTCATTTTTCAGGTGTTGATTTTAAGAAGTTCTTTATATTTTTGGATACTAACCCTTTATCAGATACTATATATAGATTATATATACAGATATAACCCTTTATCATTTGCAAATATCTTCTCCCAATCCATAGGTTGCCTTTTAGTTTTGTTGATTGTTTCCTTTGCTGTACAGAAGTTTTTATTTTGATGAAGTCCCAATAACTTATTTTTGCTTTTGTTTCCCTTGCCTCGGGAGACATATCTAGAAAGAAGTTGCTATAGCTGATGTCAAAGAGGTTACTGCCAGTGTTCGCCTCTAGGATTTTGATGGTTTCAGGTCTCACATTTAGGTCTTTCATCCATTTTGAATTTATTTTTGTGTTTGGTGTAAGGAAGTGGTCTAGTTTCATTCTTTTGCATGTTGCTGTCCAGTTTTCCCAACACCATTTTTGAAGAGACTGTCTTTTTCCCATTGGATATTCTTTCCTGATTTGTCAAAGATTAATAGACCATATAGTTGTGGGTTCATTTCTGGGTTTTCTATTCTGTTCTACTGATCTATGTGTCTATTTTTGTTCTAGTACCATACTGTTTTGATCACTACAGTTTTGTAATATAACTTGAAGTCCGGAATTGTGATGCCTCCAGCTTTGCTTTTCTTTTTCAAGATTGCTTTGGCTATTCAGGGTCTTTTGTGGTTCCATACAAATTTTAGGATTGTTTGTTCTAGCTCTGTTTGTTCTAGCTCTGAAAAATGCTGGTGGTATTTTGATAGGGATTGCATTAAATGTGTAGATTGCTTTGGGTAGTATAGACATTTTAGCAGTATTTGTTCTTCCAGTCCTTGAGCATGGACTGTCTTTCCATTTCATTGTGTCATCTTCAATTTCTTTTATCAGTATTTTATAGTTTTCAGAGCATAGGTCTTTCACCTTTTTGGTCAGATTTATTGCTAGGTATCTTATTATTTTGGGTGCAATTATAAAGGGGACTGATTTCTTGATTTCTCTTTCTGCTGCTTCATTATTGGTATATAGAAATGTAACAGATTTCTGTACATTGATTTTGGATCCTGCTACTTTACTGAATTCATTTATCAGTTCTAGCAGTTTTTTTCTTGAAGTCTTTTAGATTTATTATACAGAATATCAGGTCATCTGCAAATAGTGAAAGCTTACTTCTTCCTTGCTGATTTAGATGGCTTTTCTTTTTGTCATCTGACTGCTGTGGCTAGGACTTCCAGTACTATGTTAAATAACAGTGATGAGAGTAAACATCCCTATCTTGTTCCTGACCATAGAGGAAAAGCTCTCAGCTTTCCACCCCCTGAGGATGATATTAGCTATGGGGTTTTTCCATTTACGGCCTTTATCATGTTGAGGTATGTTCCCTTTAAACCTACTTTGTTGAGGATTTTTATCATGAATGGGTGTTGTACTTTGTCAGATGCTTTTTCTGTATCTATTGAATGATCATGTGGTTCTTATCCTTTCTTTTATTAATGTGGTGTATCACATTAATTTGTGAATATTGAACCACCCTTGCAACACAGGAATAAATCCCACTTGATTGTGGTGAATGATTCTTTCAATGTATTGTTGGATTTGTTTTGCTATTTTAGGGAGAATTTTTGAATCCATGTTCATCAGGGATATTGGCCTGTAGTTGTTTTTTTAGTGGAGCCTTTATCTGGTTTTGGAATCAGGGTAATGCTGGCCTCATAGAATAAATTTGGAAGTTTTTCTTCCTTCTATTTTTAGAATAGTTAGAGAAGAATGGGTCTTAATTCTTCTTTAAATGTTTGGTAGAATTTGCCTGTGAATCTCTCTGGTTCTAGACTTTTGATTGTTGGGAGTTTTTTGATTATTGATTCAACTTCTTTGCTGGTTATCAGCCTGTTCAAGTTTTTCTATTTCTTTCTGTTTCAGTGTTGATAGTTTATATGTTTCTAGGAATTTATCCATTTCTTTCAGGTTGTCCAATTTTTTGGTGTATAGTTTTTCATAACATCCTCTTATATTGTTTGTATTTCTGTGGTGTTGGTTGTTATTTATCCTCTCTCATTTGTGATTTTATTTATTTGGGTTCTTTCTCTTTTCTTTTTTATAAGTCTGGCTAGAAGTTTATCAATTTTATTAATTTTTTCAAAGAACTAATTCCTGGTTTCATTGATCTATTCTACCGGGCTTCTTTTTTTTTTTTTTATCATTTATTTCCTCTCTAATCTTTATTATTTCCTTCCTTTTACTGGCTTTAGGCTTAGTTTCTTATTCTTTTTCTAGCTCCTTTAAGTATAAAGTTAGATTGTTTGAAATTTTTCCTGCTTCTTGAGGTAGTCCTGTATTGTTATTTATTTCCCTCTTAGGACTGCGTTTGCTGCATCCCAAAGGTTTTGGACTGTTTTGTTTTCATTTTCATTTGTTTCCATGTATTTTCTTTTCTTCTTTGATTTCCTGGTTGACCCATTCATTGTTTAGTAGCATGTTGTTCACCTCCATGTATTTGTGGTCTTTCTAATTTTTTTTTTTTCTTATGGTTAACTTCTAGCTTCATAGTGTTGTAGTCAGAAAAGGTACATGGTATTATCTCAATCTTTTTGTACTCATTGAGGCTGGATTTGTGACTTAACGTGTGATCTATTCTGGAGAATGTTCTATGTGCACTTGAAACGAATGTGTATTCTGCTGTTTTAGGATGGAATGTTCTAAATATATTTTTAAATCCATCGGCCCCGTGTGTCATTCAAAGCTATCACTTCCTTGTTGATTTTCTATTTTGATGATCTGTCCATTGATGTAAGTGGGGTATTAAAGTCCCCTATGACTATTTTTTTATTATCAATTAGTTCTTTATGTTTATTATTATTTTATATAGTTGAGTGCTCCCATGTTGGGTGCATAAATATTTACAATTGTTATATCTTCTTGTTGGATTGTCCCTTTTACGATGCCTTTCTTGGCCTCCTTTTACAGTCTTAGTTTTAAAGTCATTTTTCCAGTATAAGTATGCTACTCCAGCTTTCTTTTGACATCCATTTGTGTGAAAAATGTTTCTCAACCCACTCACTGTCAATCTGCAGGTGTCTTTAGGTCTAAAATAGTTTCTTGTAAAAAGCATATAGATGGGTCTTGTTTTTGTTTTATTTTAATGCATTCTGACATCCTATGTCTTTTGATTGGAGCATTTAGTCCATTTGCCCTGAAGTAATTATTGATAGGCATATATTTATTGTCATTTTTACTTGTTTTGTGGTTGTTTCTAGAGATTCCTTTGATCCTTTCCCTCTAAGGTCAATAACAAGACAAGGAGGCTCACTCTTGCCATTTTTATTCAATGTAGTACTGGAAGTGCTAGCCACAGCAATTAGACAAGAAAAAAGAAATGTGTGGTAACCATATTGTCAAAGAAGTTAAACTGTCACTATTTGCAGATGGCATGATACTATACACAGAAAAATCCTAAAGACTCCACCAAAAACTGTTAGAATAAACAAATTCAGTTAAGTGGCAAGATACAAAATTTATGCCCAGAAATTGGTAGCATTTCTATACACTAACAACCAAGTTACAGAAAGATAAATTTAAAAACAACATCACTTACAATTCTACCAAAAAGAATACCTAGAAATACACTTAATCAAAGAAGTGGAAGACCTATACTCTGAAAACTGTTGATGAAAGAAATTGAAGATGACACAAAGAAATTGAAAGATATTCTATGTTCATGGAATAGAAGAATTAATATTGTCAAAATATCCTTATTACCCAAAGCAATCTACAGATTCAATGAAATCCCTATAAAAATACCAACAGAATTTTTCACAAAACTAGAACAAATAATGCTGAAATTTGTATGGAACTATAGAAAACCCCAAGTAGCCAAAGAAATCTTGAGAAAGAACAAAGCTGGAGGTCTTACAATTTTGTATTTCAATATATACTACAAAGCTATAGTAATCAATATAGTATGATATTGGGGCGCCTGGGTGGCTCAGTTGGTTAAGCAACTGCCTTCGGCTCAGGTCATGATCCTGGAGTCCCGGGATCGAGTCCCGCATCGGGCTCCCTGCTCAGCGAGGAGCCTGCTTCTCCCCCTGACCCTCCCCCCTCTCATGTACTCTCTCTCATTCTCGCTCTCTCAAATAAATAAATAAATCTTAAAAAAAATATATAGTATGATATTGGCACAAAAATAGACACATTAATCAATGGAACAGAATACAGACCCCAGAAATAAACCCACAATTATATGGTCAATTAATCTATGACAAAGGAGGCAAGAATATAAAATGGGGAAAAGACAGTATTTTCAATAAGTGGTGCTGGAAAAACTGGACAGCTATATGTATAAGAATGAAATTGGACTACTTTCTAACACAATACATAAAAATAAACTCAAACTGGATTAAAGACCTAAACATGAGCCCTGAAATCATAACAATCCTAGAAGAGAGCACAGGTAGTAATTTCTCTGACACTGGCCATAACAACTTCTTTCTAGATATGTCTCCTAAGGCAAGGGAAACAAAAGCAAAAATAAACTATTGGGACTACATCAAAATAAAAAGCTTTTGCAAGGCAAAGGAAACCATCAAGAAGACAAAAAGACAACCTACTAAATGGGAGAAGATATTTGCAAATGATGTCTGATAAGAAGTTGATATCTAGGGGCACCTGGGTGGCTCAGTCATTAGGCGTCTGCCTTCAGCTCAGGTCATGATTCCAGGGTCCTGGGCTGCTCTGCGGGAGGCCTGCTTCTCCTTCTCCCACTCCCCCTGCTTGTGTTCCCTCTCTCGCTGTGTCTCTATCAAATAAATAAATAAAATCTTTAAAAAAAAAAAGAAGTTGATATCTAAAATAACATAAAACTCAACATTAAAAAAAATCATTAAAAAATGGGCAGAGGAACTGAACAGACATTTTTCTAAAGAAGACCTATAGATCACCAACAAATACATGAAAAGATGTCAACATGACTAATCATCAGGGAAATGCAAATCAAAACCACAATGAGATATCACCTCACACCTGTCAGAACGACTAAAATCAAGAAGACAAGAAAAAAAGGTGTTTGCAAGAATGTAGAGAAAAAGGAATTCTTGTGCACTGTTGGTGGGAAGGTAAATTGGTGCACCCATTGTGGAAAACAGTATGGAAATTCCTCAAAAAATTAAAAATCAAAATACCATATGATCTAATAATTCCACTATTGGCTATTTACCCAGGGAAAATGAAAGCACTAACTTGAAAAGATATATGCACCCCTATGTTTATTGCAGCATTATTTACAATAGCCAAGACATGGAAATAACGCTAGTGTCCATCAACAGACAAATAGATAAGGAAGATGTAGTGTGTGTGTGTGTGTGTGTGTGTGTGTGTGTGTGTGTGTGTGTGATGAAATATTACACAGCCATAAAACGAATGAGACCATGACATTTGAGACAACATGGATGGACCTTGAGGGTATTACACTAAGTGAAATAAGTCAGACTGAGAAAGACAAAATGCCATATGACTCCACTCATAAATGAAATCTTAAAAAAAAAAAAGTAAAAATAAAAATAAAGCAGAATCAGAACTATAAATACAGAGAACTGATGGTTTCCAGAGAGAAGGGAGATGGGGGATTGGGCAAAATGAGTGAGGGGGAAAGGGAGATACAGGCCTCTAGTTATGAAGTAAGTGAGGGGAATAAAAAGCGGAGCCTAAGGAATACAGTCAATGATACTGTCATAGCAATGTAATGGGACAGATGGCAGCTACACTTGTGGTGAACATGGCATAATGTATAAACTTGTCACATCACGAAGTTGTACACCTGAAACTAATGTAACATTATGCGTCAACTATACTCAAATAAAACAACACACACACACAGAAAAAAATTCCTTTGAAATTACTAATTCTCTCAATGAACTTGACACGTTTATTTTACATGAGACTGATGATTTCATTCTTTAAAAATTATCCCTTTCTTTCCCCGTTTATAATATACATTTTATTACTGGAAACTTTTTGTATAACACTGCAATAAACATTTTGATTCTCTTTTAAAAATATCTTTTAAGACCTATAAATAGAATTTTTAACTCTTTAAGAAATACTCAACTTCAACTAAATGGGAGGCCAAAAAAATATAAATGTATTATAAAACACCCTTTCCTGAGTATCACATAATGCTGATACACACACACACACACACACACCCCGTGAAGCTGACAAACAAGCCTCTCCTGTCATTCTCAGCTTATTCCTCGTAATAGTGATATAATCATCTTCTTTAACTAACACCACCAGGCTAGGCACACATATTTTAATGACAAAATGCTATTTAATATTTTAAAAGGAACATTAATAATACAGTTTCATAAAAATAAATGAAGGTATGACAACATCAATTTACAACTTTCTTTGGTTTAATTAATATTATTGCATATTTTAAATTGTGTTTTACTCATCATCATGAAATGTTTAATTTATATGAAACTCCATTTAAAAGAGTACCTCTGGAGAAGCAACAATTTATTCCGGACTATGTATACATATTTGAATAAAGTATTCAGCTCACAGAGGACTTCGTGGCAAGCATAATTCACAATTAAGCTGAGCTTGAAATGATCCAGCCTTATTCAAAATATATGAATTACTTAGATATAATTACCAGGTAACACAAATGGAATGACTCCCAGCCTCTGACTGATCTCTAATTCCTATCATTTATATTTTCCTATATTATTTGAATCTACCTTCCTACTGATTTAATTGGCCACATCCTTATTCAAAGGCCTCCTTGTCCTTGCTCAGATCACAGCACTAATCTCCGACATGGCCTCCCTAGTTCTCTAATCATCTTTTGCAATCCAGCCAGAGTTCACTTCATTTGACTGAGCAGTTTCTATATTTTCTTGTAATTCCTGATTTTTTTTAAATTTTTATTTATTTTTGGCTTTGCACCTTTAGAAAGCACAGTTTGGCAATGTTAATACCCTACTTAAAATGTTAAAGTGACTCCTCCCGTCCCTCCCTGCAACTTACCTTAGATCCTACATATTCTGTTCAAATGGTTCTATTTGCAGCTCTCCCAAGTTTTCATAAATTCTGTATTCGCTCTGCAACACCCCATATTCTTTCCTGTTCTGATGAATTCCAACTCTGCTTCTTTGTGAAATCTCCCATGATAACCACCTGATATAGATCCATTTTCTGACTTTCTGAAGAACTGCATGTTTATGTGGCCCCTTGCTATCCCATAAACTTGGAGAACTGGGACCTTGTTTATTTGTAATATTCTGATCCATTTACCTGGATATTATTTAAAAAATAACAACTTAAAAATCCTTATGAATGTGCTTTTGTAAGTGTGAACTTATGTCAGAAGTAGAAAACAGGAAAAATGATGATTTTATTCCTCTAAACATTTTATTATCTCCAGGAGAATATTTGGGGAAATTATGCTGTATCACTAAAATTGTAATATATCCAAGAAATATTTAATTCTTAGCATCTATCAGATATTCAGGATACAAAGATCATAAAATACCTCCCTGTCGATCAGTTTCCTTCCAAAAAACTAAATTGAACCACATTAAACTCTATTTTAGCAAGTTAAAAATACTTGAGGGTTGACAATTTCATACGGTTCAAACTAATATTATGGAAAAAGAGGTATAGAACTTAAAATACCAAAAGTAGACTGTCACTCATTCTTGAATAAAATAAGAAATGCATTAAGATCAAAGAGAAGGAAAACAATCCTAATTTAGGGTGGGAATGGGAAAAGCCACAACTAAGCAGAAGGACTTGAGCTAGATCATAAAGCATTAGCACCATTTCAACAGATAAAAATGGTGGAAAAGGCATTTCAATTACAGGGTACATTAATACTTTTTTTTTAAAGTGAAAATCGGCAAGTCTCACTGAGGCTCCTATGGATGAAAGAAATAGAAATATATTTTAAAAAGTGTAACTAAAGAAGGTTATATCATATACCATATAGCTACACAAAAATTCAAAGATAAGAAACAAAGTACACTTGATGGGTCTGATGGGAACCGGAAATAAGAATTGAAATAGAGGCTTCTCTCTCCCTATCTTGGGTACTGATTATTCCAGTGTAACCAGACTTCCTGGGTTCAGACCCCAGCTTATCTACTCCATAGCTGGGTGATCTGAGTGAAGTAAGTCATTTACCTTCTTTCTGCCTTACTTTCATCTTAAAAACAGGGAAACAGAGTGATGAGGATTAAATGATATCAACATATGCAAAGTCATATATAGTACCAGGCATATAGTGAGTGCTACTTAAGGATTTACTAATGTTCTTTCTAGGCTGCTCCATTTTGCTCCCCCCCCCCCCATTGACTGGATTATACCAATTTATCTTGCTTGTGACTCAACATGAAAGCCTCCTGACTCCTCTCTACTTTCTCTCTGTCAAGATAATCTATTGTCCTGTGTTAGGTCAATCTTTCAGGTCCTATTAGCCATGGAAAGGAAAGAAATTATATCCCAGGGTATGAAGAGCTTGAAGAATAGCAAGTGCGTGAGAGGATGTAATATAGCTTTATAGAAATAGGCACATTTTAATCTAATAAAAGTACTGAAGATGATTGTAGTTTTGTGACTAGTTTAGAATGGCTTATAAAGTATATACAAATGAGCAGGCAAATTAATGCCCAATTCTGAGAGCTGTAACTACCCTAGTAAGGAGTTTAGACTTCACTTCACAGGTAATAGGGAAGCATCAAAGACTTTAAGGAAGACAGGATGTTTTTCTTTTTCTTTTTCTTTTTTTTTAAGATTTTATTTATTTATCTGACAGAGAGAGACACAGTGAGAGAGGGAACACAAGCAGGGGAGTGGGAAAGGGAGAAACAGGCTTCCCGCTGAGCAGGGAGTCCGATGCGGGGCTCGATCCCAGGACCCTGGGATCATGACCTGAGCCAAAGACCGAGGCTTAATGACTGAGCCACCCAGGCACCCCGGAAGACAGTATGTTTTATGAAGATAACTCTGAAAGCAGTGTGGAGATAGAAATAAATGGTGCAGAGATAGAAGGATATGAGAAGGAAGAACACAGGATATGAATCTAGTGTGTCATTTGACCAACACAGTCTGCATAGATAAGTCAGCAACATGGGGGAAACCAAGTTCTGTCACTTCATTCTGTATAAGCATGCATTACTACATATTTTGGATTTATCAAAAGATAAACTCTGTGAAAACAAATGTTCCTACTTCTCAACAAAACTTTTCACTTTCTCTCTTCCATCATTGTAGTGGTACATTTAGGTTCTCAAAAGCACAAGGTGATTGAGGGCTGGCAGTGTGAAAAGAAATATTTTACATAAAGAGTTCTATGTGATTCATCTTCAGTGATGTCAAAATTAGTTTATAAATATTCACAGAATTCAGCTTTTATTAAATCCAAAATATGCTCTATTGCATGTAGGATTTCTTCTCTTTCTGGGAATCTTTAAATTCCTCAAATTGGACTGTCCGTAAAATCACTTTAAGAAACTTAATAAACATTCAAGCAACAATAGTAATTCACTTCTTGTAGTTCTATTACTGAGTTTTCATGTCATCACTTCATTCTTTCCATTCTTTTGCATTGAAGATAGTACCTCCAAGATGAGTACCTTCTTTTTCACAACTTTTCTACTTTGTCAACAATTGCTCTAGAAAATATAAGCATATAAAAAATTCCTTAATATTATCTTTTCTAAAAATTAAGTCAACTTTAGTATGTGTTTGCTTGAATATTTCATAAAATATTTGGTCACTGGGACTAGGTGTTCAGGCAACCCAATGTTGATATTTAAATCACAGATATGGCTGCAAAAGGCTAGCTGTTTTGAAAATACTATGAAGAATAATTTACTCTTTTAGAGTAGATGCTTTGGCCATGCACCCAAAACTTAGCTGCTGTGACCTTGGATGCTAATGGAGTGAACTGCTTATATCTCTAGAAATTGCCCCCAGAGGGCAGCCTCAGAATGGGGATTATGTCCCACTTGCTACTCTCAAGGTGATTTATAGCAAATGTCTGAGTGACAAGTTACAAATGGCTGACCATCTTGCCTCAAGGGGAAATAACTTTATAGGGGCAGTTTATGATTCAGAAGCTTCCCTGTGGATCAAGCCAAGGTTCCACTTTACATGAGGCAATATCTTCTTATAGTCTTTTCCTCCCCTATCTTGTTCTACTTCTTTCCATATAGGTCTTTCCTGAAGAGCACAGCCCTAGTCAATTCCATGTACAAAATCCCTGTCTCAGGCTCTGCTTTGAGGGAACTCAGCCTGACTCTTCACTCACAGGATATCTAAAGGGTATCTCCTTAACATGTAAAGGAGATACTAAAGGTATATAGGAATTTATTTCATTTGAAAGGTCCTGAAAGTCCTAAGACTTTGTTAAAATTTACCTGAATAAATATTTATGGAACTACATAAAGTACATAGTGCTTTAAAGTAAAATCTCTATTAATAATGCCATTACTCTGGGGTGCCTGGGTGGCTCAGATGGTTAAGTGTCTGCCTTCGGCTCAGGTCATGATCCCAGGGTCCTGGGATCGAGTCCCGCATCGGGCTCTCTGCTCCTTGGGAGCCTGCTTCTCCCTCTGCCTGTCTCTCTCTGTCTCTCATGAATAAATAAATAAAATCTTTAAAAAAAAAATAATAATGATGCCATTACTCTGTTTCTAGAAAGATTCACTCTATAGCAAAATGGTAAGACAAGAAAAAAACTATTTCAGTGTTTAGCTTATACAGATATACTAAGCTAGAACAAGTATGAATTTATTGGTCATGGTCCCCCCCCCAAGAGACCTCACCTCCCCAAATGCAAGTGATCTTAAAGGATGAGTAGTAATTTTTTGCCCTGCAGCTATAAAAAAATTCTGAGAAGTGCCTGGGTGGCTCAGTCGGTTATAAGTGTCTGCCTTCGATTCACTTCATGATCTCAGGGTCCTGGGATCAAGCCCCACATTGGGCTTCCTGCTCGGCAGCGAGTCTGCTTCTCCTTCTTCCTCTGCTCCTCCATTTCCTGCTTATGAGCTCTCCCTCCCTCCCTCTCTCCCTCTCTCAAAAATTATATATATAAAAAAGAAATTATGAGTTCAAATTAAAAATTTTACTACAATAATTTCATGTATCTCAAAGTCAGGAGAATAGTGTAGTCAGACTTAAAAGTTATTCTTTTTACCAAGTCAATTCTATCGTTCTCCCCAATCCTGAATATTTGACAACGGTTGACAAATTATGGTTTCCAATCACTAACTTATAAATGCATTACTGTCTAGTGTTTTAAGAGTCTGAGATTCCTTTAAAATAAGAGAAAAACCAAACAAAAAAAATGTTTATTTGATAAATTTAATAAATAAGTGGTTCTAACAGAGTAACTTTGGAACCCAGTGCAGAATCTTGATTTTTTTCATCTCAAGACAACCTAGAGGGTACCTTGAAATTAGTGACCCAATGAGAGTGGCCACAAACCATGTTTTTTGCTAAAGAGTTAAAATAAGTGAAAATATTTAATCTAGGAGAAGAAAAGAACCTCAGGATGATGAATAATAATAATTACATAATGCATATTGCTCTAAATCAAATCTATTTTTGATACTATGCTTCTCTTGATGCAGTCTAAAATTAACATAGCCATTTTGGTGATGCACAACACATATGTACACATACATATGTATATTCATTCATTTAATTCTTAAAACAACTCCATGTGATAAATATAATCATTATTTTCTATTTATTATTTTTTTCTTTTACAAAGATGGAAATTAAGGTGTACAGCTAAGGCGTGGCAGAATTTGAACTAAGTCTGGTTCAGAGTCTTTTACATTGTACTATCTCTCATAGTAGAGCTGTTTAAAATAGCTGAAGTTCTATCATGTCAAAAGGGTAGTAGCTTTTAATAAGAGAACAACTTGTGCTGGCTCATCTTAGCTTTTTAACTAAACAGAACCCAAAAGAAGAGGAACAGTGACCTACCGGAGCCAGCCTGTTTTTGACTGAAAAAGAAGGATCAGTAATTTAGGGCAAGGTTCATCAGCCTTTGCACAATTGATATTTGGGACTGGATAATTCTTTGTTGTTGAAGCCCTGTGCATTTCAGGATATTTAGCAGCATCTCTGGCCTGTAGCCCCTAGATGCCAGTAGCAACTCTTTAGTTGCGATAACCAAAAATAACATCTGCAGGTCAAAATCAGCCTGGGTTGAGGACAAGGACAGAGAATTTTCTCCCCTTAATACACGAGAAAAATTACCAGAATAGAAGGTTTGAGGTCAAAGCAAAAGACTACAAAAAGATGAAAACATATTGAAAAGGGAGAGGCAGTATGTGGCCAGCAACCTAATAAGTAAAAAGTACCAAATGTAACTGATACACACCAGAAGCAAAAAAAAAAGTTTTGAAAGAAAAGGTACTATCTCCAATCCCAAGGTCTAATTTCCCTCTGCCAGTCATCCCCATCTAAGAGTGACAAGGACCCAAACTATTTTTCTAGCCCATTAAGGTATAATTGACAAAAATTATATATATGTAGGGTACATAATGTAATGATTTAATATACATGTACCCTGTGAAAACTCCAAGCCATTTTTAAGAGTGGAACCTGTCACAAAAAATAAAGATTCCAAATGCTATATAACCATCTATACAGCAAAATGAGGCTTATCACACCATCTCCCTCATTCTCCACCAAGGACAGCAGATACATAAAAGCACCTCCTCACCATGCTGTGGGCATCGCACAGGTCACTAGTTGATGGCAGGGCTCTCCTCTCGAGTTTAGATGCCTCAGATTCCCCCTCAACACCATCTTCAAAGCAGAATCTATCACTAATCAGAGTTGACATGTGAGATAAAATCAATTTTTCATACCTGCTACAGAGGCTGTATTTCCCTTAACAGACTAAGACGAACATAGCCATTTTGGCAATCACATAAACTATTAACTCATGGTGAGCTTATATTTTTACAAGGTATGTAAGCATTTTTTTCATCTATGTTGCTATGAAGTAGTACTGGCCATTATGGAATTTTATCTCACTAGACAAGCTGTGTTTACTTTTATTTAAACCTATCGAGACATTTCAATCAGGTTCCCATGCAATAGATTTCAGTTTCATTTCCAGCCTCAAGTAATCTACAAATTTGATTAGAATTATTTTTATCTCTTAATCAAATAAATTAATAAAAATTCAACAGATCCTTGTTGCTCCAGAAACCTCACAATTTTACAGCTATCCACCTTCAGGTACCATTGACTCAATATGTAATCAACAAACATCTGCCTACAGGAACTCTTAACAGTTTTTGAAATGATTACTAACTATCCAAGTATAGCTGCCAGCCGATTATTTGATGTCATAAATCCTTGTCAAAAGCTTCACTGATGTTCAGATTTATCATGTCTGCTACATTTACCCTAATCTACTTTCAACAACAGAAGAAAGGTTAATACAACATGACTCATTTTTAATGAGTGTTTTTTAATGAATCCAGTTCTTTACTACTTCTCAGAGCTCTCAAACTCTAAGCTTATGTGAGGTCTTTATAATCCAAAGTGGAATGATAGTGTAAAATCATGTCAAAAAGGGATCTACTGGGGGCACCTGGGTGGCTCAGTCATTAAGCATCTGCCTTCAGCTCAGTTCATGATCCCAGGGTGGTGGGATCAAGCCCCTCATTGGGCTCCCTGTTCCGTGGGAAGCCTGCTTCTCCCTCTCCCACTCCCCCTGCTTGCATTCCCTCTCTCTGTCAAATAAATAAATAAAATCTTAAAAAAAAAGGGGGGGTGGGATCTACCAGCTCCCTGAAATCTAAATAAAATCTCTCTGAGGGGCGCCTGGGTGGCTCAGTCGTTAAGCGTCTGCCTTCGGCTCAGGTCATGATCCCAGAGTCCTGGGATCGAGCCCCGCATCAGGCTCCCTGCTCTGCGGGAAGCCTGCTTCTCCCTCTCCCACTCCCCCTGCTTGTGTTTCCTCTCGCTATATCTCGCTGTCAAATAAATAAAATTAAAAAAAAAAATCTCTCTGAAATTCCATTCTAAACCTTGCACATGGGGCACCTGGGTGGCTCAGTCATTAAGCGTCTGCCTTGGGCTCAGGTCATGATCCCAGGATCCTGGGATCGAGCCCCACATCGGGCTCCCTGCTAGGTGGGGACCCTGCTTCTCCCTCTCCCTCTGTCGCTCCCCCTGCTTGTGTTCCCTCTAATGCTGTGTCTCTCTCTGTCAAATAAATAAATAAAATCTTTAAAAACTAAAAAAATAAACCTTGCACAGGACAAAAGGCCTCCCCCTACCTTCTTTGAATTCCTGGGGGGCTAATATTATTGGAGTTCTCTCTAATATGATTGGAGTCCATCAGTTAATGGACTATCCAGCCATCCTGTAAAAATGAACATAAACTAGAAATTGATGATGTCATGATCCTCCTGTTAAGACGACCTTTCACCGGTCTAACATCAGGGAAGTTTCTTGGGTCATACTACCCGACGTTGTACTCCTATCCTACTGCTACAAAATCTTCCCCCTCTTGTATTCCCTACCTTCCTCTTCCTCTCCCCTCTTCCTTCGCAGAAGCAGAATTTTTTTTTCTTTAATAAACTATAACTACTTGCTTTAGGTCTTGCCCTCAACATATCCATTATCTTTTATGAAAGCATTTTTCTAAAATGTAAGAGGATAAAAATACATATACTTACCAAGGATAATGTGAATAAAATGAATAGGATATAAAAATAACCAAATAAATAAATATAAATAAATAGACAAACCAATAAATAAATAGATAGATGATATAAAAATAAATCAACCAACCAACCAACGGACTGGATATCAGTACAAAGCAATGCAAGTCCAATGACATACGGCAACTGACACCCTGCTTCAGTGTTGGAAAGCTGAGAGGAACTGATTGGGACCACAGCAAACCGAAAAGGACATGTCCCGTCTAAGGCGGACAGCTGGAATACTTAGCCACAAAGAGTGTTTGACATGTGGGTACACTGATCTGGCCTTTTGAGGAATCTGGAATCCAAAGTTTGTGTAAAAACTTCTAAGTTTAAAATACTAGTTTAGGGGCACCTCGGTGGCTCAGTTGTTAAGTGTCTGCCTTCGGCTCAGGTCATGATCCCAGGGTCCTGGGATCGAGCCCCGCATCGGGCTCCCTGCTCCGCGGGAAGCCTGCTTCTCCCTCTCCCACTCCCCCTGCTTGTGTTCCCTCTCTCACTGTCTCTCTCTCTGTCAAATAAATAAAATCTTTTTAAAAATTAATTAATTAATTAATTAATTAATTAAAATACTAGTTTATTTTAATATATATCATTCATGTCATTATATCTGCAGGCTGTCTGGGGGTAACCAGTGGGCAATCACTGCTCTAAACAAAAATGTGTCCTCCCAAGTTAATTCTGGGGTCAGCTGTTAAGCAAATAAAATTTTCACAAACACCCACATTACCTACATTTTAAATGCGAGAGAAAGCAATTCATAGAGAGGTAGCTAGCGATCTGTGGATTTCAAAGGTAACACAAGAAGGCAGTATGAGAATAGCTACAGAATTCCCAATTCACTTAATTCAGCTTATTTTATATGAACAAAACTTTATGTTTTCTGTGAAGGGACAGATTGATTATCAGCATTTGTTATCACAAAGAAGCATTAGCCTTCACATGAAGCAGTGAGGCAAACTGACCACTCCCTGACATTTTTCATTGTTCTTTTCTCCATGTTAAAAGTTAGTGCCGTGCACCTATCACTGATTTTGGCCCCTGTCAGGACTGCTACTTAAAAAGTGAACAAGCTTTTAACTATCATGTCATGATTCTATAGCCTAATATGCAACTACCTGTTCACTATCACATAGAAGTACAGCTTTTCAAATATACAGAGAAGACTAACAGATGCTCTATAGTACATTTTAAAAGATCCCTTCATCACTCCTTCCATTGTTCTGTGTTTTTCCACATTTCTCTTGCCTTTTGGCACTAGATACATCTGGTGTCTTCTCCCTTATTTAGTTATCATACACTTTATGGCATGAAAGGAGTTAGCACTCACTTCATGATAGTTCTCTGAACGCTATTTTGATCTTCTAGAAGAAAGCACTGTATTACCTTAATAAACGGGCACATTATGTAACTGGAGTGAACATTTTCTAAAATTTCTACATAATTTATAACAGGCTCCCATCACAGGTCAAGCCAAAGCCACACTGAACAACTCTTGATATCCCTCTATTAAAAAAAAAAATCACACTAAAGATAAATTTGTACAACCACCATTACTTTTTACCCAAGAGTAAAAAATGGAAGAAACTTCACAAGTATATCTGAGTCTGCAGGAGGAAAAAATGAACTTCGTATCCTAAAATTCCTTCAAGACATATTATTTTTATCCTTTCTTCCTCCCTAAAGTATCTTTTGCATTTTTAAGTACCCTGATTATTTTTGTAGCTAATAATAATTATAATCATCATAATGACAAAAGTCTTAGGCAGTAAATGAAAGATAAAAATTAACTACTGAGCTTCTGGAAAGGGGGTTGATTGTTTCTAGCTGGGATTAAGGAAAGATTTATTAATAACAATGCTTAACAGAGCTGTGTACATTTTCATGCCTACCTGCACAGTACCAAGAGGAAAATGCAAGCCAAAAGGAAATCCAGTAATAAGGTTAAATTTCATTAAAGTCCCTTTTATGTTTGTTAACATTTTACCAGATTTTCACAGACTTTCTGTGGATGTGATAATACTGAATACATTACAGAAAAACATTTTTCTCTTAGCTGAGTGATATGGAAGTTAATTTAAAGATGTAAAAATCAGGTTTGCTGATTCTAGGTCTGCCTCACTCTTGGCCTTTAGAAATCCTATTTTCTGAGCCCCTTTGTCAATTTCCCTTTGTCAGGTAAGTGTCCTCATTGAATACCTGGGGATCCCATTGAGTGTTTGGGTCCTTATTTGCATGGTACCTGACAAGAGAATGAATCCTCATTGCTGTTGCACACTACAAAAGGGAGCCCTAGGGGTTCTAGAGATTAATGTGCCAGAGCAAAGCCCACAGCTCTTTATGCAGAAGTTATTAGTGCTGTAGTGTCATGGTCTGTCAGTATTTGTCTGGTCCTAGCCTCCATCCATCTGTTCAGAATGCACATCCAACTCCATCAAGGCCATCTTGAGCAGTTAGAGGGAGCTGGTCAGTATTCCAGTAACTCACCCTTAAGCACAGTAGTTGTGGAGATGATTAAAAATAGCTGTTCTCCTCCCTTATCCAAGGACTGAACCCCTGTTCATGTGTTAAGACCCTTCTCTACTACCAAATTTCCCAGACACAGACAAATTTCCCGGAGCTTTATCTACTACTTGCTGCCAAATGCTTCTTCTGCCATGTTCCACTAACCTGCCAAGAAAGCCACCTGTCTGGCTGGCTGTCCCTGGACTTCCTTGGTGATGACAATTGACCTATCTGCACTTCCCATCAGGAAGCCCTTGGTGGCTCTGATTCCCAAACTGGCTTACCTCACAACCAATAACAGAGTCTAGACACTACCATTTAAGAAAAGTCTGGCATTAAATTTCTAAAATGAAGCTAAAAAGGCAGGATGATTTAGAAGCCTTGCCTCTCAGACAAGCCTAAATTTGTATTTGGCTGACTTAGCAACAACCAAAGAAGAGTCGGCTCTTAGTCCATAATTGATTTTAAAATGTATACACCTTGTTCATAATCTTGTTATAAAGCAACAAGGCTTTCCTTATAAGGTAGTATGACTAGCATTTTGAGAAATGTTTATATCTATTTTGAATCAAAGACTATCCATTAGGGTGGCTGTTCTGTCTCTTTTTTTTTTCTTTTTTTACAGTCTATAAATGTTCCACACAAAATAAAAAATGCATGGATGCATTCCATGAATACAATTAACAAATTGCAGAAGGTTTTGAAAACACACACACACACACACACAGCCTTCCTGAAAATGTCAATGTTGGGGCAGATAGGGAAGAAAATATCCTGTCTTGTCCTATACTGCCACCAGGTGGATAATGTAAATAAGAACGTCTACAGCAATTAGGAGTTCCTTCTTATTAGCCTGCTTCAAAATTTGGATGAACTTACATCCTGGTGGGCCTGAGGACAAGCCAGTTTACATTCTTGCCACAGCATAATCAATAATAAAACCACCTTTTATTCTCAAAAGATTCCTAGTTCAGATGATAATTCATAAATTGGAAAAACAGAGGCTTATTTTAAAAGACACTACATCCAATTCTTGTCAACTTAATCTCCCTTGTTCATTATACTCCAGGCACACGGGACTTTATGTTCTTCAAAGATTGCAAGCTTTTCCCCCTGCTGTTCCCTCTTTCAGAACTCTTCTTCTCTTCTTCCAGAATGAAATAAGGCTGCTTCTGCTTGTCATCCAGGTCTCAGCTCAAATATGTGACTCTTCCTCTCTACACTCCAACTCAGCTGCTAATATCTATCTGCCTTGAAGACAGCAAGACTAATCTCATTAGTCCATCAACCCTGTTCATGGCTGTCACTTTAAGAAGCTCCAGATTCTAGGGGCGCCTGGGTGGCTCAGTCTGTTAAGTCTGACTCTTGATTTCAGCTCAGGTCATGATCTCAGGGTCATGAGATGGAGCCCCATATCAAGCTTCATGCTGGGAATGCAGTCTGCTTAAGATTCTTTCTCTCTCTCCCCTTCCCCCAACTTCTTTTCCTTTCCCCCCCCCCCAAAAAAAAACAGATTCCAGAGTACCCATCATCTCTCACACTCTAATCCTCATAAGGCATTTAGGGCTACCTTTATATCAGGAGTCCAGGTGGGCCTGACCTGGCATATGAATCAATGGTTTCCCTTACACTTTAAAAAATGCCCTTTTGAAAGGCACCTGGGTGGCTCAGTCAGTTAAGCAACCACTCAATTTCCGCTCAGGTCATAATCTCGGGGTCATGAGATCGAGCCCCAGGTGGGTCTCTGCACTGGGTGTGAAGCCTCCTTAAGATTCTCTCCCTCCCTCTCCCTCTCCACCACTCACATGCATGCATCCTCTCTCTTAAAAAAAAAAAAATGTCATTTTGAAAGATAAATTATATATTCACCCTGCCTCTTCTGTATCTTTCTCCTATCCTTACTCAACCCCAAAAATCTTCCATTGCACCCTCTGGGATATAAAGATCCTCTGTATTCATTCTCAACTTCCTCTCTCAATATTCCTTTATTTTCTTTCTGAAACTGAAATCTAGTTCTTTCCCAAGGACTGTGCTTTCCTATAGCTCTCTTACAGAATGATCCTTCCTAGCCCCTGGCACACAGTCTTTACACTAGAGGGTTTGAAGGCAACATACTTGTCTTCCTTAGTCTTCCTTCCTGTTTTCAGAACATTCTTGATCCCTCTAACCCAATAATACAAGAACTTTGAATCACATGCCATCAGGTGATAACTCAAAGTTGCTATCATTTACCACCCTATATCTGTCAAATTTCTCAACAACTAAAAATCCTAGCTAACACCCTGGTCTGAGCCATTCATCTGTTGCTAGAAATACTTTGACAGTTAATCACCAAAAGAATTCAGTGACAGTGTTACACATTAACTCAGGAGAATATTTTATGAGCTACTGTCTTTTGCCTGGGTTATTAAAATAGCTTCCAAACTTATCTCCATATTTTCACTTCTGTTTACATAGAGTATATCCTCAACACTATATAGCTGGAACACTCCTTGTAAAACAGAATTTAGATCATTTCCTTTGAACTAAACTGTGCTACAGTTCCCATTTCCCTAAGAGAAAAGCCAGTTCTTAAAATGGTTTATAAAGCCCTTCGCCTTTTAATTTATCCCTCATTCACTTCATCCAGCCACTGGCCTCCTTAATATCACTAGAACAGGCTTCACACAATCTTCCCAAGTGGCTTTTTCCCCAGACTGGAACATACTGAAAAGTGGATTTGGGCCAATTCTTCAAAGTCATGATGGAGTTGCTATGTAGACAGTTGGGAAGTATGTTCCCCTCGATTCCCCATTAAAAATTGTAACCAACAAATCCAATGCAACCTCCATCAAAATACCAATGGCATTTTTTACAGAACTAGAAAAAACAATCCTAAAATTTGTACGGAACCACAAAAGATTGCAAACAGCCAAAGCAATCTGGAAAAAGAAGAACAAAATTGGAGGTATCATGCTCCCTGATTTCAAACTACGCTACAAAGCTCTAGTATGGTACTGACATGGAAACAGACGCATAGATCAATGGAGGAGAATAGAGAGCCCGGAAGTAGGCCCATGCATATATGGTCAATTAATCTATGACAAAGCAGGCAAGAATATCCCATGAGGAAAAGATACTCTCTTCAATAAATGGTGTTGGGAAACTGGACAGCCACATGCAAAAGAATGAAAATGGACCACCACTTTACACCATGTACAAAAATAAATTTGAAAATGAAGACTCGAATTTAAAACCTGAAACCATAAAACTCCTAGAAGAAAATATAGGCAGTAAGCTCTTTGACATCAGTCTTAGCACTTTTTTTGGAACAGTTTCCTCAGGCAAAAGCAACAAAAGCTAAAATAAACAAATGAGACTCGTCAAAGTAAAAAGCTTTTGCTCAGTGAAGAAAACAACAAAATGAAAAGGCAACCTACTGAATTGGAGATGTTTGCAAGTCATACATCTGATAAGGGGTTAATATCCAAAATATAATACCTTAAACAACTCAGTATCTAAAAAACCAAACAACCCAATTAAAAAATGGGTAAGGCACTTACATAGACATTTTTCCAAAGAAGATGTACAGATGGTTAATAGGCATATGTGAAGATGTGCAACATCACTCATCATCAGAGAAATGCAAATCAAAGCCACAATGATAGACCACCTCAGACCCATCAGACTGGCTATTATCAGAAAGACAAAAAATAATACCTGGTGAGGATGTGGAAGACAGGGAGCCCTCATGCACTGTTGGCGGGAATGCAAATTGGTGCAGCCACAGTGGAAACCAGTATGGAGTTTCCTCAAAAAATTAAAAGTAGAACTGGGCCACAATCCAGCAATTTCACTTCTGAATATTTATCCAAGGAAAATGAAAACACCAATTCAAGGAGATATGCACCTCTATGTTCACTGCACTTTATTTATAATACCTGATATATGGAAGCAAGCTAAGTGTCCATTGATAGATGAATGGAAAAAGATGACATGGTGTATATATGTATATATATATATATACATATATACACAAAGGAATATTACTCAGCCTGGAGGGTATTATGCTAAGTGAAAAGAAGTCAGAGAAAGACAAATACCATATGATTTCACTGATATGTGGAATCTAAAAACAAAAACAAAACAGAAACACACTCATAGATTCAGGAAATAAACTGTTGATTATGAGGTTGTGAGGGTGGGAAGAAATAGGTGAAGGTAATTAAGAGGTACAGACTTCCAGTTACAAAAGAAGTAAGTCATGGGGGTATAATATATAGCATAGGGAATACAGTCAATAATATTTTAATAACTTTGTATAATGAGATGGTAACTAGTCTTATCATGGGGATCATTTTGTAATGCATAAAAATATTGAATCACTATGATTTACACCTGCAACTAAAAGGATATTGCATGTGAATTATACTTCAATAAAAAAACTGCAACTACTACAAGTATCTTCTACTTACCATTAACCTGTCTCCTTTTCTCTTTTGCCACAGTACTTTTGAAAATCATTTCTAATATTTACTTATCTTGCTAGAATGTAAACCCCATAAAGACAGAGATTTTCATCTATCTTGCGACAGATGTATCCCAAGTACGTAGAACAGAGCCCAGGACATGGTGGGCATGAAATAACCATTTTTGAATAGATTAATATAACAGTACTTAAGCTAACTTGTAGTTATTCATCCTAATGGGACCATAAATACAACCACAATTCATAGATTTGTTAAAGATCTTTTTGAATATCATAATCAATCCTACCAATCAGAGATAAAAATGTAGGAGCATGGAGATCAAATTCTAGGGTCCACAGCTATGCTGAGTTGGCTGGCACTGTGTTTTTAAGTTTTGTATTTGAATGTCATTAAGTAATATAGTTTTTAACACAAGTCTCCAGCAACCCATATTGTCTTATACTCAAATGACATCATTGATTTTTTTTAACCTATTGGGCTCATATATATGATTTATATTTCTAACAGAGTGATCAGAGAAGACAGTTTCCTAAAGCACTATTAGTGTTCTACTTGCTATTTAACAAAGCATGCTGAAGGCTATTGAAGGGAAGGTCATTTTTTATCCCATACATAGATATGGGATAGATAATTCTATAAATAAGAAAAAAGTCATCAAAATGCCTTTAGTTATGGCTTCTGAGCCTACAAACTCATGGCTTCTGAGCCTACAAACTCATTGAGGATAAAGTCCCTATCTTATGCACCTCTTAGGACTTTACAGACCCTAGAAATTTGGTACAGAGTTAGGTGTGGCCTGCATGAGAACTATGCTGTTTTATTCACTATTGTATATCCAGTACCTAAAACTGGCCTTGCATAGGGGACGTACTGCACTTGTTGAATAAACGAAAGAATATTATATGAACAATGTACAAATGAGTATACTCTGAAGAGAACGAAATGTCCATTTTACTCTGTCGCAAAATTGTTCTTCTAGCATCCTTTCTCAGTTCCTACAAATATTCTATGATACTTTATTGCAAGAGGAGTTCAGTGAGAATGTTACCTGTTACCTGAAAGGACTATCTTATAAGCTGTTTCTTTTTTTTTTTTTTTTTAAGATTTTATTTATTTATTTGAGAGAGGGGAAGAATGAGAGAAAGAGAGAGAGAAAGAGAGAGCACATGTGAGCAAGCAGGGTGGGGGTGGCAGGCAGAGGGAGAGAATCTTCAAGCAGACTCCCCACTGAGCGCAGAACCTGACTTGTGGCTTGATCTCATGACCTAAGATCACGACCTAAGTGGAAATCTAGAGTCGGACACTTAACTGACTGAGCCACCCAGGCACCCCATAAGCTATAGTTTCTTATTAACACAAAAGTAAGGATTAATTTATCCATTTAGTGCACTGTCTCAGTTGATGTAGATAAAAGGGCTCTAATAGAACAGGACACAGACCAGACATGCCTGATGAAGATTCCGTGGAGAGAGAAGTTAGAGGACAGTTCTGAGGGGAGTTCTGCTATGGAGGATAGAGGGTGAGTAAGGCATGGTACTGGGAGCCAGTGTGGAGTGAGAGAGTAGGCAAAGTCAAGAGCAGAAGTTGAAGCATTTATCATTTTCGTCCCCATCTCTTTTGTTCCTTGCATGTTCTGAAATAGATTTGCCTAAATTCAACTGACAACTTTGTTTTTGTGATCATTTCTTCTCAAGAACGAAGGGACCATAGCAGACTATTCTTCTAGCCCTGGCATCTAATACATGGAGAATCTAATAATTGCTTTAAGTGTAGCTAAATAAATCATTTAAATGTATGGTTTGTTTGGCACATGTCACATAATCACTTTCATTAAATAATGCATTGAAAACAGTTGCAGTGAGGATTGAGATGTTGTCTGTAAAACATTTAGCATGGTGCTGGGCACATAGCAGGTTCTCATTACGTAGTAGTTATTTATAGTATTATAAATATATGTTTTCTACTTAAAAATCTTCTCATATTGAATTTTCCATCAGGCTTCTGAATGAATCCCCATAATTTTGTATGTCTAAAGAAGGAGATGAAACACTGTCTTTTCTTCTGTATGGTTTTCAACTTCTCTTCACTTTTGTTTTATTATAGGACACAGAGGAAATTAAACTGTTACAATCATGATAAAGCATATGAGACTCAAAGAACAAAAATAAGGGGCAGTTTATCCTCATTCTTCTAAAAAACACACCAAAGATCAGTTATTAGGGAGAGAGGCAAGGAGGACCTCCTTCCTTTAAAATACTTTAGAGAGTACCATAAGTTCCTCAATATTCCACAGTGTGGCTACTCCAAAGAACTATACTTCAGAAATATGCTAAGAAAAGATAATTAAATATCATTTTCTATTAATTAATTCTAAGTTACATTTTGAAGAATTTTCACTTTCTTTTTTTAATCAAATAAATATGTACATATAGAAGACTGGACTTCAGATCTCATACAAAATTCCACAGAAACTCATACAAGATAGTTAATTTTATTACCCAAATAAATTTTTAACCAAACTGATCATTGCTTCCTATTTTATAGGGATAAATCTCAAGCATAATGAAAGATAATTATTGGTCATTTCACTTTAATTGCATCTATATGACAAACTCTCAAGTTGGTTATTTAGTTTATGAATAATTTAGGTTTATAAATCAAAGATCTTTTATAATTAAGAACATATACTATTTGAAAGACTTACTGTATTTAAATACATACTCCATTTTTGTTCTGCTGATAATTTCACTGTAAAATTATGGTGGGTGGACTGAGATTAAAGAATTACTAAGTATTCTGTTCACCTCAGGGGATAACGTCACTGATTTCATTAGTTTTTTTTTTTTTTTTAAGATTTTATTTATTTGACAGACAGAGACACAGCGAGAGAGGGAATACAGCAGGGGGAGTGGGAGAGGGAGAAGCAGGCTTCCCGCCGAGCAGGGAGCCCGATGCGGGGCTCGATCCCAGGACCCTGAGATCATGACCTCAGCCGAAGGCAGACGCTTAACGACTGACCCAGCCAGGCGCCCCACATTAGCTTTTATTAGACATCCATCCCAACATTTTACTACAATGATGAATCTAGAATTACTCAACAATCAACATTTTAAAAAAATCACTGTTATCTCAGTTTCCTAATATGACAGTTCCTTATTTTGGCAGAGAGGGGGAGGGGTAAATTATATTTATGTAGTGCTTGATTATGGCAAATCTAAAGACAGAGAAAGAGACAAAATTTATAATTAAAAAGATTTTCTTGGTTTTAGTGATTCATTTCAGTGTTTAACCCATCTTTGCTTAAATTTCAGCTTGTTTATTTGGGTATCCCTTGCTAGTATACTGAGGAAAAGCAATCATGCTCCTGGATATAAAGAGTTAAGATAAAGACCAAGAAGAGGAGGGAGAAGATGAGAGAAAGCTGACCAGGAGGTGGAGCAAATGAGTGAATATTAACTCTTCTCTCAAGTTCCCCTCTTCCTGTCCTTCACCCACAATCACTGGCAAGCACTCAGTCATAACTTTATCTCTGGATCTTACTTGGCAGAATTCTGCTTAGAGAAACACTTAGAATTTCCAAGATTAAAAAAATAAAATGTGTGTGAGGGGATATGGAGAGAGGTTTAAATGAGATGTTACAGAGAACAAATTTTCTTCAAGTTCTTTTCACAGCTGTGAATGTTCCAGAACACACAAAGAGGGTTTCTTCACAGATATTTTTTGAGTGTCTAATTTTTGGAGAAGAGCTAAAAAAAGACCAACTAGCAAGTTCTTGGAAGAGTGAGGTGCTCAATGAGAAGAATCTAAACTAGAGAAATACCATTAAAAAGGGAGGGAAGGGAGGCACATGGGTGGTTCAGGTCATGATCCTGGGGTCCTGGGATGAGGACTGAGCCCATGTCAGGATTCCTGTTCAGCGGGGAGTCTGCTTCTCTCTCTGACCCTCCCCCTTCTCATGTGCTCTCTCTCTCTCTCTCATTCTCTCTCTCAAATAAATAAAATCTTTAAAAAAAATTACTTCATTTTAATGTTAGTTCATTTTCCTAAAATGAAAGCTTTTAAAGCAAATATCCTGAATTACATTTTGTATACATTTTACTATACAAGAGTTGGAAATTAGCATAAAAATAACTACAGAAAAGCTCAAGGAACCTCCTAGATAATTTTTGCCTAAGACATTTTATATGCTTTTTTCTACATGAAGTACTTCTCTGTCTCTACTCCCTTAAGCCCCTTGCCCCTAGCTTGAGTAACTTAAACTCACACTCCTGGCCTTGCTTTAATTATTCTCTTCTGTTAGCCTACATTTATCCTCTAGGATAAGAATTCTTGCTACAGGTTGTCATAATAGCTAAGAATCCCCATTCCTTCCCCAAAAGTGATTATACACATTCTAGTGTGTGTATGTGTGTCTGTGTGTGTGTGAGTGAGTGTTTGTGTGTATGCATGTGTATTCCCGGGACATAATATATACTCAATAACAATTTGTTGAATAGATTATAGATTAATAAATGAATGAATCCATAACTGTGGTTTAGAGGTTACCCAACATGACTTCTATGCTCTTTCATAGTAAAATACTAGTAACTCCATTTTATTTTATTTATTTTTAAATATTTTATTTATTTATTTGACAGAGAGAGACACAGTGAGAGAGGGAACACAAGTAGGGGGAGTGGGAGAGGGAGAAGCAGGCTTCCCGCTGAGCAGGGAGCCGATGCGGGGTTCGATCCCAGGACCCTGGGATCATGACCTGAGCCCAAGGCAGACACTTAACGACTGAGCCACCCAGGTACCCCAGTAACTCCATTTTATACAAGAGTAAATAAAAAGGTGGAGAGATTAAATTCTCACACAAAGCCATATGGATAGGGTATATGACAAAAATGCTTATATACAACTTTGGTATTAATTTTAGTATGGTTTAATAATTATGCTGCCACATTCATTCATTCATTCAGAAGTACTTGCCCGTATACAATGTATTTTTCTTTCACCTGTGATAAATACTATAACATTTAACTAAAATGCTTATACCTTGAACACACTTTAGAGTTCACCTCATCTGCACTGGCACTGCTGTGGATAATGAAGAGTTGAGCACATTCTTCTTCCCTAATATCCTTTATTGAGATAGGGGCCTCCCTTTTTATTCCTGCTCAAAGCCTGAATCTCTGGGCCATGGGGCGTCCTTATCACCATCACAGCACAGCTGCTGAAGCTGCGGATGCATTCCCTAGTGCTAAAAATAACTTGATTTGATTGTTCAAGCCAGGCCTTGAGGCCCCAAAGCTCACCTCTCGGCTTTTATCTTAAGTAAAAGCAGATAGTTGTGTATAATGCAAAGTACAGTGAAAGCCTGAGTATGCTCCAACTCTTCTCATAATCCGAAACCTGAGGGACTGACTATAAGGAAAGGCTTCTTTAACAAGTTGTCAGAACTGCTAAGACTTTTTTTTTTTTTTTTTTTTTTGCTTGCTTGCTTTTTAGTAGGACAGACCCTCTCTTGGTTTCATGGGAATTTATCAGCGGTTTTTCTTGGCAATGGACTGTGAAAATGAAATAAATTCCTTAGTGCTTTTACCACTTACCCAATTTGTATCAGGAATCAGATTCAAAAACCAATTAACAGCCCTACTGTGGTAAGAGGAGGGAGTTCTGCCCTAAAGAGGGAGACTTAAAGCAGTCTCTGAACAAGGATGTCTGATAATGTAGTAAAATAAAAATAAAGAAAAAATTTTAATAAATCAACTTAATTTTTGCTTAATGCATCACACGACATTATGTTTAGCATTTTTTAAATTATGATTAGCCCACCCTGGAGAAAGAAGAGTTAACCTGAAACCATTTTTCACTTATCAATCTGGCACAAATGTGAAGTTACACAGCAAATGTTACTGAAACTGTGGAAAAATATGCACTGATTATTTAATATTATTTGTGACAGTGCTTTTATGGGCAAAATTTAGGAATATCTAGGATGATTGAGACTATGGGTACCCTATCTATAATCCTCCATTTTCAATTTTGTACATACATTCTTGAAAAACACTGGCATCTAAACTTGATGAGTCATGTTCAAAGATGCTCATTGTAACTTTACTTGTAATAGTAAAAACTAGAAATAACCTAAGTGACAATAAACGAGAGGATACCAAATTATAAAATACAGTACAACAGAAAAAAAAGATGAGGTAGATCTTTATATTCAAGCATAAAGAGATCTTTCAAGATATATCACTGAGTGTGAGGGGGGCAAGCAAACTGCAAAACAGTGTGTTTTTATGTCAAAAACAAAACAATACTCTGTTTTCTACAGTTTGGTATATTATGCAACTCAAATATGAGAAAGAAAAAGACACTGAAAGGATACACAGGAGGACTTATTTCTCTAGTTACTTCTGGAGAAGGAGGAAGAGGCCCAAGATTGCAGTCATGATAAAGGGGACTTAGATTTATCTGGCATGTTTTAATTATTAATGAAGGCAATGCAATTAATGTGTTGCTTATATAATTAATGTAAGAGTTCTTCTAAATATAATTTGATTTTGAATGTATCTCTTTGAATAAATGCCTCAGAGAAAATTTTGAGTTGGTCATGAATAATGGCCCAGTTCAATTTTTTTTTTCTAAATTTTTTTTTTTTGCTGAACAATATAAAGCAGTTGATCTATTAATAGAACTCTGCTTCTCTGAGTAGATCTTGAAAGAAAATAAGAAAAGTCATTATTATCCCTCCTGCTAACCCTGGGGGAGAAGTAGGGGTCAACAGATTCTTCTGTAGAGCAACAGAGAGGTGAGCGGAGGAAGATGCAAACCTAAGTCAAGTCGGTGGGCAAAAGGGGCCACCGTAACCTCTAACTATACACACCCTGAAGAAAAATACCTGCTGCAGAGTCTCCTACTAAGGTACCAGAATGAGAAAATTGGGTGAATAGGCCATTCCAAACCTCCTCTTTCACCTTCTTTTCCTTCATCTCTCACTACCCTGGAGAAATGGTCTCCTTTCCTATAGGGACTATTGTTAATGTTGATGAATGTGAAGAACTCATGAGGGCAAGTTGGGAAAAGGGGGGCTCTTATTAACACAAAGAAGTAATCTAGGACAAGAATAATTATTAAAATCTACATTTTTAAATTACTTTTTAATATTTTTACTTTTAGATTAGAATCATTTCATTACATTAAGACTTTTTCTGTATTGGAAGTAGCATGATGCAATGGATATATTTGGGAGACCAACGATGTAAGACCAAATCATTGCATAATATTTACTGGGAAGCTTAACACTGTCAGGTCATTAAACTATTTTTTACTCTATTTCAGAAAAAGGGGTGAGGGGCATTATTCCCTGACATGATGATCTCATATGATCTTTGTGAGAATGAAAGCACAAAAGAGCCTTAAAAATTGTAAATCACTGTACAACTCATAGTAGGTTGAGTGCAGCTGGTTTTAGAAATTTAAAAATTGGGGAAGAGTAATGAAAAACAGAGAGGAGATACTGTGAATACAATTTTTTTAAAGAGTAAGGGGGGTGGGGCACCTGGGTGGCTCAGTCATTAAGCGTCTGCCTTTGGCTCAAGTCTTGATCCCAGGACCCTAGGATCGAGCCCCGCATCAGGCTCCCTGCTCAGTGGGAAGCCTGCTTCTCCCTCTCCAACTCCTCTTGCTTGTGTCCCTTCTCCTGCTTTGTCTCTCTCTGTCAAATAAGTAAATAAAATCTTAAAAAAAAAAAAAGAGTAAGAGGGAAGATAGTCAATAAAATATACCTTTAAGTTCATAAAATAAAAATATAGAGCTCAAATATACTCATTCCACTTAAACACTTAAACAGAATTTTATATAGTGACCATTGCCTTTACTTTTTCTGAGCAAGCACCTCATAAGTGAAATGTGGTAGAATAAAAACATGCTAATGAGTATGCAGAAATGACAGCGTTGAGTGTGTACAGGGAGACACCTGTTGAAGTAATAACATATCTGAAATTCCTATGTTTATTCCAATTGCTTCAGAGGGAAAGCAACAAAATATATCAGAAAAAATAAAACTAGGGTGAGTTTTCTAGAAAACTAATTTTAGATGAAAATTTCTAAAAGCTTTTAAGTTCTAGGAGATACAAAGCTGCAATCTGAAACTTAGAGGAACTGACACAAGATCACCACTGGGAGGAAAGGCCCTGTTTGATTGTGACCTCAGAGAACTTTCCTCTGTCCAAAGAAAAGAAGCAAGGGTGATGGCGTTTTGACTGCAAACACTAATGCATAATCTCTTTTAGCTTGACCTGATATGGATGCTACTTTCGGTCCACTGAATCCCAAAACACAAATTGTCACTGTATGATAACTAGCTCTGATGACCAGAAAATATTTTATCTTTTATTTTCTGTAGAAATGAAGAGAGAAAAAACAATTGCCTTGACCCCAAAATAATTATTCTTGATAACCATAATATTAACAAAATTTACATGTTTTTTTATGTTCCAGGCACTTTTCAAAGCACTTTATATTTAATCCTCATTAATGACCATATAAAGCATGTACTATTCTATACACATATACATAATGCAAATACATATATACACAAACATACATATATACTTGCAAAATATACACATATTATTGATATAGATACAATTTTATATTTGGTTTACATCTTAAAAATAATTTTCTTTTCATCACTTAATTACTAGAGATGATTTTTTGCAAATAAAAACATATATTTAAAACATAACGAAATGCAATGCCACATTTATATAAAGTATAAAAATGTCATGGGTTCTTTATTTTTTCAGTTTTCTTAATAAGCATATACTGTATAGATTCATTGTTTACATTATCTCTTTGTTAACATATGAAAATAATACATTGAGTTCAGGTAATAACTAGGAGTGTGGCTCAAAAAAAAACTTTAGAAATTAGCAGTTGGTCAAATATCTGAAGTTTTTAAAAAACTATAAATACCTCTTTGCTAGCTTTTGGTCTCTAAACACTTATGCCTTCCTTCAAAGATTTTTCTCCACCTGAATGAAGTGATTGCAAAATCTCTAACTGTTGATGCGTTTATTGTTAATGTCTACAATGCTTGAGTCTCTTTGCTAGGCACTGGTGACTTAATGAACATTGTGAACACAAAGCTTGTAGAGGGGCGCCTGGGTGGTTCAGTCAGTAATGCGTTTGCCTTCGGCTCAGGTCATGATCCCAGGGTCCTGGGATTGAGCCCCGCATCGGACTCCCTGCTCAGCAGGAAGCCTGCTTCTCCCTCTCCCACTCCCCCTGTTTGTGTTCCCTCTCTCGCTGTGTCTCTCTGTCAAATAAATAAAATCTTTTAAAAAAAAAGCTTATAGAATGGAGAGGAGACAAGTGTGGACAAAGTGCCACTGAACCACAGAGCAAGGCCCCTGAATCCAGCCTAGTGGTGTCTCAATGTCCCTGTCCGTCTCCTTCTCCCTCTCCTCCCCCCCTCCCCCCACCCCGACTCGTACGTGCACACGCGCACGTGTGTGTGTGTGTGTGTGTGTGTGTGTGTGTAAAATCAATGTCTCATTCTGAAGATAAGTAATTAGGTGAGAGGAGAAAAAAGCGAGAGGTGATGTCACCAGAGAGTATAAATTGGGCAAAATATTATCTGGTTCTAGGGAGAGAGCCCATTTTGCTCACACACAGGTACAGCACTTACTGTGCAAAAGCTGAAGAAGCAAAGTCATGTAGGGTGGTTCAAAAATGATAGAATCGGGGAAACCCAGGAATCATTGTGACAGAAGCCATTAAAATCCACATACTTTTGATGATGGCCACTATCCTAAAAGTTCAGCTTTCAATAATTAAATGTTATTTTAAAATTCTTGGGGTGCCCGGCTCCCTCAGTCAGAAGAGCATGGGACTCCTGAATTCGGGGTCATGAGTTAGAGCCTCACATTGGGTGTAGAGATTACTTAAATAAAACTAAAAAAAAATTCTGAATAAAGTGGTTCTTACATAAGGGAATTCTACTAAAACATTAAAATAATGGGTAAATTACAGGGGTATCTGGGTGGCTCAGTCAATTAAGCATCTGCCTTCGGCTCAGGTCATGATCTTGGGGTCCTAGTATGGAGTCCAAGGTCGGGCTCCCTGCTCAGTGGAGGACCTGCTTCTCCCTCTGCAGCTCCTCCACCGGCTTGTGCTCTCTCTCTCTCCCTCTCTCTCACTCTCTGGGCATATAAATAAATAAAATCTCAAAAAACAACAATAACAATGTAGAAAAGGTGGGTGGTATGTGTTAGGATTTGCCTAGTCTCAATTATGTATGCTAATAAGATTAAACATAGAAACAAATGAAATTTCTGCCATCTCACATCCTGAGCTTAGAATTTTAGATTCCTGAACCTCAAACAACTATCACTTTTTTAAATTCATATTAAAATTGAATGTATGAAACAGCAAAAAAAAAAAAAAGATTTAAGTTGGGAAAATGCATATAAATAAACAGAAAACAAAAATCTAGGCAATATACTGATAACCAAATCCAATTTGAAGGGAATGGCCAGTTCAAAATATCTATTATGCAACATCTAAATACTCTAACTTTCTGAATCTGGTCATATATATAAATTTGGAGTAGTATACTTCTCAGTAGGATACATGTTAATAAATGGAGCAGATTAGGGCATAAAATGAGAAGCCTGATTGCATTTTCAAATATTTCAATTTCAGTTTTCAGAGCAAACCCAGCCATTTTTAACCTAGCTCTGGTATCTAGTCTTACTCAAAATACAGATAAAGTCTGAATCATAAATTAACATATAAATGACTGTGTTGATTTAGAAAAACTAAGTTGACCCTCAGGTCCTTTAACCATCAGTGAAGCCTAATGAAATAAAGAGCATTATAAGTTATGGGGAAAGTGTCACCAAATTTTCACTGATTCATTCAATAAGTATTCATAGGGCATATTCCTGGAGAATATAAATTCCCTGCACTCAGGGTCCCTATCATGTACTTAAAGGTATAAAAAAGTCACAATTATATAATGCTAAATAGAATTGTATTAGTCAGGGTTCTCCAGAGAAACAGAACCAACAGGATAGACATAAATGTATATTAAGAGTTGTTTTGTTGTTTTTGTTTTTGTTTTTAAGGACTGGACTTACAATTGTAGGAGGCCCTCAAGTCTGAAATTTGCAGGGGAGGCAGCAGGCTAGAACTAACTCAGGCAGGATTTCTGTATTGCAGTCTCAGAGGCAGAATTCATTCTTCTCTGGGAAAACTCTTGTTTTTGCTCTTAAGACCTTTAACTAATTGATAAGGCCCACCCACGTTATCAAGAATATTTTCCATTATTTTAAAGTTTACCAATTATATGTTTATCACATCCAAATAGCTTCACAGCAACATCTAGACTAGTATTTAGTTAGTTAGACCAAACAACTGGGCACTGTGGCCTGGCTAAGTTGACCATAAAATTTAACCATCACAGCAGCTTATGCTAATAGACAAAGTTAGTATTTCAGATACAACATTTGATACTGCAGCTCTCCAATGAATTTTAATCATATATAAATCCAAATGAGCCATTATGAATACTAGAATATTAGACCAATTGCTAGTTCCTCTTGAATATGGGCTGGTCTTAACCTGCTTCTAACGCAAGATTAAATAGAAAAAAACAGATACAGCCCCCCCCCCCACCCCCACCCCAGCTCATACGCCTGGGAAGCTTGCCCTGGGAACCTAGCCACCATGCTGGGAGAACTCCAGCTTGCATCCAGAGACCATATATAGGTGTTCTAGACAACAGCTTCTGCTGAGCTCCCAGCTACCAACCAGAATTATGAGAGAAGCAGCCTCTGAGATGACTCAAGCCAACATCCAACAGCAACCATAAGAGAAATTCTGAGCAGAAACCAACTAGCTAAAGCCCAGTCAATCCCCAAAGCAGTGAGAATAATAAATTATTGCTATTGTTTTATACCACTAGGTTTGGTAAGAGTCGTAATCAACCAAAAGGTAACTGACATATTTTAATTAAACAGCTATCTTCAAAAGGTAATTAATATCTTGAATTTATTGAATGCTTACTTGGTGCTGGAAACTGTTTTAAATACTTTATAAATGTATAAAATGTATAAAAACACATTCAATCATTACAATGACCCAACAGAGAGAGGTGTTGTTTTACCCAGTTTTACAAAGGAGAAAGCAGAGGCACAGAGAGATTAAATAACTTGCCCAAAGTCACACAAGGATGTATGGAGCCAGGATTTGAACTCAGTCTGGCTCCAGAGTTCATACTCTCTCTAACATCATACATTTTCCAGTGAAACAGAGAAGATGACAAAGGGGTTTTATTTCATACATAGAAGAACAAGGCCATGGAAGCACTGGTTAAAAGAAAAATAGAAAAGCTTTACAACTGTTTAAATGGTATATAATCCTGGATTGTTCCCATGTGGCACCAAAATGTTTGTTTTGTTTTGTTTTGTTTTGTTTTGTTTTTGAGGCACAAGAAGACTATGAAAAGAAAGAAGAAGTTTCCTCTGCTACTGAGGCCTGGGAATCCTTAACAATTGCCATAGCTTTGAAGAGTCCTAGGATAACTTAATGTAAAATAAATCGGACTAGTTTGACTTTCAAAGGCTTAGATGATTTTAATAATGCCATGATCTTCACGGCCCTTATTAAGCTGGGATCTATTCCAGAATAGACATTCGGAGCAAGGCAAGCACACAGAAAAAGGAAACAAACAAACATTCTCTCATCCTGCCAAATGAACTTCATCCTTCACTCATCAATGTTTGCCTTCTTTCAGCTTGTCTGTGAGGTCCTAGAAACTTGTGACATCATCTTCTCATCTTGGCTTCTGTGTTCCTTAAACATATCCAGCATCACCAAATCAAATTCTTAAATTGTACAGAGTCTACATAACAACTAGAGGTAAAGTCAAGTCAAAATATTCTAAGTTGAAAGGTACTGTGGATTACCACCAGTTGATTCTACTTAATAAAGTCCTGCAGGATGACAAAAGGAGGCTGTGACAAGTAATGCATCTTGTATCACTATGAGAGAGAATTATTTACTAGAGAACCACTGAGCAGAGGACTCTGCCATTTAAGCATGGAGTCAAAAATAGCCTAATTATTTCTATTGAAACCTTCCTCATGGCATGGGCAAGATGATAAATGATAAAGGTGGACAGCATAGTTTTATTTTATTTTTTATTTTTTTTTTTAAAGATTTTATTTATTTATTTATTTGACAGAGAAAGACACAGCGAGAGAGGGAACACAAGCAGGGGGAGTGGGAGAGGGAGAAGCAGACTCCCCGCCGAGCAGGGAGTCTGCTTCTCCCTCTGACCCTCCCCCCTCTCATGCTCTCTCTCTCTCTCAAATAAATAAATAAAATCTTTAAAAAAAAAAAAATAACTCAACATTCTCCCATTCTGGCTCATATGAGTAACTGTCGCTTCTTTATAAATTGCAGCTTTAGCCCTGCCCTCCTTCTAGATAAGATCTATTAAAATACCAAATCATGGAATTACCCACATTTCCTAATAGCATCCAATTCAGAGCAAATCATCTTTAAACACTCTCCAAAACCACCTACCGTGAGTCTAAATCCTACAATAAGTCCTCCCTAACACCCCACTACCAAGATGTTACTCAGTACCTGATAGCATGTAGTCTCTCTCCTTACAAGAGAAACAAGCCCTACTTGTTCAACTACACATGCATTCCTAGTGATCTTTAGCAGAGGGTGTAGACAAATGCAAGCAAGAAAGAGCCTAAGCCTTATATGGATCAAAAATATGGTAAGTCTCCAGTAGATCAAAGAGAATAATCATGGTAACTATTTTACTAAGTCAGACATCAACAACTGAATAGATGATTTGTACAATATATAGAATCTTTACAAAAATATTTTAAGTAGGGCGCCTGGGTGGCTCAGTTGGTTAAACGACTGCCTTCGGCTCAGGTCATGATCCTGGAGTCCCAGGATGGAGTCCCGCATCGGGCTCCCCGCTCAGCGGGGAGCCTGCTTCTCCCTCTGACCCTACCCCCCTCTCATGCTCTCTGTCTCTCATTCTCTCTCTCTCAAATAAATAAATAATAAAAAAAAAATCTTTAAAAAAAATATTTTAAGTAATACTTAAGAATAAAACAGGCTACTTTTTTAACTGCAAAAATGGGAAACAATTTATTTTGGGATTAACTCATGAGAAAGTTGAATATACAAATACAAGGACAAACCAAGTTATCACTTCAGCATAAAGGTTGACAGATTCTTTGGTAATTTCATGACAAATATATTCTGAGTGTAACTCATTCTCAATATACTCATTTGGAAATTGTATTTTTTTTTTAATTTTTTTTTTAAAGATTTTATTTATTTATTTGACAGAAAGAGACATAGCGAGAGAGGGAACACAAGCAGGGAGAGTAGGAGAGGGAGAAGCAGGCTTCCCCATGGAGCAGGGAGCCCAATGTGGGGCTCGATCCCAGAGTCCTGGGATCACGACCTGAGCTGAAGGCAGACGCTTAACGACTGAGCCACCCAGGCGCCCCGGAAATTGTATTTTTCTTAAATGAGGAAATCCAGTTTGAGCATTTTGATACTGCAGAAATCCACCTAAATACTCCTTCCCGGTTATCCTTTATCACTAAAAGTATCCGTATTTTGAGTGTATAGTTCACTTCCAAAGTAACTACTGTGGGCAGAATGCATATTTGGTACTAAATCCATGACACTAATACCAGGAGGAAAAACTGAGCTCTATCCATTTTTATAATACTTGAACTATTTCTGTATATTATGTAGGCTGTCATGTAAGGAGGTTGAAAAACTGGTGTGCATGTGTGTGTCTGAGTGCATGCCTTCATAAGACCCTGAGTTTGCTGAAGCATCTTCTTGTTTGAATTCACCCAGCTGCCATGAGTCCTCAGGCTCTACCCCAGGGAAATGTGGAGGGCTCTTGATGAGGAGCTATAGCCTGATGGGCAGCGTGCAGATTTTGCAAATGTACCCAGAAAAAAAAAAAAATCAACCTCAATTAGGGCAAATTTAAAGATGATCCATCACATCGTTTGAAAATATAAAGGTGGCAAGGAAAGACGCCTGGTTGTGTTACTGTGGATTGGCCCGGGGTCATAAGGACCAGATGGAGAAGCAAGAAAGAAACAAAAAAGAGACATTCAGTGGAAGCAGCCTTCACCCAAAGGGAAGCCCTTACTCATGAGAGTGTCTGGGTGAAGGGCAGGCTTGCGGAAAATGTAGATGAAAATTTCAGTCTGCTTTCTCCCCCAGATGATTTCATAAACGTGCCTCGTATATTAAAATTGTCCATAATAATTTAAGTTTAAACAATCTTCTAAGAAGCAGTGATAGTGAGAAACCTATAAAAATAATAAATGTAGAAAAATTCCCAGGACATTCTTACTCAAAAGAACTCAATCAGAAGCTAAATTTTATGAATTTGTGAACACGACTTAATTTTTTTGCTAGGGTCCGACCCTAAACATACTGTGGTAACTTGTAAGGAAAGAACATATTTGAGTACGAGGAATGTAGGCAACTTTTAAACCGCAGAATATGTTCAATGATCATCAGAAAGTTCCTGTTGAAGAGACTCCATGCACATGCAGTGCAATCTCACAGGGCCCAACCCTGCCCAAAACATAAGAACTCCTTCTGAAGGGAGATTCTGTGCATGTGATCATTGTGGAAAACCCTTGGCTGTGCTTTCCGGCTCTTCCTCATTTGCATTCTCAACACTGTGTCAGCTCCTGCTGGCCCATGCTCTTTCTCCTTTCTCTTCACCTTTCCCTCAGCTTTCCAGTCTCTCTCTCACCTTTATACATTGACACATCTCTGTATATTCGATATCATTTCCCTTTTCCATTCAAGTGCCGTATTTTTTGCTGGTGAGAGTTACTTTCATTTGTTTTTCCTATCCTATCCCTTTCCTATTCTTTGGCGGAAGAGGAGGGCCATATTTGTACCTATTCCATTTTTTTTAAGTTTTATCAACTTTTTATTTTATCAAGGAAGGGCATTACAAAAACAACTATTATAACTATTATTTTGTAAAAAAAAGAAAATTATAAAATCAAAAAGTAGGAAGGGCACAATCTCAGAATAAAGTATAGTGTCTTCCCAAGTTAGGACAGTTAGAAAATTTATGCCAACAATACCCACCACCATCATACTTACGTTTCCCATTTTGCCAAAGAATGACAAAACCTTCATCTGGATGAAGTTACCTCTCAAGTGTCTTTTGGATTCTATGATCCTATTCATGTTCTATGATATTCTGTATATTGTATATATTCTTATTCTATATAGTAGTACACTTTTAATTGTAATGGTCTATCTCTTACACATGATTATGGATAGTCATTTTCAAATCCCAAGCAGTCTCTGCCTTACCTTATTTTTTAATTGAAATTCTTGTGGAGATAGTTGTAGATTCAAATGCAGTTCTAATGCAGTTCACATGTAGTTATGAAAAGTAATAGAGAAGCCCCACAGTTACTTTCTTTATCCATTGTAATACAGTATTTTGCAGAATACAACAAGGATATTGAATAGATACAATTCACCCATCTTATTCAAATTTCCCTACTTTTACCTATATTCATCTGTGCATGTGCAGGTGTTTGTGTGGAGGGGTGTATTTAGTTCCAAAAAATATTACCACAATTATAGGTTTGTACATCCACCACAGAATCAAGATGCCAAACAGTCCCATCACTGTAAGAATTCCTCCTGTTGCCCTTGATAACCATATCCACCTCTCCCCCTGCTTAGCCCCCATCCCTAACTCTTAGCAAATTTTTCATTTCGAAAAAGTTATATAAATGGGATAATGTGATATTTAACCTTTGGGATTGGTTTATTTCACCTAGAATATCCCCTGGATAGTCATCCAAGTTCCTGTGTGTATCAAGGCTTTATTCTACTTTGTTGTTAAGTCGTTAGTATTCCATAGTGTGTATATATATCATGAATTGTCAGCCATTCATCTTTTGAAGAATAACTGGGTTGATTCCACATTCTGGCTATTAAAAATAAAACTGCTTTGAATATTTGTATAAAAAAACAGAAGAACAAAGTCTTTAATGGATTTTTTTCATCATAGGCAAGATAGAGGACCATCACATGTACTGAGTTTATCCAGCTGAATGTACTATTTTCATTCCAAGCACTGCTCAAAATGGTTTTAAATCATTTAACCTTCATAACAATCCTAGGAAGTAAATATTGTTATATCCTCCTGGTAGGAGTGAGAAAAATGAGGCAAAGAGTGGTAAAGTAAATTGCTCAAGGTCACATAATTTCTAAGTAGCCAGGCTGGAATTTGAACACAGACAGTCATTCCAGAGATTATTGTAATCATAGTTTAATACAAAAATCAGAAAAAGCACAAGAACCAATTGAAAAGTAAATTATTTTTTAGCTATTTACAACTATTTCCAGGTTCTAATGAATTTGATCATCGGCATGTAATTTGACCTCTCTAGACCTAGACATATTTATGGATAAAATGTGGTGAATCTATTTCATTATGCATATGCTCTCTTTCAGAGCTCATGCTTTAATTTTTACTATGGTTAAAGAACTACATGCCTAAGTGGGAGACTTTTGACTTCCAGAACTGGCAAATAATAATTTCAGGGCACTCAGATTTATATTTGAATACAAAGCAGCAGAACACCAAATATTCCATATTTTATATTTACTTTAAAACAGATTATTTTAGAATGCTCTTATCTGTGACAAATACATTTCCTCTGAGAAACATTTAGTTCTTACTTTAAGGCAAGAATTTTACAAATATTTATGCCAACATGTCCTAAAATAGCATCTCCAAAATTTTAAGAGCTTTTAGATTTATCACAAAAAGGGAATCAGAATAAAACCCTCTCTTTCCCACTCTACTCAACTTGAGTTTTAAAACCAATAATGACAAATAAGCCTATTTTTCATATCTCCTCTTTTATTCACATTACCCCTTCACTGACAGTAAAAAGACTAATTTTAAATGTCATTTTTTTCCCTCAGAACTTAAGGTTCAAGGCTTTTTAAAAATTCAGTTATTTCAATTGTATTATTAAACTAAGGTAGAATACTGTACAAATGATGCATAAATTGAAATTTCTGTACAACATAATGGTAGGCATTGTTACCTATGTAAAATAAGATGTGTATTATAACCCTGGGCAAAATGTTACATTTTAAAATTTAATGGACAAGTAAACTAATATTCTAAAAGAGCACCAGTAAGCTGTATCACAATCTATACTTCATCGATTTGTATTTTCATCATTTTTTAGATATTAAAAAGAAATTGCCCTGTATCACAGAAAATACAGCTTAAATTACACGTCTCCACAGAGAAGTTCATAGGAGGCACTTCAAAGAGGGAGACTCTTCAAACAAAATTCACATTTTTTTTTTAAAGATTTTTTTATTTATTTGACAGAGAGAGATACAGCGAGAGAGGGAACACAAGCAGGGGGAGTGGGAGAGGGAGAAGCAGGCTTCCCGTGGAGCAGGGAGCCCGATGTGGGGCTCAATCCCAGGACCCTGGGATCATGACCTGAGCTGAAGGCAGATGCTTAACAACTGAGCCACCCAGGCGCCCCCAAACAAAATTCACATTTATTCTATTCCTGTAGAATTTAATAAATCATTGGTCAGAAGATGAAGTCTCATATAAAAGTGTTGAAAGAGAAATGGACATCATTTTTCTTATAGTTAACAATTTGGCAAACACCATGCAGAAGTTATGTTGGTTTCTAGAATCTTTTATAAAGTTGTTACTAGAACACACACATACATATACAAATCATAGCAATTTTATGCTTTGTGGTTGCAGACACATAAAAAATTGTTTTCCCAAAGGAGACTCTTTTTATTAAATGCTATGCCCAATTAAGTTCAGTTAATCGTTTTGGTGTAAAATGAGTTGCTGTGGAGTTGTTTTCCCTGAGGGAGTAAGCAGCTCTCTGGCTTTGGATTAGAGAACAGCTGAAAGCAATCAAACATCATTCGAGCTCCACAAGTTTTTTCTTAATATAGGGTCATCTTGCCTAGATACCACTGGCTTTTTTTTTTTTTTTTTTAAGATTTTTTTTTATTTATTGAGAGAGATAGTGAGATACCACTGGCTTTTAGCAGGGCAAAAGTGTTTAAGTATCTGGACGTGATGTGTTTTTTTTCCTAAGTAGGAAGGGGCCTCTTTAGCAAACTTATCTTGAGTGCAATGGGTGCAACAAATTTAAATGTATGTTAATAATAAATGTACTTAATTCGCCTTGGTCCCTTTTTGAACACTAGGTTTTGCATCAATTATAACAAATAGCAAGGATGTTACATTGTTTTATGTTTGTCTAAGAAATTAAGACTCCAAAAACTTTTCAATTATATGTAGCATTTGAAAGGTTCTTAATCATCTTTAACTATAGCAATCAAAATCATAAGTTGTTGAACAAAGCACTCAAAGGACTCAAGATGGAAGACAAACTGCACCTTTATTCTAACAGTGATGGAAGCCTAAATAAGATTCCTCCCCACCATTAAATCTCTAAAATAATGTGAAATAGACCTCTTCCCACAAGATAACAACACATTACTGTACTATGTAGTATGGCAGTATTTTTCCTCATAATCCCTACTGTACTGCATATAAATTAGAATTTATACGCTAAAAGCAATGCAATATTTCTATACATGATCTTTTTAAGGAATTACAAATTAGTCATCACTCTTCAAAACATTCTGCTGATTTCTCACTTTATGTTCTAGTAAGCCCAGCAGATCCTGGGACCCTACAGGAATAAACTGAAATTCAACTAATGCGTATTTTCATAAAATTATTAATTCCAAATTAACAGATTAGAATAATGTACTGTCATAATACAGCAAAATGGCGTACAGGTACAATAGTGGAGATTTAAATTTAACATAGAATTTTAAAGTTATATTGTTATGTAAAATATTTAGAAAAAATTTCCCAAGCTGTTTCTACCAGAAACTTCAACATATCTTAATTCACTTCTTTGTGTAGTGACCAGATGGGAATGTAAAGAATTACAGAAGTCAGAATCTAAAAGTAACATGAAATAAATAAATGTAACATGGAGAAGTCAGAAGAAGGAGGGGCTTTATAGCTAATACAAGACTTGCACACCTAAGTGTGGAGGTAGGGGACATAGTCTCAGAGGCAAACTCTTCGGGAGCAATCAGAAATCAAGGCACGGGGCTGGAAGTTATAATCTCAGGCACGATTTAGGTGAAGATACACATCAAAAGTTCTGATGGGCCCATGTTTTCATAGGAACTGTTCAGGAGCTAACTTAAATAGAGAGGGAGACTTATAAAGACACAAATGCTTCTCAGGAAAGTGAAGGGCAGAATTTCTGCTGAGGCCAAAGGAGGGTATGGAACCAATACCTGAAAAGCTGTAGGGAAGGAAAAAAAAAAAAAAAAGAATCACAAAGTCCTCTCTCCACACTCTGCTGATCTGCTTCACTCTTCTCCCACTTTGAAAATTACTTTTAGGGTGCCTGGGTGGCTCAGTTGGTTAAGCGACTGCCTTCGGCTCAGGTCATGATCCTGGAGTCCCTGGATTGAGTCCCGCATTGGGTTCCCTGCTTGGCAGGGAGTCTGCTTCGCCCTCTGACCCTCCCCCCTCTCATGTGCTCTCTCTCTCTCTCATTCTCTCTCTCTCAAATAAATAAATAAAATCTTAAAAAAAACGAAAGAAAGAAAATTACTTTTATCTGTTTTATAATGTTCATGATAGAGAGCTATCATCACCAATAGCCCCCTGCACATTTTCACCCTTTTATAAAAATGATGCCAGACTGATCAGAATCACCTGAATTCAGTTTCAAAGTCCTCCTGGAAAATGCTCATTGGCTTAAATCAGCAGTTCAATTACTTGTGGCTATAGGTAGTAACAAGCATATCTGAACAATGAAAAATACTTGGAAGTCAAACAGACAACCTGTAATTTCTGTACCAAGTAGAACTTTACCAAAAGCATGCATCCTAGGACAAAGCTCCAGAATATGGAAGAGAACTGGTAAGAATTGTGGGTCACTTAGTAGGTTTATAAGTCTGTTCTGCCAGACATTTAAAATATTTGAAAGAGAAGGGGTGCCTGGGTGGCTCAGATGGTTAAGCGTCTGCCTTCAGCTCAGGTCATGATCCCAGGGTCCTGGGATGGAGCCCCACATGAGGCTCCTGGCTCAGCGGGGAGCCTGCTTCTCCCTCTCCCTCTGCCTCTCTCCCTGCTCATGCTCTCTCTCTCCCTCTCTGTATCTTTGTGTCTCAAGTGAATAAATAAATCTTTAAAAAAAAAAAAAAAGTATTTGAAAGAGAAGACAAACCTACCAAGGACAATCCTTCTGAGATCTTAAGCAGCTTTTGCAAATCCAGAAGGGGAAAAAAAAAAAAAAAAAATCACTGTCATATTCCCTAGAAATCTTTCTCTGAGCCTGTTATGATCCCTTAAAGACAAATTATATTCTTTTTGATATAACATAAATTTAAAATTATATGTAGTTAAATCTACCATTTCTCCATCATGATTTCACGTATTGATTTTAAGCTAAAAAGTCATCATTCATCCAGAGATATAAAAATATTTGACAATTTTTTTTTTTCTCTTCTGTTGGATTTCTTTAAACTTCACTGCTAGGAGTCTCAGAATGAAATTTATCACCTACCTTAAGCAACTGTATAGTCCAGGAAGCCTAGAAATCTACATTTTTAGTTTCATCTCACTTTGGTGACTATTCAAATTTATATTTTATTTTGTATTTCTATTATATGTATTTCCTATAAGCCATTTCAAATCTTTTGTCAAAAAAAGGCAGGTTTTGACTAACTCATTTTTTCCCCTTTTTTTAGGCTAAATCTCATATTGTCTTTATAGGTATCAATAGAGGAAAAAATGATACATTTAATGCAGTTATTCACATAACAAAAACTTTTGAAAACATCAATTTTAGTAAACAAAATTGTTTTTATGTTCTCTATTATATTTTACAATATGTATTTTAATTTTACCTTCTTTTTAATGTGTTAGGTAGGGGTAGTAGTCAATATTTCTCAATATGGGTCTGACAACCAAAATGGATGCCATCCATAGTGCTTGAACAGAGTCTTGGCAGTGTTCCACTATGCCAGCTATTTACCCTTTAGCTGTCATTTTGGGGGTATTCAGGATGGCCCTAAAGGAAGGGCTTTGACTGTTAGGACCATGGGTGAGTACTTGAGAGCTTGGGGAACCAGATGCTTCCTAGACTGTATAAAAGTATTTCAACAATGAATAGCCAGTGTACCCATAGTAGTGCATATTTGCTAAATATTAATCTGAGGCTAGGGATAGGGGCTTGATAAATAAATACATGATCACTTAAAGAGAATTCTTCCTACTCTTAGGAAATAAGTACATGACTTGAAAGCACTTGTGGTTTGTGAAGGAGATGATCCTCCCACATTTATTTAAGACATTTATTTATTTGTGTGTGTGAGAGAGAGAGAGAGAGCGTGCTCACTTGAGTGGGGGGAGGGGCAGAGGGCGAGGGAGAGGCAGAGTCCCCACTGAGCAAGGAGACCCATGTGGGGTTCAATCCCAGGACCCTGGGATCATGACCCAAGCCGAAGGTAGACGCTTCATCGATTGAGTCACCCAGGTGCCCCAATCCTCTCACCTTTAAAAACAAACTTTAAAACATCAAATATATTACTGGTAAAGCTGGACGGATATGTGGCTAGGAACTGAAGCCAAAAAAAAAAAAAAACTCCCTAAGAGTTCCAAACCAAGTCTTACCACTCAGTCACCAGAGGATTGTGGCTATAGGTAGTATAGCTTTTTTTTTCCCCCAAGATTTATTTGAGAGTGAGCGAGTGAGCATGCGCATGAGTGGGGGGGGGAAGGGGGCATGAGTGGGGGGGGGGGAAGGGAGAGAATCTCAAGCAGACTCCATGCTGAGCATGGAGCCCAATGTAGGGCTCAATCTCACAACCCTGAGATCACGATCAGGTGCAAATCTTGAACCGGGGGGCCTGCCAGCTGGGGATGCCCTAGCCTTGGGCCTCTTGCCATAGCTGGGCCCCTGGACTGGGGACAGACCCCAACTGCATCTACCCTGCCATCCCCTGTCCCCACAGTCCTGGAGGTGACAGTCCTAAACACGGAGGGCCAAGTGCAGGAGCTGGTGTTCCCCCAGGAATACCCAAGCGAGAACTCCATCCAGCTGTCCGCCAATACCATCAAGCAGAACAGTCGCAACGGTCAGTGCCCAAGCTCTGGGCTGGCATCCCCGCTTCACCTGTGAAGAACATCAGTTCTTACATTGTATTGGGTTGAAGGATCCGAGAAAAGGGTGGGACTCGTAACCACACACAGAGTTGTTCTCCATTCAAGCAAGCCTAACATTTCAGGGGATTTGTGGGGTCCCCCCAAAGCCCCAGAGCACAGGACACTTTGTAGTTTGCAGGGCTCACTCCTATGCAGTGGCAGTTCTCATAGCTCAGGGAGGTCTGTCCCATTTGAGAGTAAGGCTCAGAGAGGTTGGGGATTTGCTCGAGGTCACACACCGCTTTCCTCTCAACACACTAAATGCAAAGAGTCCAAGAATCCAAGAGACGAGGTAGAAGAAAGGACAAGTGAGTCTGGCAAACCTAAAAGGTCCTGCATAGTGCTCCGTCCCACATTTCCTGGAGGAAGCAGAAATAAGAGGCAAGTTGGAGCAAGTGTGAGAGATGGAGAGGAAAAGGGAGAGGAAGAAAATCAGGAAAAGGGTGGAGCGGACCCAGGCTCAGATTCTTTTTTCCAAATATCATTAGTCAAATAGTTCACTCCTACTTTTGATGAAAGCAACATTAGAGAGATACCGATTCCTTTCGGGAAGTAAAGTGGGTGGTCCATCCACCCACTTTAGAGGGGTTTAATAAATATCAGTATACATAATCATTTATAGCTTCATGTAACAAAATTTGGAATAGCATATATATATAGCTTCCTCAACTTTTTAACATTAAACTCATTACATTTGCATTGTTAATTCACAGATGTATCTAAGAATTTACAGCAACCACTAAATCAATGTGGAATTGCATAAGTATTTCTGAACTCCTTGGTATGCTGGTCTCATTATTTGCTCTGATTCTCTCAGTTACACAGTTAAGCAAACGTCAAAAGCTCTATGAGCCTCAGCTCTTACCCTAGGTGATAAAGATAATAATGCCTCCCCTTCAGGAGATAAACTTACATAAACAACACTTTGTATAAGTGACTCATTACTGAATATTTTGCAAAATTCAAACCCAACAGGGTGGCCAGGTGGCTCGGTCAGTTAAGCCTCTGCCTTCAGCTCAGGTCATGATCCCAGGATCCTGGGATTGAGTCCTGCTCAGCAAGGAGCTGACTTCTCCCTCTGCCTGCCAACCCACCCCCCTCCCTTATACTCTTCAGAGCTCTCTCTCTCTCTCTCTGGCAAATAAATAAAATCTTAAAAAAAAAAATAAATACTTCAACTAAGTTAAACAAAAGTGCCAAAATGTGTCAGTAGCATGAACCTACTTTACAACCCATTGATCTGTCCAGTTTTGAAAATAATTCCTAAAATTTCTTGGCTTTTTTGTTGGAGGGTTTGTTTGCATTATGTAAAATTTAAACATGGAGAGTTAATTAAAATTCTTAAATTATCCTGCATTAAATCTGCATAATTTATATTTTTAATGCCACTGAGTTACAAAATCCATATACACATAAATCATAACCACCCAATTAAGTATTAAAAGCAAAATTTTAGGGCGCCTGGGTGGCTCAGTTGGTTAAGCGACTGCCTTCGGCTCAGGTCATGATCCTGGAGTCCCTGGATCGATCCCGCATCAGGCTCCCTGCTCGGCGGGGAGTCTGCTTCTCCCTCTGACCCTCCCCCCTCTCATGTGCTCTCTCTCGTTCTCTCTCTCTCAAATAAATAAATAAAATCTTAAAAAAAAAAAATAAAAGCAAAATTTTAAAATGACGGCATTTTTCTTCTGGCCAAAACTGAGTAACAGGCCCCTCATAACTTTAATAAAACAACAGGTCGGGACAGGGAAATGTATGAAACAATAGGTCTCAAGATACTATGCTTCAGGTGACCTAAGGCAATAATTCCTGAAAAAGGTTTACCTGACTTGGTGAGGAAAAGGGAAGCCAGGCAAAGCTTAGCAGTTTCCCTGAGTTGAGCAGATATTGCTGGAAGACAAGAAAGGCCATGGTGGCTAGAGAGCCACATAAGGACCTGCAGAGATTCATGGAGGCTCCCCCTAGAAACTTCAGCCAGGCTATTACCAGCTCATGCATGTGAAGAAATTACCAAGGGCTGGGAAAAGGCAGTAGAGGGAATACTCTCCAGTAGTCCAAGGAGAGTTCCTGTTCCCACCAGCTGAGGGAAAACCTCAGAAGCAAACACCACCAAGTAGAGTACTCAGAAAAGTTCTCTTACCACTGTGGCAAAATTTGCCCTTGAGTAATGTTACACATCCTACCGAACTAAGCTTTAAAGCAAGACTCGACAGGAATCAAATCATTTCCAAGTAAATTAACGGTATCCCAGAACAAATCTCAAGAATATTTATAGAATACAAAAATAGCCAGCACTCAGTAGGGTAAAACATTCACTCACTTTTGTTCCGTTTTACCTCCGGGAGCTTCACCAGGGTCCCGCAGTGAACAGCTGAGAAAACCCCCCACATACTTCTGGCAGGGAGAGAGGAAAAGGAACCATTTTGAAAGACACTGGAACACTCTTCTTAACAAGGCCTGCCCTCAGGGAGAACTAGTTAACAGAGCTTAAACAGATGGGTTTTATTAGAGCTTACTTGACCTGAGGGATGGGAAATACCCAATTCCAGCCCACTGGAGCCTTCTTGTCCCTCCTAAGCGGGGGGAGGGGGTAAATAATAAACTCTTGTGAAGCTGACAGACCAGAGTGCACAGCCTCACGAATAATTCAGAGAGCTGTGGGACAACTTCAAGTGGCCAAATATGCATGTAATTTGACTCCCTAAAGGGGGGTGGGGAGGTGAAAAAAATTATTTGAAGAAACTACTGCCAAAACTTTTCCAAGATTGAATTAAACTATAGACCCATAGTTTCAAGACGTTCCACAAACCCCAAGTACAAGAGATGTGAAAAAAATAAAAACACCAAGGCACATCATAATCAAATTGCTTGAAGCCAGTGATAAAGATAAAATCTTGGGGCGCCTGGGTGGCTCAGTTGGTTGGGCGACTGCCTTCGTCTCAGGTCATGATCCTGGAGTCCCGGGATCAAGTCCCGCATCGGGCTTCCTGCTCGGCAGGGAGTCTGCTTCGTCCTCTGACCCTATCCCCTCTCAGGTGTTCTTTCTCTCTCATTCTCTCTCTCTCAAATAAATAAAAATAAAATCTTTAAAAAAAAAAAAAGATAAAATCTTAAAAGAAGACAGAGAAAAAAGGGGAACAAAGTAAGATTAACAACAGATTTCTCATTGGAATACAAGTAAGCCAGAAAACAAAGGAGCAACACCTTTAATGAAAAAAAGCCTGTCAGGGCGCCTGGGTGGCTCAGTTGGTTAGGCGACTGCCTTCGGCTCAGGTCATGATCCTGGAGTCCCAGGATCAAGTCCCGCATCAGGCTCCCTGCTCGGCAGGGAGTCTGCTTCTCCCTCTGCCCCTCCCCCTGCTTGTGTTCCTGTGTTCCTCTCTCTCATTCTCTCTCTCTGAAATAAATAAATAAAATCTTTAAAAAAAAAAAAGAAAAGAAAAAAAGCCTGTCAACTTATAACTCTATTTCACTTAAAACCAAAGGTGAAATAAAGGCTTTTTCAGACATAAGAGCTAAAGGAGTTCATTCTCAGCAAGTCTGTATTACAAGAAATATTAAAGAAGTTCTGAGGACAATGGTATAAGATAAAAATCTGAATCAACACAGGAATGAAGACACTGGGAGTAGACAATATGTGGGTAAATATAAAGACTGAGAGCCCTCTATCTATTTTTAAAATTTAGTTTACAATTATAAACTCACCCCCCATACACACTCAAACCTCAATGTTCATATGGCTTCACCATTTTACCAAACATTTTAGGAAAAAGTAATTCCAATTCTGCAGAATTTCTTTTAGAAAACAGAAGAGGAAACACTATATAATTCATTCTATGAAGGCAGTATTACTGTAGTCCTAAAACCAAAGACATTGAAGGAAAAGAAAACTATAGTACAATAACTCTCATAAAAATTGGTGCAAAAATTCTTAGCACAATTTATCATATTAAATCCAAAAAATATAAAAATTATAATATATCATGATCAAATAGGGGTTATTCTAGGAAGATAAGACTGGTTTAATATTCAAAAATCAGTCAGTGTAATTAATCGTATTCACAGAATGAAAAAGAGAAAACGTATCTCAATAGATGTAAGAAATACATTTAACAAAAGACAAAGTCTATTATTTCTTCAGAACAAAAACTCTTAGTAAACCATAAATAAAAAGGGTGATTCTCACCCTCATAAAGGGCATCTATGAAAAACCTAAGAACAGATTTGTACAACGGACATGAGCCGTTCTACAAGACATACTATAATGCTACAGTAATCAAGATAGTGCAGCATTAGAAAGAGAATAGACAAATTGATTAATGAAACAGAATAGAGAGCCCAGAAATAGACCCAAATAAATATAGTCAACTGATCTTTGACAAAGGAGCAAAGGCAATATAATTAAGCAAAGATAGTCTTCTTAACAAATGGTTCTGGAACAACTAGACATCCACATGCAAAAAAAAAAAAAAAAAAATCTATAGACCTTAAATCCTTCACAAAACTTAACTCAAAATGGATCATAGACCTAAATGTAAAATACAAAACTATAAAACTCCTAGAAGATAACATAGGAGAAAACCTAGATGATCTTGGGTATGGCAATAACTTCTTCGATATAACAATAAAAGCACAATTCATGAAAGAAATAACTGGTAAGCTGAACTTCTTTAAAATTAAAAACGTTTGCTCTCCAAAAAGCAATGTCAAGAAAAGGAGAAGACAAGCCACATACTGGGAGAAAATATTTACAAAAGACATATCTAATAGAGGACTATTATCCAAGGTATACAAAGAATTCTTCAAATTCAACAGTAAGAAAACAAACAACCCAATTTAAACATGGGCCAGAAACCTTAACAGATCCTTCAACAAAAAAGATATACAGATGGCAAATAAACATATGGAAAGATGCTCCAGATCTGAGCCATTCTAATAGGTGTGCACTGGCAACTCATTGTTGTTTTAATTTGCATTTCCCAGATGACATGTGATCTGGAGCATTAACAACACCAAATGCTGCCAAGGATATAAACAATAGGAACTCTCATTCATTGCTGATAGGAATGCAAAATGCTATGGCCACTTCGGAAGACAGTTCGGAGGTTACTTACAAAACTAAAGAAACTCTTACCATAAAATCCAGCAATAGCATTCCTTGGCATTTACGCAAAGATGAAAACGTATGTCCACCCAAAAACCTGCACAGGGATGTTTATAGAAGCTTTATTTACAGTTGCCAAACTTGGAAGCAACCAAGATGTCCTGCAGTAGCTAAATGGATAAATAAATATAGAATAGTATTTAGCACTAAAAAGAAATGAGCTATTAAGCCATGAAAAGACATGGATGAAACTTAAATGCAAATTGCTAAGTGAAAGAAGCCAATCTAGAAAAGGCTACATACTGTATGATCCCAACTATATAACATTTTGAAAAGGCAAAACTATGGGGACAGTAAAATGATCAGTGGTTGCCAGGGGTCAGGTTGGGGGAAGGCTGAATAGGCTGAGCACATATTTTTAAGGCAGTGAAAATACTCTGTATGATACCATAATGATGGATATATGCCATTATATATGTATTCAAACACACAGAAGGTACAACACCAAGAGTGAACCCTAATGTAAACTATATAGACGTTCAGTGGTTATGATGTATCAATGTAAGTTCATCAGTTTTAACAAAAGTAACACTCTGGTAGGGAATGCTGACAAAGGGGAGGCTTTGGACGTGTGGGGGCAGGAGTATAGGAGAACTCTGCGTACCTTCCCTTCAGTTTTGCTGTAAATCTAAAACTACTCTAAAAAAATAAAGTCTTCTGGGCGCCTGGGTGGCTCAGTCGTTAAGCATCTGCCTTCCGCTCAGGTCATGATCCCAGAGTCCTGGGATCGAGTCCCACATCGGGCTCCCTGCTCGGCAGGAAGCCTGCTTCTCCCTCTCCCACTCCCCCTGCTTGTGTTCCTGTTCTTGCTGTCTCTCTCTGTCATATAAATAAATAAAATCTTTAAAAAAATAAATAAATAAAGTCTTCTTTTTAACGATTTATTTATCTTAGAGAGAGAGAGAGAGAGCTCAAGCACATGAGCAGGAGGGCCAGAAGGAGAGGGAGAGAGAATCTCAGCACGGAGCCCATCAGGAGACTCGATTCCAGGACCCTGAGACCAGGACCTGAGCTGAAACCAAGAGTCAGTCACTCAACAGACTGTGCCACCCAGGTGCCCTCAAAAATAAAGCCTTAATAAAAAATTAATTCCTGGAAAGAAACTGAAGGACTACATTAGGTGATATCAAGTATTTTAATAAAGCTACAATAACCAAAGCAGCGTAGTATCAGTTTCAATATAGACAAAGAGTTCAATGGAAAAGAATAGAGTCCAGAAAGAACTGATTGTTAAAAGAGACGCAAAGCCAATTCTGTGCAGAAAGGCAAATGGCACATATTTATATTTTAAAAAGGGAAGAATTATTTCAATTTATAGCTTTTATAGCTTACACCATATACAAAAATTAACTCTCAACAAACAGCACGTAACTATATTAAAAATAAACATTATTTCAATCTACAGCTTACATCATATATAAAAATTAACTTTAATAGAGCATAGGCCTAACAGTAAAAACTAAAAATACTAAAACTACAAAACTTCCATAGGAAAACATAAGAGAAAATGTTTTTGACATTGGATTAGGCAAAGACTTTCCATATAGAAAAAAATAATAAACTGGTCATCATCAGAATGAATAACTTCTAGTCTTTGAAAGATACTAACAGAATAAAGACCGAAGACTAGAAGAAATTATTTGCAAATCATATATTTGATTAAGGACTTATATCCAGAATATGTAAAGAATCTTCAAACTTCAATAATAAGTATACAAACAACAAAATGTGTTGTCATGTATAGGTTATAGACCCCGTCCGGTCTTTCAGAAATGACTCAGATGCCTATTAGGAGCTGCGGGTACGAGGTGCGAATGAGGTTGGTGAGGTCATCTCCACCATCAGAATCATGTTGAGACGCCTTCCTTCAAGTACAGCATCTGCTCAGTGCACTAGAGGGACTCCTCGTCTGTTTCACTCTTCCAGGTGCACACTGTAATGCCAGCCTTGGCAACGGCCACCACTGCATGATCCTAGATAGACAAGGGTCTGGATGATGATGGCTGTCTCCACCATCATCTGTAGGTAGGCAGCCTTGCAGGTGCCCTTCAGTGGCTTGGAGACCAAGTACATCTCTCACATGCGCATCAGGCCTGGCATCTCTCTCCACAATGTCCAGGGCTTTGTGTCCCCCCAGGGAGACAGGCTGATGTCGGCAACTTTGTAGGGCAGTTGTCTGACATGCTCCAGCACTTCCCCATGGAGTGATGGACATGGGTGAAGGGGCCAGCTGAGGACAGGGATGGAGTGGGCAGTGCTGGGCAGGTAAGTTTGGCAATTCCTTAAAAATTTGTATATAAACCTGTTATATCAACCAGCCGTTCCTTGTTAAGCTATTTACCCAAGAAAATGAGATCATATGTCCACACAAAGACTCATGCACATAAACATGAACATTGTACACAGATGTTCATAGAAACTTTGTTCATAATCATAATCAAAAGCTGGAAGCAAACACATGGCCATCCACAGATGAATGGATGATCAAACTGTAGTATATCCATATGCTGGAATACTACACAGCAATAAAACCAAATGGACTATTAATACATGCAATAAAATAGATGAATCTCGAAATAATTACGTTGAATGAGAGAAACTATAGAAGAAAGAATGCATACTAGAACTGTATAAAGTTCTTGAAAGTATAAACTAGAAGTCAGTGACAAAAATATCAGTAGGTGTCTGGGGCTGGAGGCTGGGCAGGAATAAGTAAGAGGGAGGGATCACAAAGGGACAAGAGAAGACCTCTAGGGATAGAGAATATGTTCATAATGATTGTGGTGATAGAGTCACAGTATACACACATATCAAAACTTAACAGATTTGTGTACGTTATGGTTTATTGTATTTCAATTATTCTTCAATAAACCTGTAAATGAAAGGAAAAAGAAGTATAGCTTACAACAGGATAATTCATTATGATAAGAAACCGGATTTCTTTTTAATTAAAAGGATTATTTAACCTGAAATTTTAAGTATTTTTATTCCAAATGAGACTAAAAACTCCATGAAGCGAGTGTTATGTCATAGTCATTTAACATATGTAGTACTGAACACCATGTGTGGCATATAGTAGTTAGTTAATAAATATGGGTAAGTTCAATATGTTTACCATTTCATTTACAGAAGGAAGAACAGTATGGAAGGAAGCATATTTAAAACTGACTAGCTGGTGATTATTTAAAAATCATCTTCAAGCTGTGTCATTTCTAGGTCCTTAGAAAAAAATAAACAACATCTGTCTCTCTGTGCATTTGGTTTAAAGAACTTTGAGTTTAAGGAATACGATGTGCACTAACATGAAAATTATTTTTCCATTTTCCAGAAAAAAGAAAGTGATTAAAAATTAAGAATTAACTTGGAGTCAAGCCCTTTAAATATTTTAAATTAAATCACAAGCATTCTTTTATTCTAGTCCCCCCCTCCATGAAGGAAATAAAAAGGCTTTTTCTTTCCACTTACAATACAGTATCTATAGCAAAAGACCTAAGACAATACTTTAACCCTTCCTACTTAACCTCAAGTAATACTTTAACCCTCCCTACTGAAAATATCTATTTGTTCTGTCCATATTCATTGGTTAAATCTCAAATTATACAAATGCAATTGAGAGATCGTTATTTTTAAATGTAAGTGTATTTCTTTTATGTTGCCTCAATTTCCCAGGTAAGTTAGGGAAAAGGTAAAATAAAACAGACCTGCATTTTTCAAATTCATTGCATATTTCCCATACTCCAATTTACAGTAGAGCAGACTTAAGATACAATTCTTCATAAAATGTTTTCATTGTAGAAAGCATATACATCCATCATGCTTATGGATCCAAAACACGCCTTTATTAACCTTTCAGAAGCAATGTTTTGTATACAAACAGAATATTGCATTTGATGCAGTCATATCTTCTCTTCAGATATCATAGATATTTCAACTTTAAGGAAAAAAAGTCCCTTCCTTCAATTAGATAAATATATTTAATGGAAGAGACAGAAAAATATGGTAACATTTTTGCAAATGTATTTTCATTATGAAATAAAATTTTCTTTTCTGCCAGAATTAACCTTATTGAGCTGTTTCCCTGTCTTGCCTTCCAACTGAAACTGTATGTCTTTGAGGAATATATTGGTCATGGGTTAAAAAAGAACTGTCAAGTTGGCTTTTTACACACGATGAAATGGAATATTTCAAATCCCTTAAATCATTTCCAAAATCAGAAGAACAGATGGTGCCTCAGAGCAGAGCCCCAGCCTGCCATTTGCCTGAGATTTAAACCAGGCTTAACTGTGTGAGAAGACAAGGGCTTCCTCCCGCTGGTCTGGAGGAGCTTGGAAGGGCTCACAGAGAACACCACCAACAGTGTCTGGAACAGAGAGTTAGAAGCTGTGCCCAGAAGATCCATGTTTTTAGGGCTCTAGGTTTCAGTAGAGTCTTTTTGTTTGTTGATGTTTTCCCTCTTGACTCTGAAGATAATGATGTAGCAAAAGGAAAAGCATATTCGAAGTGGGGGCTTAAGCTGTAGGTACAGCCTACCATTAATTAGCAATGTGATCTTTTGGGTGACTTCTTGGCAAACACCTATTCCAAATACATTTGCCTATCATTAAGGTCTTTTCCAGGTTTGTCAAATAAAACATGAAAAAGCTTTTTCTTAAAAAATAAGTAAGTAAAACAGGAGATAAATTAGCAAACTGCATTTCCTTTTTTTCCTCAGCCAACATTTTAATCAAGTTTGTTGTTTAAGTTCTCTAGTGGCTATCAAAGCAAGCAGAGTGAAGTTTGGAAAATTCAAAATTGGTTGTATCTATTTGCATTTGGCATGGCCTGAGAGATCTAAACAATTTGGATTCTGGCTCCAGTGTCTTGCATGCTCCTTTCTCTGTGCCCTATTTGGAAAACTTTCTTTTCATTCCCCAAACACACTACAATCTCTCTTCAGGGCCTTAGTAAGTGAAACTCCCTGTGTCTGAACATCTCTTCTCTGCCCAAGGCTGGCTCTCCAGGACCCATCAGATCTCAAACATTCCCTTGGGTGGGCTTTCCTGAAAATTGTACCTAAAGTTGATTTTTTAATTTTTTTTTAAACACATTTCATTTATTTATTTATTTATTTATTTATTTATTTTAAGATTTTATTTATTTATTTGACAGAGAGAGACCCACAGCGAGAGAGGGAACACAAGCAGGGGGAGTGGGAGAGGGAGAAGCAGGCTTCCCACGGAGCAGAGAGCCCGATGTGGGGCTCTATCCCAGGACCCTGGGATCATGACCCGAGCCAAAGGCAGACGCTTAACGACTGAGCCACCCAGGCGCCCCCTAAAGTTGATTTTTGACCCTTCTCTCTTATGGACCTTATTCTGCCATTTTATAACACTGGTTACAAGAAATTTTTATTTATGTTTCTCCCACTAGACTGTAAGCTCCATCAAGGAAGAAAATACACTGATATATGTTATGAACTGAATGTTTATATCACACTTCCCCCCCAAATCCATATGTTGAAGCTCTAATCTCCAATAGGATGGTACCTGGAGGTGAAGCCTATGGAAGGTAATGAGGTTTAGGTGAGTTCATGAGGGTGGGGCTCCCATGAGGGGATTAGTCTCCTTACAAGAAGAGGAAGAAAAACCAGGGCTCACTCTCTCAGCCTTGTGAAGACACAGTAGTAAGATAGCCATTTGCAAGCCAGAAAGTGAGCCACCAGAAGACAGGGAACCTGGGTTCTTACCCTAATTAGGATTTAGGATAAGATGTAATGTAATGCTGGTTAAAGGTGTATTTGGGAAGAAAATCAGTTTCCTCATGTATTAGATTAGAGAGTTTGAGTAGATGACTTCTAAGTTCTTTCCAGATTCATAGGTCTAAAAGAAATTAATGAACAGTGCAATAGCAATTATTAGATTAAAGAGAAAGTCCTATTCCTAACAGTCATATGATCTAGGTACATGTATATAAATATAGATAATATGGATAGAGATATAAATATATAGAAAGGTATATAGATAGAGATAGGTTTAGGTCTAGATACTTTTTTTTTTTTTTTAAAGCTTTTATTTATTTATTTGAGAGAGAGAGAAAGCATGAGGTGGGGAGGGTCAGAGGGAGAAGCAGACTCCTCGCTGAGCAAGGAGCCCGATGCGGAACTCGATCCCAGTACTCCAGGATCATGACCTGAGCCGAAGGCAGTCGCTTAACCAACTGAGCCACCCAGGCGCCCAGGTCTAGATACTCTTTAATCAGCACTTCAGGGTACCCTAGAGATAGCCATGCCCAGAAAACAAGAATAATGAAGGAAAAGAATTTATCCTTCCACAGGCAGAAAGGAGACATGAAAATAATGAAAAATAACATAACTTGTAGATATAGATATTTATATTTATAGCTATAAATAGCTATTATATTATCTACGGATATTATTGAATTTTGTTGCCTTCAAAGAAAAAATAATCTTTAAGACATAACCACTTTTGCTAATGACACTATCATTGCTTAAAAGCTTTTTTGAAAAGTCTCCCTTGGAATTGCTTTCAGAATCAGTTTAAGAACAATGCAAAGAAGTCATAGTCATTACTTATATTTTTGGCTGCAAATATTATTGCTTGAAGTGGTCATCTAACTTATTTACCTTATGGCTTTTGGATTATTCCTAAAGTTAAATTTACCCTGAAATAAAAATATACTATAAATGAAGCTATTTATTCACCCAACGAGTCATCTTTCATTCCATAAACTTACATAGGAAATCTATAAAAAATATTATGCCACTAGGACTATTTCCACTAAATTTCCACTACTGCCACTAAATTATTTCCAAATAGAAATTGCTTTGTGGTAAATGGTCATAGATCTTTGTTATGTTCGTTGAAACTGGGTCTCCCCTCTTTCCCTCATGCCTCATAGTCAATGTATTAGGAAGCCTGTGGGCTTTAATATTGAATATAACCTGAATATGGACCATCTCATCATGCCACTGCAAGCATCTTGGACCAGTCCACCATCATGGATTGCCTGTATAACTGCAATAGCCTCTTAGCTGATTATAGATTTGATAGATATGAAAACTAAGAGTTAAGCACCATATCTGGTCTGCATTCTTCAAAAATGTCCAAGTCATTGTATTAGTCAGCTCAGGCTGCCATAGCAAAATACACTGACTCCATGGCTTAAACAGCAGAAATTTATTTTCTTACTGTTCTGGAGGCTAGAAGTCCGTGATCAAGGTATCTTCAGCATTAGTTTCTAGTGAGCGTTTTCTTCCTGGCTTGCAGATGGCTACCACCACCCTCTGTCTTCACATGGCCTTTCCTCTGTGTGTATGCAGAACGAAAGAGAGAAAGTTCTCTGGTGTCTCTTCTGGTAAAAACACTAATCTTATTGGATCAGAGCCCCACACTTTGACTTCACTCAACCTTAATTACTTCCTTAGATGATCCATCTCCAAATACAGCCACACTGCGGGGTTTGGGTTTCAACATATGGATTTCGGGGAACACAAACATCAGTCCATAATAGTCAAAAAAGAAAAAAAAAAAAATGAAGAACTGTTCTGTATTAAAAGAGACTAAGGAGGCACCTGGATCGGTCAGTCAGTTAAGTGTCTGCCTTTGGCTCAGGTCATGATACCAGGGTCCTGGGATCAAGCCGTGCATCAAGCTCCCTGCTTGGCAGAGAGTCTGCTTTTCCCTCTCCCCCTGCTCGTTCTCTCTCTCTCTCTCAAATAAATAAAATCTTAAAAAATAATAAAAAATAAATAAATGAGACTAAAGAGATATGGCAACTGAATATAACACATTATCCTAAATGGGATATTAATGGAACAATTGGCAAAACTTAAATAAGGCCTGAAGATTAAATATTAGTACTGAATCAACGTCAATTTCCTGGTTTTGACAACGGCCCTGTGGTTATAAAAGAGGATATCCTGTTTTTAGGAAATAAAGATTGAAGTATTTTGTAACAGGGCATTGTGTATACAACTTACAAATGGTTCTAAAACACACACACACACACAAATAAAATAAAATAAAATAAAATATACACACAGGAAGAACACAATGCAGAAGAATGTTAACATTTGAGAAATCTGGGTGAAGGTGTATGAAATATTTTATATAATTTTTCTAATTTTTCTTTAATTCTGAAATTATTTCAAAATATAAAGTTTGAAAAGAATGTAATTCCATAGATTTCGCTTTTTTTAATGGGGGGGGAGGGGCAGAGAGCAAGGGAGAGAGAATCCCAAGCAGGCCCCAAGCCCAGGGTGGAGCCTGATGTAGGGCTTGATCTCATGACCCTGAGATCAGGACCTGAGCCGAAATCACTAGTCTGACACTTAACTGACTGAGTTACCCAGGCGCCCCTCCATAGGTCTCTTAAGTTAGAGAAACCTGCTTGATTTTTCACAGGAGGAGTACTAAGTTGCTACAGATAAAGAAGGCATTTGCTAGTGGGTGGGTGAATTCAGAAAATTAGCTCAGCTTGGTTTGTAGAGTTTTCACTTTTGGAACTGTTCAATAACAAAAATTCAACAGAGTAAATTATAAAGCTCTAACTGGCTTTATTAAATGATTCATGAATCAGGCAGCATTCTATCTAGCAAGCAGAGTGGGGCTCTGAGGAGGTGTACAAAAAAGGAAGGTTTTTATAGAAGGAGGGTGGGGCAGGGAAGTTACTGTCAAAAGAAAAGCATTGTTTCAGGCAAGGCTTTCCCTTAGGGGCAAAAGCCAGGTGTCTTACCAACCAGGTTACCTCATCTTCCTTTGGGGGATGGAAAGGGCCCCAGCTGCCAACTCTTTGGTATTGACTGAAAAATTCCTGACTGACCAGTTAAGATGACATTTCTGGGGGAGGTTGAAGCTGCATTTGACTAGGTATCAAGACCTGGTTTGAGAACTCAATCTAAGTGACACCATTCTGGGCCCGTGTTTTGTTTTTTTTTTTTAAAGATTTTTTTTTTTCTTTTATTTATTTGATAGAGAGAGACACAGCAAGAGAGGGAACACAAGCAGGGGGAGTTGGGAGAGGGAGAAGCAGCCTCCTTACTGAGCAGGGAGCCCAATGCAGGGCTCAATCCCAGGACCCTGGGATCATGACCTGAGCCGAAGGTAGACACTTAACGACTGAGCCACCCAGGTGCCCCCGTGTTTTTCTCTTTAACACAACATACTTCATATGGAACATACACATATTTTTAAAAACGTTTTAATGGTTATATTCAATAAGTGGTAGGTCATTGGTATTATAACTATAAAAAAAATACAATATAGTTCCTGAGAATATGGTAAACAGTAAAAAAATAAAGCAATAATTATTTGTTTTATTTCAGTGGTCCTCAACCAGGGGCAAATTTTGTCCTCCAGATACATTCAACAATGTCTAGAGATATTTTCTTTGTCATAATCTTGGGGTGGGGAGGGATGTTACTTGCATATAGTGGGTAGAGGCCAGGGATGCTGCTAAACATCCTAAAATTCATAGCGCAGCTACTTACAACAAAAACTTATCTGACCCCAAATGTCAATAGTGCCAGGTTGAAAAACTGCTTATTCAAATATATCAAGGATCACTAACTGGTTTCTTTCAAGTGTGCCCTTGTGAATTTGCAACAAAATCTTGTTTATTATGCCTCTAGATATTTAAACCTTGGAATTGCCTTTTCTATTCAATACTGACAAAAAAAAAATTGTCTTTATTGTGTTTTATGTCAGGCCTATGCATTTGGTTTAGCCTTTTAATGTAAATTGCAGCATTCAATGGATCATTTACACCACTAGTTTGAATTCCTGATTTAGTCTTACGTCAAGTTAAGCACAAGTCATATCTTTCCCTGATGATTCAAAGCTCTAAGGGAGAAGTAACCATAATGTTTATTTTGCATTGTAGAAAACAAGTGTCACATATGGATAAAAGATTTAAAAATAAGTTTTATTGTTTCCCCATTCTGTCTTCCCTCCCATTATTCTAATTGACTAGAATGCCCTTGTCCTTCCATCTATGCTTCTCAAAATTTTGTTCATTATTCAATCGAATCTTAAATGTGACCTCTTCCAAGAAGCTTCCAGAGTGATTCCAATCTGAATTAATGTCTCCCTTATGTACCAAAAGCACAGATATGGAAAACTCTATTATGACACATTGCACAGAATTATTTTGGATGTCAACTTTTCCCCTTACTATGTTAGAAATCCCAGGGGAAAGTGACAATGTCATTCATTTTCCTATTCTGCATACCACCTAGCATAGTGTCTCAGATATTGAATGTGCCTGGCTAATATTTTTTTATTAATTATTTTGAACACTGATGACATTGATGATATTCAAAGCAACATGTCAGTAAATGATACACATTTTGAAAATCAGTAAGATAAAAAGATAAACATGATAATAAAAATGGGCAAGTGATATGAACAAGAAGTCATAGAAAAAATATAAATGGTTCAAAAACAAAAACATTTTCAACCTCAAGGGTAACTTATTACAATTAAAGCAATAATCATAGCAAACCTCCTCTTATTCTGTGCCAGGCACTATACTAAGCACTTAACACATATGGACTCATCTAATCGTCACCACTTTTTGCAGCATATGTATAATTATCCTCCTTTTACAGAGGAGGAACTGTGGCATAGAAAGGACAAGTAATTTGCCCAGTGTCTTGTGGTAAGTGATAAAGCTCGTAGGAAAACCGAGGTAATCTTGCTCCAAAGCTCAAATACTTAACCACCAAGATTATGCCATTTTGCCCATATATTTGATAAATATCTCTTCAATTATAATATACAGAAAAAAACTAAATACATGTTTTTGTATTAGATAAAATTGTTAGATGTTAAATGCCAGGGGAAAGAATCAGATAAAAGTAATATAAAAACCCTCAAAGCCCAAGCAACTTGTTTTTCATATGTTGTAGTGGAATAGGGATCAATTTTGATTGAATTAATTCAATCAAATTAATCTCACTTAGAATCTTTATTTCTTATAGCACCTCCGACAATCTGATTTAGACTGTGACTATCCACATCCAGGCATACTGAGAAAGTAACAGGAAAGAGAAAGATAACTCTCAACCAAAGAATACAAAGGAACATAAAAAAAAAGAAAAATTTCTTATTCGGTGTAAGTTTGTGTTTATGTGGAAGGTTAAAATAAATCTACCAATTCAATTGCTTTTGGGACTTGGAGAATTCTTAGGTATACACTATACACATAAAGACCAGTTGTCATGTTAACAATGACATTCACTATTTCTGGGGTAGTTTGATAATATTTAAAGGCTGAGTAATAACTTTGGACTTGAGTATACAGTAATGTTCCATGCATAAACATGCTCCCTAAATTTCTGGGGGATTTGATTTGTCTTGTTTTTAGTTCTGAAGTACAATTGCTATCTTCTCTTCAAAACCATAAAGCAAATCATAACCAATAAAATTGATATTAGATTTTTCTCTTCCTTTTAGAAAACCTTTCCCATCCTGGATATGTTAATTGTTACCTGCTTTGTCTCTCCCTTTATCTGAGAGTCCCTATCTGACATTGAGTTTTCCTACACAGTGTCCAAAAGAAAGTACTAAATAAAAAGGTTAATTTATATAATTTGATTAGATAATTTGAAAGATTAATGAAGTGGACATTCTATACTCTCCCCACAGAGAAAAGCAACGGAAGGAACTATCTTACATTATTTTAATCAAACATAAATTGTGATTATGTAGGACAACGTACAATTATAAAGCACTCTTTTTTTCTTGCCAAAAGTTTGTAATTCTGGTACCAAGGTAATTTGCCTTCACTACTTCCTGGGAAGTAGAAAGATCAGACAAACCACACCTCCTTGACCTTGGATATTTCTAACTAAAAAATGAATTGCCAACAAGCTGATAGCAATGTATGGAGCTATCACATTAGGCTTATAGGAAAGAACAGCCCACGGCCAAGACAGAAAACCTTTGAAGTGCAAACCCATTTTCTCCGAAATCTTAGCCGTATCTACTTCTTCATATATAAAATGAGATGACAGGTTTCTTGTCAAATTTCCAGAACCTTTAACACAAACAACTAAGTACTTATGTAGAGAACAGAGAACAGCTTATACCCCTTTTATTTATCTAAAAGGTACACAAATATGTGACCAAGAGCTCTTCCGGTATGCCTGAGAAAACACCTTTCTTTAGTGTTTTATTTGTTGAGCACTCTGTTACTTACTTGACAATCCTCTCAGCAATCCATGAGAACTTGAGCAAACTACTTGACCCCTCTGTGCTTTAATTTACTTATCTATAATATGGAGATGATAATTGTACCTCCATATATGGTTGTTGTCAGAATTGAATGTGTAAATGAATATAAAGCTTTAAAAACAATCCTTCAAATATACAAAGTGCTCAATTAATGTTAGCTATTATTTGTATTAATCCCATCTTATAAGTAAGAAAACTGAGGTTTACAGAAGTTAATGAATATGCCCCAAGGTCATACGGTTTGAAAACAACAGAAGTAAAACTTGAGGGGCACCTGGGTGGCTCAGTCCAATAAGTGTCTGCCTTTGGCTCAGGTCATGATCCCAGGATTCTGGGATCGAGTCCCACATCGGGCTCCCTGCTCTTGGGGTAGTCTGCCTCTCCCCTTCCCCCCGCCCCCCGCTTGTGCTCTCTATCTCCCCCCTAAATAAATAAAATCTTAAAAAAAAAAAAGTAAAACTTGAACCCAGGTATTGACTCCATAGTCCATATCTACACACTGCTCTATTCTGTCTTCCTTTGAACATCCTAAACTAAGTAATGAGGAAAAGCTGCTCTGTTTTGCATATTTTGACAGAATGCCAAGAGAAGATATATAAGAAGCTACAAATTATTTTAGTAGATAATATGTTAACAAGAAATAAGAGACCCTTAAACTTGTTATATAGAATGGAGGCTGAGAAATCATAATTTCTACAGTAAATGTAGTTAGAAGATTTTCCTTGTTACTACTAAGAAACATCCAGAGTTGTGAAGAGGGAAGACTGCCATAAACTGACGCTGAATAATCAATCCAAACCACGAAAAACTGCCAACAAGACCTAAATGCATTTTTCTGCAAAGATTTAATAAATGTGGCTTCATAAATACTGTGCAATGTAAGGTATAAATTATGCTGCTTTCTCTCAAAAATTAGTTTCAGTGCAAACTGGAAGAAAGGCTGATATAAAATTCAGTAAATACAGAAACTTTAAAAGAAAAGAGAATAATAATAAAGACTTCTAAAGATTATGTGAATACTGTAATTATCTGTGCATAAATGAAAGCATTTTATCTTTCTGTGCCTAAACAGGAAAATAAATACAAAAAAAAAAAGGTTCCCATAGGAAAATTTTTCGAAAACCACTTTAAGAAATGGCAGCATTTCCTATATATAAGTACTTGGACTCCCAAGTTAAAATTTTGGACATATAACAACAATTTTGACATATATATTTTATTTTATTTATTTATTTATTTATTTATTTATTTATTTATTTTTTAAAGATTTTATTTATTTGAGAGAGAGACACAGCGAGAGAGGGAACACAAGCAAGGGGAGTGGGAGAGGGAGAAGCAGGCTTCCCGTCGAGCAGGGAGCCCAATGCGGGGCTCGATCCCAGGACCCTGGGATCATGACCTGAGCCGAAGGCAGATGCTTAACAACTGAGCCACCCAGGCGCCCTGACATATATATTTTAATATATTTCTTTAAAAATCTTTTACATTTCTGGTTTTTTTTTTTTAAAGATGTATTTATTTATTTATTTATTTATTTGACAGAGAGAGACACAGCAAGAGAGGGAACACAAGCAGGGGGAGTGGGAGAGGGAGAAGCAGGCTTCCCGCGGAGCAGGGAGCCCAATGTGGGGCTTGATCCCAGGACCCTGGGATCATGACCTGAGCCGAAGGCAGACGCTTAACGACTGAGCCACCCAGGCGCCCCTCTTTTACATTTCATATATAGAATTATGCATAACATATAATAAGTGGAATGTAGATCCACAAAGCTGGTTTAAATAGAGGCTCTACTTCCATCAGTGATAGAAAACAAGATTTATATGGAGACAATTAGGGAATAATATATAATTAAGAGTTAAAATGGTACTTGGTAGCTAGAATAAAGGCTAATAGCAGATTGAAGTTAGTCAGACTGAGATATAAATTCCTGCTCTATTTCTTGCTACTAGCTACATGACCTTAGGCAAGCTGCTTAACACTCTTCATGAGAAAAATCAGAATAACAAAATCCACCTTACAGATTTGGGAGAATTAAATGTAGTAATATTTATAAAGTACCTGGGACACCATCAGGCTTATAATTAAATATTTAATAAATAGCAGTTGATATTACTGTATAATAGTAATATATTTTTTAAATATTTTATTTATTTATTTGAGAGAGAGTGAGAGAGAACAAGAGTGAGCATGAGCTGGGGGAGAGGCAGATGGAGAGGGAGAGGCAGACTCCCCACTGAGCAAGGAGCCTGATCCCAGGACCCGGAGATCATGACCTGAGCCGAAGACAGATGCTTAAGGGACTGAGCCACCCAGGTGCCCCTATATAATAGTAATATTAATACCTAAATTAAAAATGCCACATGAGGTTAGAAGATTTCAAGAGCAGGCAAATTATAAAGCTGTTGCCCTGGAACACTCACCTAGTATCCACATCTATAAAATAGAACAGATAAAACAGAGCCTTTACTGTGATGGCAGTCACTGGAATTCATTGTATTACAGAGACCCCAGCTCTGCAGACATGCCTTTTGGGCCCAGTCCTTACTGCTGGGCTTTGCTTCCTGCAATACCTACAGCTCATTTTTAAATATAAAGCTATACAATTACCCAGATGACATCAAATGAGATATGCTATTAAGACAAATGTGTATAGAACACTAACTGAAATGATTCTTATCATAGAAAACAAGCAGAATTGTACAAAGGGATGAATCTATTTGAAAAAATAATTAAAGTCATAAATATCTAAACCCCAGGAGGAATCTGGAATCACAGATATCTCAGTGGACTGCATAAAAGCAAATTGGACTCTACTTTTTGCAAATGAATATCAAGGGATATTCTGAGAAAAACATGCAGCCTGATAATACAAAAGGATATGTTAATTTTCTCCTTCTGTCTTCCTATCTTTAGAGATAATCTACAATCTCTTACACATAGCAGGCATTCAGTAAATGTTTGTTAAATAAATGATTCCATTAAGGATCAGTATTAGGTTGCTAAGAATACAGAACAAAGAAATAACAAGAATTTCAACTGGAAGAAATAAAGATCATTTAAATGTAATTTGCATGCTTAACATATTAGATTTAGAAAGGTAAAGAGAGTTGTTCAGGGTCACTCAGCTAATCAGTGACAGACCTATAACCAGAAATCAAGCCTTAACTCCCAATTTAACTGGGAGACATATGTGATTCAAATTAAAACTGAAATTGTAAAAATATGTAATGAACTATAACATATCAAGGATTTGTCAGTAGGTTCACATCAAGTAAAGGTTATCGAAAATAAAGCCAGTGCTTCTATAATGTTTTTGAGGCAGTGGAAAGATCCCTAAAGAAGGCATATAGAGATCTCTTAGTACTGATTCTGTGATATAGATCTTGTGAGTCTCACTAAAGGGACTGATATGAATAACTCCATCTAATTCCCCCCAAAATGGATTACATACCCATTATATCTCATGGACTGAGCTAGCAGGTGAGAATACAAGGAGAAATAAAATGCAGGTCATGCTGTGATGGACCAATGTACTGTAGGAGGTAAGCACATAGACTGTTGAGCCAAACTGTATGTTCTACTTGTGGCTTTACCATTTACTAGCTACATGACTTGGAGTGCTTATTGAATCCCTCTTGGCCTCAGTTTCCTACTCCATAAAATGGAAAAAATGATAGGAATATACCTTATTTATAGAGTTATGAAGACTCGGTTGCTATGTATATAGTACTTAGAAAAATGCCTGTCACAGGTCTATAAATATTAGTCATTATTATTAAGCACAAGGAATCTATAGTCTAACAGGGAAAATAAGAATATATATATAAAACTATAATCACCACAGGCTACTATAATGTAAGTTACCAAATTAAAGCATAAAAGTTTATCATAAGTTTTAGGAATCACTTCATTCCAACAACAACAACAACAAAGGTAGGAATTAATGGGAGCATCATTTTCCTCTGAAGGGTGTGATGATGGCAAAAGGAGAAGGTGAAGAGAAAGACCAGAAAAATCAGTAAAATGAGTGACTACTGGATTTAGAAATACGATGATCTAAAGGTCATTTTCAACCTTTTGAGAAATTCACTCCCATGTAAGCTACAGGCAATTATAAAATGGTTGTAGGGAGAAAGGTGAGAAAATATGAAGAGTAAATATGAGCCACATTTTAAAATTTATTTATTGACCCACCACTCACTCCTAGTTAATACAACAAATACAAGGGCATACTACATACAACCCAGCATGGTGGCAGATGTCTACCTGAGGTGTCCCCTCCTCAGAGGTAGACAGCCATATGATCCCTGTCTTTCTAGATCTCAGCATGTAAAAGAGGGTCTTCAGGGGGTGCCTGGGTGGTCCAGTTGGTCAAGTGTCCAGCTTTTTTTTTTTTAAGATTTTATTTATTTCTTTAACAGCAAGAGAGAGAGAGAGCACAAGCAGGGGGAGTGGCAGGGAGAGGGAGAGGGAGAAGCAGGCCTCCCGGTGAGCAGGGAGCCCGATGCAGGGCTCGATCCCAGGACCCTGAAGGCAGACGCTTAACGACTGAGCCACCCAGGCGCCCTCTTTTTTTTTTTCCTTAATTAAAGATTTATTTATTTATTTGAGAGACAGGGACAGAGCATGAGCAGGGGGGAGGGGCAGAGGAAGACGGAGAGGGACAAGCAGACTCCTCACTGAGCAGGGAGCCCTATGTGGGACCCAATCCCAGGACCCTGGATCATGACCTGAGCCAAAGGCAGATGCTTAACTGACTGAGCCACCCAGGCACCCCAAGTGTCCAGCTTTTGATTTTGGCTTAGGTCATGATCCAGGGTCCTGGGATCAAGCCCCGAGTAGGGCTCCATGCTCATCCAGGAGTCTGCTTAAGGATTCGTTCTCCCTCTCCATCTGCCCTCCCACCCACCTTCCCCCCACTCTCACACGGTCTCTCTCTCTCTCTCTAAAATAAATGGATAAATAAATCTTTGGGGAAAAAAAAAAAGAGGGTCCTCAGGAGAGGGAATAACAAATGTGAAGGACCTGAGAAGTCTAGTATTAATGTAAATAAAAAGATAAGACCAAGCCTTAAAGTACGCTGTAAGTGTAAATCATCATAAGAGAAGCTGGGTGCTGGGGTTCAGAACATTAAGAAATAGAGGAAGTATATCAGAAAAAGAAATTTGGTGATGTTAAATATGAGTTCCTACAAAACATGGTCTAAGGAAAGAAAGGGAAGGGAAGGGAAGTAGGGACTTATTCTAGTTAAATAGAATGGGGTAGAGTGGAAGATAATAAACATTGGTGGGAAGGAAGTTGTGAGGGCAGGAATGAAAAGTGGGACACAAATAATCAGGATATACCTGGGCTTACAGTGGAAGAACAAGTAAATGGCTGCCAGTGAAAAGAATTCTCTTAGGTAATCCCTAAAATCTGTTCTACTTCTTTGATTCTATGATTCCCTCAAAGAATAGCAAACGTACATCTTAGAATGTACAACATATGTTTCACTGTGTGTAATTAATGAGCAATACTCTATTCTTAAGGTGTGGCCTTAGTGACCCATTTGGATTTTAAGTTTCTGGTTTCTATAATTAAACACAGCTGCTTAACCTCAATTGTCAAACCAAGGGCCTCAGGAGACTTCTAATTAGCATACCTGCTGGAAATCATTGGGAGTTATGACAAGTATGTGCCACTAATTTCCAAGACTGATTTCATCATTTGAGGCCTAGGAAGTAAATTTAGTTTTGAGCCCTACTAAGTAAATTTAGTTTTCAAGAATAAATTTAGTAAGAAGACAATAAAATTTTAAAAAATATGTCCTAAAAGCATATGCAGACACTATGATCATGAAGTATCTTGTTTGTGATTGTGATGCTGCAGAGCTTACAGCATCCCCAAGCTGGAAAAGCTGTTCAGTATTTGCCACATACCTAGTCAGGTTGGTCTCATTCTAGCACCATGATTTTACATTGGTTGTCACTGGTGCTCTAAGGAGCAGAGCACATCAATCTCATATCAGAGAGCCATATGCTCTTTATGATGTACAAGCTTTGCAAAGGGAACTTCTGCAAGGGCTACAGAAAGTCCTTACAGGGTGTTAGTTCTTAGACTTATTGATAAGAGTTGTCAACAATATCAGCAAAGAAATCTAAGATTTTATTTTCCAAAGTGAGAAAGAATGGGAAAAAAATACACACAAAATACGTCATAAGCACAAATTCACAAAACTCTCCCCATTAGACTATACATATAAGAAAACCAGAGAAGCTTTTTATAGAATTGTAAAGAGTATAGCCCACTTTCTTTTCTTTTCTGAGATAATGAACTATAGAGATTTCTAGTTCCAATTAGGATGTTACAATAGTAGGTTCCATGGCAGACTATGCTCTCACTACAAGCATTAGAGCTGTAGGGAAGAAGAACGGTAAGCCGAAATATCCGAATATCAGAAATGGGGGAGGCTCTGTGAGGGAGCCAATCTGTTACCAAACATTTTCTTCTGCATTAGGGTTGCAGAAACCTATTCTGTGAGGACATGTGCCAATTCTGGGTTCAAGCCGATGATGGCTTGGCCCACAAAGTGGTACACTACTGGGAGGAAGAGAAATCAGAAAAGCTTTTGACAGTCATGCAACGTTAGGATTATTTGATAATTTGGGAATGCCATGAATCCTAAACATGCAATTAGACTTTCCCCATGTTACATTTATTATCTCTCAGGGAGGAGACAGTAACTTGCCAGGCTCTCAATAAAAAGCCTAGACAGGATGCAACAGAGTAAAGAAAATTCAAAGGTAGAGTCTCAACAAACCTTCAATCCATCCCTGATCCAACCTAGACCCAAGCTAGACTGAATAGTACGCCCCTCACCCTACCCACTTAATAAAGAAAGGCATAGTCTTTCAGGTAAAAGATAATGTCTTTTGGAGCTTCAACACAATGTCTCTTTAAACACAAAGCCCATCATACAATTAAACAGTACTAGACATGCAAAGAGGCAAAAAGTGTGACTGATAATCAAGAGAAAAGCAAAGAACAGAAACAAACTCAGAGACTGTAGTAGCCAGCTAGCAAGATAGTCCCCAATGATGCCTGCCTCCCTGTATTTCACCCTTGTGTAGTCCCCTCCCACACTGAATAGTGCTGACTTTGCAACCAGCAGAATTTGGCAAAAATAACAAGTGTGACTTCCACAAGTAAGTCGTAAGACTTTATAGCTTCTGCCATACTGCCTTATTCACTCTGGGGGAAGCCAGTGTCATGTCATGAGGATTCCCAAGTAGCTCTGTGGTAGTCCATGTAAAGCCTCTTGCCATCAGCCAGCAAGGGACTAAAGAGTCCTACTATCTGCGATATGAGAGCACCATCTTGAAAATGGATCCTCCAATTCCAGTCAAAGGTCTAGAGGACTGCAGAACTGGCTGATAACTTGACTGCAACTGAATAAAAGGTATCAAGGTAGAACCATTCAGCTAAGCAGCTCCTAAATTCCAACCATTCAGCTAAGCAGCTCTTAAATTCCTGACCACCACTACTGTGTGAGATATTAAAAGCTTATTATGATTTTTTAAGCTACTAAGTTTTGGAGTAATTTATTATATAGCAACAGATAAATAGATTTCGGTATCTTGAAGTGGAGTCTCTCCATGAAAAAAACAAAAAAATCAGGGCGTGTCTTTGGAAAGGGGAGAGTGCCCAGGAAGCGGGAAGAAGCTGGAAGGACTCTGAGGAGAATGTTAGTGATGTCTACATAGCTTTGAAGAAATAGATAGTAGAAACCTAACGGCCTTTTCAGAAACTGCCAATGGGGGAATTATAACCCAACTTTCTACAAATGATACTAATCTGGATAAAGAGCCTGCAGAATGCTATACAGCTATCAAGGATCAGCCCCAGCTCCCTGGTAACTTTACAGAAATACTAACGGATGTAACAATTCTCCTATGCACACAAGACTATTTGATCATCCCCGGAGAAAATATTCACAAATCATATACCTGATAAGGAGTTAATATCCAAAACTTAAAAAGAATTCAAACAACTCATCCCAGTACTTCCTATCACAGTGGATTCTCTGTCAGAACCATGCAGCAGCATCCAATTCAGAGAAAACATGCTATATCACTCTTTTGCCTAAAACAGTGGCTTTCAGTGGAGCAGGGGAAGAAGGGGTGTTTTTGCCCCTCAGGACACATTTGATCTTGTCTGGAGACAGTTTTGGTTGTTATAACTACAGAGGGGCTGACATCTAGTGAAGAGAGGGCAGAGATGCTGCTAAACATGCTACAATGCACAAGACAGCCCCCTACAACAATTATTGAGCCCCAAATATCAATAATGCAAAGTTGAGAAAACCTGGCCTAGAAAAATCTAGAGTTATCCATTTAGAATTATAGTATATTCATTAGATTCTTTTTCATGTTATACTTTGTAACATTTTACAGATATTTGGCAGCAGAGACCGAGTATGAGGACATTTCTACTCTGACTTGCCCTGAAGAAGGGAAACTTCAATTCTAAGGCCCCCACACTGAAGCCATTAAAGGAGCTGCCAAATACCACCTGTTTATAGACAGAATTTCACATACAGTTAAACACAGTTTCAGAAATCTCCTCTACATTGATTTCCATTTTTCCCTAAGTTAAGAAATGGCAAAGTCTTTGAAATAAGTATAATTTGTTGTGGGTACTTATAAAAGTACATTATGATTTCTAAAGAATCTTGAGAAAATTTTTTATAGAAATATTATCAGCACTTCATACTCAATTCTGAAAAGTATTGTTCCTTTGGTATTAACTAATTTGTGCTTAAAAGACACTCCTATTTCCTAATTCATCTTATGTATTTATTGATGAATAATAAATATACTACTCAATGATTCATTCAAGCCCAATAAACAGACACCAAAGGAAGAAAAGTAGACATGGTTGTTTTCCTGCTCTCATCTAAAATGTGCTCATTGTTAGCTGTTTCTTAGGGACAGTAAGAAGTTTATGTTTCCTAAGTGTAGGCAGAATTTAACATGATACAGTGCTAATTATACAGCAGGATCATCCTACTAGTGATATCCACACACATGCCGTTTGATTTGGCCTCTGTATATATAAAGTGTTAAAAACCTTTATTTTTTTCATTCCTGGTAGCCAATTTTATATCCATTAAGAGAGAAAAGACCATATGACAGTAGTGTGAACTTTTTAGATGCCATTATGGTAAAGACATTTGGATTTTTAGTAAATTTAAAATGCAATAAGATAAATTTACTGTACTATCTTCCAAAGCAAGATATACCAGTCTCTTGCTTTTGTAACTGACTGCATCCAAGCTTGTTTTGCTCTCTGCTCAACAGGCCAATAAGTTGAGAAACAAGATGTCGGGGTAAGGAGAACAACTTTACTTGGAAAGCCAGCAAACTGAGGAGATGGCCAATATTGTCCTAAAGCACTATCCTGCACCCAAGATCTCTCCATGAAACTGCAGCTTCTTTTATATTAGGAAAAGGGGAAGCAGGAGGTGATAGGAGTCAAAAGGTGATAGACATCTGTAGGCATTCAGGTGTCTAAAAGGGTCTGAAGGTTGTGAAACTGTTCTGTCCTTAGTTGATCTTTGCAAACAAGAATCTGGTCATGTTGTTACTATAAATCTTAAACACAGCATAGTCATTTCTGTATATACTTCCTTATCTCCTGAGGTAGGTTCTGGGTAAAGAGTGTTTTTTGCTAATCTTAGTTGTAACATGCCCATGTGCTGGGCTAAGCAGAAGTTTCTAAGCTATAGATCACAGCAGCAGAGGAAATAAAGCAACATGGAATCAGACATGCTAAGGTTTTTTTCCCCTTACACTTTGTTACCTTAAAGTTTCTAACAGACAGGGATATGAAGGATAATAAGGTAAATAGAAATACAGAATAAAGAGGAATATTCTCGATAGAAAAGTTATAAAGTGATCCTGTGTAAATGCATAGAAGTTGAGTTACTTCCTTTAGTAAATTTACTGAATATTGCATGTCATTACAGAATCACAGATTTGTAAGGGATGATAGGTCACCTTGTCATACTCCTTCATCATACTAGTGATGAAATTAATTTGATAGAAATTATTTGACTCCAGTTCTGAAATTCAGGCAGAGACAGAATTACATAACTCGTGTTTCCCAATACTCAGTTCATTAGTAACCTCACACCGTGACAGAACAGTTAGGAAACTTATTTTGGAGACTAAGTTTATACAAAATGCTCACAAATTTTGGGAGGGGACTTTAGGTAACTTTCAAGATAGTATGGAAGATAATGAAGGAGGAAAACAATTAATTCTCTGGATGATGCTAGCAGCAGTTCCTCAGGCAGTCTAGGAATCAGCTCTCTGGGGCTGGGAGGTTGTGAGTGGCAAGGCCTCCAGTGAAACCCAATACCAGTATGCAAACAGGTATCAGAAAACAGTAAGTTTCCTACCAATAAGACTGAAACCCAGATTATGCAGCTCAAAGTTTTCCAATTAGGATGATCCCTGTCCTCCTCCAATATGAGAAGCAGTAGGAAAGCCAGGTTTCCTCCTAGAGCAAACCCTATGGAATATATAGCCCCAACTTGCCCAAGAGAGAAAAGTGCATTACCAGCACCGCACCTGTAAATTTCTTTGAGCCCAACCATGTATTTTCTGTAGCCTTTGCCCCGCCCCTAATTCAACAGAAACACAAAGAAGTTTAAAGAAGTCAAATAATTACATACTATACTATGAGATATAAAGAACAGGATACACATGTACTTGCCTATGTAGTCACTTACATATAGAATATGGCTCTGGCACACTCCCAGGAGAAATATGTTTCAGTCTTACCTCAGGGATATAATGTATTTGTCCATTTCATATAACAATTACCTGTTATGATGGTTAATCTTAGGTGTCAATTTGACTGGGCTAAGAGATGCCCAGATAGCTGGTAAAACATTATTTCTGGGTGCCTCCATAAAAGTATTTCTGGAAGAGAATAGTATTTGAATCAGCAGACTGAGTAAAGATCTACCTTCACTAATGTGGGCAATTATCCAATCTGTTGAAGGCTTGCATTAAACAAAAAGGCAGGGGAAGGATGAATTCTCTCTTCTTGAGCTGAAACATGCATCTTCTCCTGCCCTTGGATATCAGAGCTCCTGGTTCTCTGGCCTTTGGACTAAGACTTAACACTAGTGGCCCTTTAGACTCAGACTGAATTATACCACCAACTTTCCTGGTTCTCCAGTTTGCAGAAGGCAGACTGTGGGATTCTTCAGCCTCCATAGTCACATGAGCCAATTCCTATAACAAATCTCCTCTTAAATATACACTTATATATATATATATATATCCTATTGGTTCTGTTTCCCTGGAGAGCTAATATACCCATGAATGGACTTGCTACAGTTTAAAAGAAAATATATAGGAATCTGAGGTGGGAATGTGGTACGTAAAACAATGCAACGAACTAAGTAAACAGAAACTCCTATCGTGATAAAACTTTCAAGAAGCATTCAAATACAAGTTGTTATTTTCTTATTAAAATACAGGAGTATCTATGTAATTTTTCCTGCCAGTACATTATAGTTAGAGAGACAAGAGATTTTATATGACTACAACAGGCAATTTTGGCAAGTACACAGTGGAGCACAATAAATGTCCTTAACTCACATGGATCTGGGTATTAGCAAACAGAAACAAATGGCCAAAGTAAAAGAAATACAGGTGAGAAAGTATGTATATTAGAGACAAACTAAAAATATATATATATATTTATTTCTGTCTATGTTTTATTTGAATGTATTTTTTTTAGTTTCTCTTTTAACATATGAATCCATTTTTTTTATTATTATGTTACAACATACACTACATCATTAGTTTTTTTTTAAGATTTTATTTGACAGAGACACAGTGAGAGAGGGAACACAAGCAGGAGGAGTGGGAGAGGGAGAAGAAGCCTTTCTGCTGAGCAATGAGCCCGATGTGGGGCTCAATCCCAGGACCCTGGGATCATGACCTGAGCCGAAGGCAGACGCTTAAGGACTGAGCCACCCAGGTGCCCCTACGTCATTAGTTTTTGATGTAGTGCTCCATGATTAATTGTTTGAGTATAACACCCAGTGCCCCATGCAGAACGTGCCCTCTTTAATACCCATCACCAGGCTAACCCATCCCCTCACCCCCCTCCCCTCTAGAACCCTCAGTTTGTTTCTCAGAGTCCATAGTCACTCATGGTTCGTCTCCCCCTCCAATTTCCCCCCCCTTCATTCTTCCCTTCCTGCTATCTTTTTCTTTCTTTTTTTTTTTTTTAACATATAATGTATTATTTGTTTCAGAGGTACAGGTCTGTGATTCAACAGTCTTACACAATTCCCAGCACTCACCATAGCACATACCCTCCCCAATGTCTATCACCCAGCCACCCCAGCCCTCCCACCCCCCAACAATCCAGCAACCCTCAGTTTGTTTCCTGAGATTAAGAATTCTTCGTATCAGTGAGGTCATATGATACACGTCTTTCTCTGATTGACTTACTTCGCTCAGCATAATACCCTGCAGTTCCATCCACGTCATTGCAAATGGCAAGAGTTCATTTCTTTTGATGGCTGCATAATATTCCATTGTATATATATACCACTTCTTCTTTATCCATTCATCTGTTGATGGACATCTTGGCTCTTTCCACAGTTTGGCTATTGTGGACATTGCTGCTATAAACATCAGGGTGCACGTACCCCTTCAGATCCCTACATTTGTATCTTTGGGGTAAATACCCAGTAATGCAATTGCTGGATCATAGGGTAGCTCTATTTTCAAATTTTGAGGAACCTCCATACTGTTTTCCAGAGTGGCTGCACCAGCTTGCATTCCCACCAACAGTGTAGGAGGGTTCCCCTTTCTCCGCATCCTTGCCAACATCTGTTGTTTCCTGACTTGTTTATTTTAGCACACTGACACAATAAATAGAGAACTTTGGGGAACAGAAAGATATAGAAGAATGACAAGTAAAATGACGGTGGAAGATCAATTAAGACAAAGACTAATTACAATTAACTGTTTTTTAGCCTATTCACAAAGTTGTGCCAACAATGCCATTCTCCAATTTTAGGACATTTTCTTTTCTTTTCTTTTTTAAAAAATTTTTTTATTGTTATGTTAATCACCATACATTACACCATTAGTTTTTGATGTAGTGTTCCATGATTCCTTGTTTGTGTATAACACCCAGTGCTCCATGCAGAACATGCCCTCTTTAATACCCATCACCAGGCTAACCCATCCTCCCAGTACCGCCCCCTCTAGAACCCTCAATTTGTTTTTCAGAGTCCATCATCTCTCATGGTTCGTCTCCCCCTCCAATTTCCCCCCCTTCATTCTTCCCCTTCTGCTATCTTCTTCTTTTTTTTCTTTTAACATATATTGTATTATTTGTTTCAGAGGTACAGATCTGTGATTTAATAGTCTTACACAATTCACAGCGCTCACCATAGCACATACCCTCCCCAATGTCTACCACCCAGCGACCCCATCCCTCTCACCCTCCACCACTCCAGCAACCCTGTTTGTTTCCTGAGATTAAGAATTCCTCATATCAGTGAAGTCATATGATACATGTCTTTTTCTGATTTGACTTATTTCGCTCTGTACCCCAAAGATACAAATGTAGGGATCCGAAGGACATTTTCATCACCAACAAAAATCTTGCATGCACATGAAACCTCATGCCCATGAGCAGATGCTCCCCATCCCACCTCACCCCTGGAAACCAACTCACCTATTTTTGCCTCTATGGATTTGCCTAAACTATACATTTTATATAAATGAAATCATACAATAGGTGGTCTTTTCTGACTGGCTTTTCACTTAGCATAATGTTTTCAAGGTTCATCCATGTTATAGCATGTATCAGTACATCATTGCTTTTTACTCCCTAGTAATATTGCATTGTATGGATATACCACATTTTGCTTAGCCATTCTTCAGTTGGATGGACGTTTTGGTGGATTTCACATTTTGGCTAATAGGAATAATTCTGCTATGAACATCAACTACAAGTTTATTTATGGGTATAGTTTTCAATTCCTTGGATATATAGAATTGCTGTATCACAGGATAACTATGTTTAACATTTGAGTAAATGCCAAACTGTTTTCCAAAGTAGCTGAACCATTTTACAATCCCACTAGCAATGTATGAAGGTGCAAATTTCTCCATGTTCTTGCCAAAACTTGTTTTAATCCGTCTTTTATCCATCCTAGGGTGTGTGGAAGAGGTATCTGATTTTGGTTTTGATTTGCATTTACCTAATAATTAATGGTACTGAGCATTTTTTCATGTGCATATTAGCCATCTATATGTGTTATTTGGGTAAATGTGTATTCAGAATTTATTGTCCAGGTGTTACTTGAATTATCTTTTTATTGTTGAGTTGTAAGAGGTATATATGTCCTTATCATATGTATGATTTGCAAATATTTTCTCCCATTCTGTGGGTTGTCTTTTCACTGTTTTGATGGTACTCTTTGAATGACATTTTTTTTTAATTTGACAAAGCCCATTTATTTATATTTTCTTCAATCACTTGTTGCTAAGAAACAATTCCCTAACCAAGTTGAGGAAGATTTACTTCCATATTTTTTCTATGATTATCAGAATTTTAGCTCTTATATCTAGGTCAATAATACATTTTTAGTTAATATTTGTATATGTATCAGGTAGCAGTCAAATTCATTCTTTTGCATATGGATATCTGGATATCTTTTCAAGATTCTCTCTTTGGTTTTGACTTTCGATAGTTTGATTAAAATCTGGCGTATATCTCTTTGGCCCTATTCTACTTAGAATTCATTTAGCTAGTTGGATGTAGAGATTAAATGTTTTTCATCAAGTTTTGGAAATTTCAGCCATTATTTCTTCAAATATTCTTTCCACCCCGGTTTCTCTCTCCTTTCTTTCTCGGACAACCATAATGTATACTTTGGTATACCAGATGGTATTCCATAGGTCTCTAAAACTCTGTTCATTTTTCTTCTTTTTTTTTTCATTTTGATCTTCAGCCTAGATAATCTCAATTGACTTATCCACAAGTTGGATGATTCTTTCTACTACCTGCTCAAACTGACTGATTTTTCCAGAGAAAATTTCACTTCTGTGTTTATACTTTTCAACTCCAGAATTTCTGTTTTGTTCTTTTAAAATGCCTATCCCTTTTTTGATATCTCTATTTAATGATGCATTTTCCTCATACTTTCCTTTAATTTTTTAGACATGATTTCCTTTCTATTTTTTTAAAACATATTTATAATAGCTGATTTAAAAACTTTTCTAGGAAGTCCAACATCTGGGCTAACTCAGGGAGAGCTTACATTGACTGTTTTTCTGTTTTTTTTCCTGTGTATTGGTCAAACTTTCCTGTTTCTTTGTGCAGCTTTATAAATGTTGTTGAAAACTGGATATTTTAATTAATATAATGTGGCTACTCTGGAAATCAAGTTCCCCTTCCTGTCAGGGTTTGTTGTTTTTGCTGGTTGCTATTGTTTGTTGTTGTTGCTCCTGCTGTTTTTGTTTTTGTTTGTTTAGTGGCTTTCCTGGGCTAATTCTATAAAGTCTGTAACCTTTGTCATGGAGGTCATTGAAGTCTTTGCTTGGTTTACTTAATAGTCTCCTAATGATTGACAGGGATTTCTTCTAAATGTCCTAAACCAATAAGTCTCTCAGTCTTTGTTCTTAGGGAAAGTCTTTAACCTTTCAGTATTTTACAACTCTACTTATTCTTTACTTCCTGCTTGCACAGAGTTTCAAGGTGAGCCAGAGATGAGAAATTTGGGCCAAATCAGATATTCCTTAAGCATGCACACAGCTCTGTGTATGAGAACAACCTACTAGATCCCTCAGAAATATGTCAAAGCTCTTTAAAGCCTCCTATGTACATTTAATTCTCCAGTTTTTTCTTTTGAGATTTTTTTTTGCCAGTCCCTTGTTATAACCAACTAGTATCACAGCTTAGGCGACTGCAATGTTAAATAATACCACCAATTGTTTTTAACACACCCTCCCAAGGATAGAGCTTTTCTCAAATGACTGCTGTATTAGATCAAATAAACGCAAGTCCTATGAATGTTTTCCCAGAGTGCTGCCAGACAAGTCAAATAATGATACATTTCTGGGAATGGGACTTTTGGGGAGCTCCAAAATTGTCTGCCTACTCCAGTAAGCACTAGATTCCTGGTTTTCACAGATACTGTGGTTGTTAAATTGCTGTTTTCAAGGTCTCTGTGAACGTGGGGAAAAGATGATGAGAACAGAGCAAATTAAAATGCTACAAAACTCACCATTCATACCAAGATCCAGCCATTAAAAAAATAAATGCTTCCTCAGACCATTACAGGTCTTTGCTAAATTTCCAGAGAGAGTTCTGAAATGGTTGATTTGGGGAATTTTTGCCATTATTCTCATTGCTCTTATGGAGGTGTGGATTTTCAGAGGTTATTACTCCAACATTTCAGAAATGCGTATGTAATCACCTTTGAGGACACTGCTTGGGAACTATTTTCTAGAGATAGATTTTTCAAATGCAATTAAAGATCAAAGTGATTATTAAATATTCCAATGCAGCTGAAATAGAAGAAGCACAAAAGCACCAAGGCAGGTGCCCTCTGCTACTTTTCATCTGTTTTGCATTTTCTTTCTCCCACAACTGTGGGAAACAACCTTCCCTTACCAAAAATTCCTGAGCTATTTGGCTTTCACTCTAGCTCTCAGAAGCAGTTTACTCTTCCTATTTATTCTGTTTCTGTTTCCTTTGACAGTAATTGGTTTGGGTTTTTAACTGGAATGGTAAGTTCTATGAAATATTTTAGTCTTCGGTAAAATTAACCACTTAGGGCTCAAGCCTGGGCAAAAATAGGTCTCTGCATTACCTAGGTAAACATGGGTAGGTATTGGTTTACCTTCTGTTGCCTCCTTTCTGAAATTTCTTCTTTTGAGAAGAGTGATGTCTTAAACAACAAGACTTGTTCATTTATGGATAGGTGAAGAACTTTCCCAGAAAAGACTTTCTTTCTTTTTTTTTTTTTTTAAAGATTTTATTTATTTATTTGAGAGAGAGAGAATGAGAGAGAGCAAGCACATGAGAGGGGGGAGGGTCAGAGGGAGAAGCAGACTCCCCGCCGAGCATGGAGCCCGATGTGGGACTCGATCCAGGGACTCCAGGATCATGACCTGAGTTGAAGGCAGTCGCTTAACCAACTGAGCCACCCAGGCGCCCCAGAAAAGACTTTCTTAACCACAGATCCCTGACATTTAATAGCACCCTGATAGCTATCATCCTTGCTGACTTCACTGTTTGTCATAGCCCTTATCACCATGACATATTACTTGTTTGCTTATTTACTGCCTGTCTTTCTTCACTAGAATGTAACATCCAAATGCAGAGGGACTTCGTTTTCCTCATTGCTTTCTTTACAGTGACTAGGAGAGTGCACCCAGTTGGCCTTTAATACATATTGATGGAATAAATGTTATAAAGGTATCATTTATCAGACATGACTGAAATATGGATACTCCTAAAAGTAAGTCTTTTATATTTAGCATGGGGAGAAATTTACAAAATCTATAGGGAAAAAAGAAACATGTATTATATAAAAAGGAGTTGATAATTAGAAAGAAAATTTCTTTATAAGACCTTGACATTTTATGAAATGTCACAGATTATTGAATTTATCTAAAACTCACAAATGCAATTTGACAGAACTGTATATACAGACATCTGTATTTTTTAATATATGTGTAATGTCTGTGCTTGCAGGTATAACTATGTTTTTGGTTTTCCTCTTAAACCTTTGAGTATAGTATGTTATATGGTGCCTAAAAAATAGAAATCTATTTAGAGATATATTTATTTCCCTGAATTCATACATTAGTTAAATCAATCATGGAATCCACACACCAGGGGCTAATGATAAACTTGAGTTTTGGTTGATCTAATTTTTCTTGATTATAAATATTGGAAAGGGAGTTTGGGAAATAAATAGTAAGAGTTGCTGTAAATTATGTTAAGGGGTGACATTTCTTTTGTGCAAAGAAGAGGATCATTTATAAAAGAGATCTGTCATTGCTTCTCCTTCAGACTAGAGGCAGGCAGGCTTTATTTAATTTCCTCATATACTAGTGACCAAGAAGCAGCAAGGATGAAAAAGAGTTATGGGAAAGAGTTATTTTTAAAGGACAGCTTTGCCATTTACCATCTTGTGCCCAGTAAAGTAGTATGGGACAACTCCAGGTAGCTAGTGGTTTTGCCTGTCTACAGAGATAAGACTAATGAGTCCTCCTTTATTACTGCCAGGTGTTTTGTTGTTGATAAGACCCCTGTGGCTTTTAGAGATCAAAAATGAAGCTACTTCTGATGAAAGCCTTCATTCTGGCTACTGAAACAATATGCCAAAAAATTAAAATACAATCTTCTGACAGTTTTTTCAAACAACTCAAGCCATATCTACTAGACTCTCTTGATTCCTTCAGGTCCAATGCCTGAATACATATTTTTCCTGGAGAAAAGCAATATATAGTAGTTAAGGGCATATGTTTGGGACTCTCAAACGCCTGGATTAAAATTCTAACTCTGTCACTAATTAGATGTCAAATTATTTAACCTCAGTAAACTCTAGTGTCTTTAAGTTGTTGATAGGGATACCTAGAATAAAATCTATGGCAGAATGAATTTAAGAAATCGCTTTAAAAAACAGTGCCCAGCACATTGCAAAGGCTCAATAAATGTCAATTATTATCATTAGTCCTTGCTTTCCATTCTCTCAGCTACTACATTAGGTAAGATCTTTGTTACCTCATGAGCAGGCAATTGAAATAACCTCCTAGCTAGTGTTCTCATCTTTACTTTTTCTCCTCTCTCCACATTTTTCCTTACATTTACATTCTGTAAGAGCATAATTTCAGGAAGAACACAGAGAAAGCAAGAAACAGAATCATAGATCAGAAGGACCCAGAGGGAGATAAAAATTAATAATACATAGCATGTATTAAGCACTTATTCTGTGACAGGAACTTTTAATTAATTAATTAATTAATGTATTTATTTATTTATTTTTTAAAGATTTTATTTATTTATTTGACAGAGAGAGACACAGCGAGAGGCCGAACACAAGCAGGGGGAGTGGGGGAGAGAGAAGCAGGCTTCCCGCCGAGCAGGGAGCCCGATGCGGGGCTCGATCCCAGGACCCTGGGATCATGACCTGAGCCGAAGGCAGATGCTTAACGACTAAGCCACCCAGGCGCCCCTTAATTTTTTTATTTTTTTAAAGATTTATTTATTTATCTTAGAGAAAGAGAGAAAGAATGAGTGGGAGGGGCAGAGGGAAAGGGAGACATAATATCAAGCAGATTCTGCACTAAGTGTGGATCCCCACACAGGGCTCGATTTCACAACCCTGAGATCACGACCTGAGCTGAAACCAAGAGTTAGATGCTCAACCGACTGCACCTCCCAGGTGCCCCTGTGATAGGAATTTTAAACACTGTACAGGTATTTATAAATTTAATTCTCACAACAGCCCAAAGAGATAGATATTAATTTTATCCCTCATTTGAGGTAACTGAGGCACAGATGAATTAAGTAACTTATCCAAGGTCATACAGGTGGTGAGAGGTCATATTACAAATATATAATAGCAAAATGGGCACTAAAATTAGAACAGAGAACCATCACAAAGTCTATCAATCAAGTCTCAGCCCTGAGCTTATGAACGGTAGAACTGGACTCAAATTCATGAACTCTAGATTCAGCACCCGCGCTTTTAACGTGCCACTAGAAATGAGAACATCACTGACAAGGCAAATCATCCTGTAGTTAATGGGACAGTTCAGTTTGGTTCTTGGGATAAGAATCTAATTAGGTAGGTATTTCGAAGCATCAGACAGTGAGGGCCACAGAAAAGGTTAATTCTTAATCATTATTTGAGAACTACTATGTGTATACTGAAAATAGTTTGCACCTCTAAATAACTAAGCAATTTCCAACCACACATGATTCTGGTTTTTAAGAGTTTCTTATAGTTTTTACAGAAATGCAGTAGGAAAGATCTCTAGTTGAAGACAAAAAAAAGCACCTTGTAATTTAATATCATTAGCATCAAGATAACATATCTTGATAGGAAAAGAGTTTTCTAGAACATGGACTTCCTGATTTTTTTTTTTTTGCTTTTGTCAATCAGAAATGAGTATACACAGATTAAAAGTATAATTAAAAAGATATCACTTTGCTATTATTGCCATTTTTTGTGCTATACTAAGTATAGTGTAGTAGTCCTGTAACTCCAAAAGAAAAGTGTATTAAGAAGTTATAAAACAGTCAAATGCAGAATTAGAGACTCATTATTTTGGACATATGATATGATTTTTCTAGAAATTAAGGCATTTAAAACAGGATACCAAATATATGCATACACACATACACATAAATTGCATATAAACTCAGATTTGGATAAATTTAGCCAAAGTTAAATAGGACTAACACATATGTTTAGATAAGTATCTTATATCTTAAACTTTTGAGACTGGCTGGGGCAGATTAGGAAGTGATTAAGAGCAGAAAGCACTGGTGAAAAACCATTGTGAGTATTTTGGAAGCAATCTAGAAGGCCCCAAGAACTAGGCAATTGCTAGCTACTACCTCATCTTTGAGGTTACCAGTTCCCTAGTATCAACCAACATTTATTTAACCGAAGACATACAAATGACCAACAGGAATATGAAAAGATGCTCAATATCACTAATTTAGGGAAACGCAAGTTAAAACCACAATGTGATATCACCTCACACCAGTTAGCATGGGTTTTATAAAAAACAAAACAAAGTACAACAAATGTTAGCAAGGATGTGGAGAAATTGGAATCCCGGGACGCTGGTGAGAATGCAAAATGGTGCAGCCACTATGGAAAACAATAATGACATTCCTGAAAAAATTAAAAATAGAACTACCACATGATCTGGAAATCCTACTATTTATCCAAAAGAATTGAAATCAGGATCTTGAAGACATATTAGCACTCCCACATTCACTGCAGCACTATTCACAATAGCCAGGATGTGGAAATAATCTAAAGGTCCATCAGGGGATGAATGGATAAAGAAAATGTGATTTATACAACAATAGAATATTACTCAGTCTTCAAAAAGAGGGAAATCTGCAATATGCAACAACATGGATGAACCTTGAGGAGATTATGCTAAGTGAATAAGCCAGTCACAGGACAAATACTAAGTGATTCCACTTACATGTGGTAGCTAAAATAGTCAAATCAGAGAAGCAGAGGGTGGAATTATGGTTTCCCGGGGCTGGGAGGGAGAGGAAAATAGGAAGTTGCTAATCAATGGGTATAAAGTTTCAGTATGCAAGATAAATATGTTCTAGAGATTTGTTGTATGAAATTATGCTTACAGTTATCAATACTGTATTGTACACTTAAAGATCTGTTAAGAGGGTACATCTCATGTTAAGTATGTTTACTACAACAGAATAAAAACAAAAGTAAAGAAAGCAAATCAGGAATGGGGATGACAAGCTTGGAAAATCAGGAAAACATTGGGATGTGGAGATACTCTATATTCAGCAGCATTATCATTATCCAATTACTTACCCTTTGCTTTCCCTGTTTTAATCTTCTAGTCAGAACTTCTACCCAAATGCCAGGTCACAGAAAAATCAAACTGTAGAACTAAGAGTTTCAGAGGTAGTTGTTGATAAGGTAACACTGAGCTTTTGCTTAGGAGAACCTGCTATTGCCCTAAAAAATTCAGTAGTTTAATTAGCTTTAATTCTTGGTTAATTGTTGTATATATCACTCAGACTTCAGAAACAATTTTAAGACAGTCATCATTAATATCACTAATTCATGCATAACCTTTAGAAAAATTTAATACGCTTTCATGAACATCATTTTATCTAAATACCAGCCATGGTCAGGTAGAATTATTTCTGATTTACAGAAGAGGATGAGGAAGCTTATATAGGCTAAGCCACTTGCCAAAGAAAACACTAGATCTAAAGATATTTTAGCATTAATTTTAAGCACTTTCCACAAATTTAGGTTGTCTTCTTTTAGAGTGCTTCCTCATCTCCATTCCCAATGGACTCCTCTCTTCCTACCAGCAATTCAATGTCTTTCTGCTGCTCCCTAGCTGTCAATGATGTCCTTGGCCCCTATGTTTGAACCCCATGGAGTCATGCCCTCCAGGCTTTCCTCTACTCTTGCTCCGTACAGCATTGCTTCTCGTACCCTAACTCAATGGGGTAACTGCTCTCTGCTACCCAAAAGAAAGATGATACAAGAAAGTATTCATGAGTTATAAAAGGATGTGGCCTTATGTATTATCCATTCCAAAGTTCACACTGGTATTTTAAGAATTTTCTATGAGCAAAAAGACTTAACATACAGAAGTAATTTAAAATTATGGTACAAGTTTGGGTAATAACAGTGCTCCCTAATCCTAGATGAACTTTCAAATTATTAGGAATGCCATTTTTTCACTTATTTATTCATGATAGTAGAGATCATAATAATCCTAGGATTTATAGAGTATAAAACTCTAATGATCAGCTTTTTGTTGCTAAGTCGTTTTGTCACATAACACACATGAGCAAGAGCCATATTGATTCTAATGCACTTCTTAGAAGGCTTCTTATTCTAAGTCTGGGTCCATGTCACAGCCTGTCATCCCCCAAGAGTCTTGTGTTAGTCAGCACCAGCACAGAAAAATGATGGTCCAGATGTTGGGTCAAAGATCTGCTAAGTACAATGAATCCATGTGCATCAATCACAAGTGGAGAGGGAAGAAGTAGGATGAAAAGAAGTTGAAGGTACATGCAGAGGAAGAAAAGAATGAAAATCAGGAAAGGCATTTTTTGTAACTTTATAATATTTTCTTGTGGAAGAAAGAAATGGGCTCTGAAGACTATTCCAATGAAAAGAAAGTTTTTAAAAAGATCTGAGTAATGTTTACCTTTCTGGATTCAGTTTATAATTCCTCAAATTATAAAATTTGTGAAATCTTCAAGTTTTGAAGTGGGAGAATGCCTTAGTATGCATACTATCCAATCTCTCATTCAATATAAGAACCTGTAGTATCTGTAATTCGTGATCATTCAGAGTCTACTTAAGCCCGTGTTTGATTCTATTGGATTTGCCCCCCTAAGATATCTACCAATTCCCTTAGTTCTGACATCTGAAGCTAAAAGAATAAACCTAGTCCCTTTATCACATATCACTATTTGAAATGATTCAAGGTAATTATCAATTTCCCCTTACCAAGTTAAAGTTGATAATTTTCCTTCCACCATTACACTACTTGTAGTTACTGCCCCCATTTGGATATACAAATTTCAGAATATTTATTTGAAACAAAACAAAACAACAAAAACTCCTTTCTCTGAAGTCAGTCATGCTAAATCCTTTGAATTCCTAATGAAAGAAATCAATAAAGAGCACTTTTGATAGCTGTAGTATAATGTTTAATATAGAAAGACTTGATTTTGTGAATTAAGATTCAACTTCCTCAGTCTGTTCAGTGCTATAACTGAGAATTTACTACATTTTGTGAGAGATAAAAAGGATCAAAGAGTCAGAAAATTCTAAGTAAACAGTAGTTCACACATTTTAATAACAGGTATGTCTTGGAATATTAGGTGCAATGTGAAACTGCTAGCAGTGAAGAAATAACTCCAATTGGGGGAGATGGGAGGAAGAAAAGAAAGGTTTTCACTTGGCAACACACACAAAAAACCAAATTGATTTCTAATTTGACCTTGCCACAGGAAACTTCGCAACTACACAAGAGTTGCCAGCTGAAGAACTTCTGCGACTAAAAGTAAAAAGGCAAGTTTTTCTAGTCAGATTTTTGTTACTATGGAAGAAAAAAAATTTACAGTCTCTCTTAGTTATGAAAATGTAAATATAATCAAAGTAGGCAGCCAATGCCCTGAGGAGAATATATAACAGTACATTTTTCTCCTATGGCTTATCAAATGTTGACCTTGAATAATCCCTTTGAGTGCAAAGATGGGATGGAACAGGGGAATTTATTTGCCAAAAGGTCCTAGATACCCTCTGGGTTATTCTTTCTTTTTTATCATTAACTTAGCCACTTTATTTATTTATTTTTAAGATTTTATTTATTTATTTCTCAGAGAGAGAGAGCATAAGCAGGGGTAGGGGCAGAGGGAGAAGCAGGCTCCCCGCTGAGCAGGAAGCCCGATGGGGGACTTGATCCCAGGACCCTAGGATCATGACCTGAGCTGAAGGCAGATGCTTAACCAACTGAGCCACCCAGGTGTCCCTCAACTTAGCCACTTTAGAGAAGGGCATCAGAGAATATGCCTTTCTTGCTTGCTGAGCAGCTTGACCAGCTGCCTCCTACAGCTAGTCAAGCTAAAATTTCAGTCTCTCTTTCTCGGTCCAAGTTGCCGGACTGTACATTTGTCAGTGCATTCTTTTTTTTTTTTTTTTTTTTTCTTTATAATAAATTTTTTTTTTTTATTTATTTATTTGAGAGAGAGAACGAGAGAGAGTGAGAGAGCACATGAGAGGGGGGAGGGCCAGAGGGAGAAGCAGACTCCCTGCCGAGCAGGGAGCCCGATGCGGGACTCGATCCAAGGACTCCAGGATCATGACCTGAGCCGAAGGCAGACGCTTGACCATCTGAGCCACTCAGGCGCCCTGTCAGTGCATTCTTAACAATTTAAAAACTCACAAGTGGTTTAAACACTTCAACAGAAATATGAATGGCACAATAGTTTTACAGGTATTTCTTGAAAATGATGAGACCTCCCTGTAACTCCTACTCATCGGTTCTTATTTAGTGCTCAGAATTCTTTATTGTTAAGTAGATATAGTATTCTAGTAAAATACTTACAACAATAAATAAAGTATTATATAAAAACATTCTCCGTTCTGTAAAGGTCAATATGGCTATTAGCACCTGAAGAAAAATTAACATAAATAATTGATAAGCTGGATAACACCACTTTAGCCCTATTTTTTTAAAATTGCAATTAGACTTCTATTTTAAACCATAGACATTTTATGGCGCACCTGGGTGGCTCAGTCGGTTAAGCTTCTGCCTTAGACTCAGGTCATTATCCCAGGATCCTGGGATGGATTCCGCATCGGGCTCCCTGCTCAGCGGGGAGCCTGCTTCTCCCTCTGCCTGCCGCTAGCCCTGCTTGTGTGCGCGTGCGCTCTCTCTTTGACAAATAAATAAAATAAAATCTTAAAAAAAGAAAAAAAGAATGGTAGTATAGATAGTTAGCATATTCTTTTTTTTTTTTTTTTAAGATTTTATTTATTTGGCAGAGAGAGACACAGCGAGAGAGGGAACACAAGCAGGGGGAGTGGGAGAGGGAGAAGCAGGCTTCCCGCTGAGCAGGGAGCCCAATGCGGGGCCCTGGGATCATGACCTGAGCCAAAAGCAGACGCTTAACGTCTGAGCCACCCAGGCGCCCCGATAGATAGGATACTCTAAAGACTCTATGAAGTAACTATTCTAGATCCTGAGTGTTACTAATGGTCTTTTAAATGAGAGACAGATGAACTTCCATCATGTGTAAGCCACCCTTATTTTGGATTGCCTATTACACTCACTTAATTTCAATTCTAACTGAAAAAAATATTATTCAGCATCAATATTAATATGATATAGTCTTTTTAAAATGTGATTCATAATGAAGCATTTTAGATCATTTGAAATAGCAGTTTATAATTTTAAAATAGAAAAAGGAATTATTATTTTATACTCTAACAGCCATTTCTATTTTTATTTTTTACTTTTTATTTTTTTAAGTTTTCATTCAAACTCCAGTTGGTTAACATATAGTGTAATATTAGTTCCAGGTGTAGAATATAGCAGTTCAGCATTCCCATGCATCACCCTGTGCTCATCACAAGTGCCCTCCTGAATCCCCATCACCTATTTCACCCATCCCTTCACCCACCTCCAGCCATTTCTATTTTTAATTTGAGTTGATTGCTTCAATTAGCAGATTTCAAAATGTTTGTGTTCCTCCAAATTTAAGGAAACATCTGGCATTATCTGGCACTAATTTCCTACCTGGGATTTTAAAATTTGAATATTAAGGGAGAAACTGAATTTTAATTATTTCAATCCTACTGATTACTGGTTCATCCAACGATTTTTTTTTAAAGCTGTTTCTGAAACTTGAGTTCTCTGGATAATTATAATCATAGAAATACAGAAACATACACTAACAGATTTTATCTAAAAACTTCAGATAGTTTGAATGATTGATAAAAATGACAAAATCATAGATACCCAAGGAACAAAAAAAAGTCATATACTGCTATATGGGAGGTATACACAGGATCTATGCCTGAATGTTATTTCTGTGACGTCTGTAAATTGCTCAGTGAGATTCAACATCAATACTGGAAACCAAAATACTGGTTGTATAGCATAAAGTTCAAGCTTCTTGTTCTTCCATAAAGTAGTGACACCACTTTCTACTTTGTTTATTTTTCCTATTAAAGCTATCCTAAACTACAGCCAAAATGCAATTCATTGTCCTTGCAAATATTCCCTGTGCTCTATTTCCATATCTTGGCTAATATTTTTCATCTGCATGGAATTTCTGTCAAATCCTTCAAGAAGTTTGACCAACTCTCCCAATTTGCCCAGGATTCTCTGGGCACTTTTAGGATGCAAAATCCTATATCCCTAGAAAACTCTGTCTCAAGAAAACTAAGATAGCTCATTCTACCTTCAAGAGCAAGCATAATGATCTTCACTCTTCCTCCACTTTATCAACCACTCACTTGAGTGCATGGTGGAACTTGTCACTTTTTTTTTTTTAAGATTTTATTTATTTATTTGAGAGAGAGCACAAGCAAGGGGAGAGTAAAGGGGAGGGGGAGGGGGAGGGGAAGGGGGAGAGGGAGAGGCAGGCTCCCAGCTGAGCAGGGAGCCCGATGTGGGACTTGATCCCAGGACCCTGGGATCATGACCTGAGCCAAAGGCAGATGCTTAACAACTAAGCCACCCAGGTGCCCCTAGAATTTGTCACTTTTCAAACTGCTTCACCACTGAATGCTTAAAATCAATTATATCTATCTCTGTTTTAAAAAGTACCATAACTTTTACAGTTCTTCATACTAAAAAAAAAATCTCCTATCAATCCCCTCCTTCCTTATAGCCGGTATTTTCTGTAATCCACACAAATCAACAGTCTGATTTCTCTAACCTCGTCTCTGTCCTAGGAGACCAACTGATGTACTGTCTCAACCAGTGTCTCTTGCAACTCTGGTTTTTGAATGGATTCAGCCAATGAGATGAGATATCAGAGGGTAGGAGGAGAGTGAGGTTGGAGACTTTTTTCTCCCGTTTTCCTTGTACTACCAAAGACCACATTTCATTTTCAGGCGCCTCCTCTAATATCAAAATTCTCATTATCTTCTTTCTCTCAGCCTCTCCCTCTCCCTCTTTGTTCCCCTCCCATCTCCATTCCCTTTCTTCTGTAGCCATTCAGGCCTAGGGCAGGTAAGAGCTCCCTGCTTTTGATAGTCCTTGCGAGGTTTACCATGCTTTTTTGATTGCCCAAATATTAGTATATAAACTCTCACCTCTTTTAAGAACACCGTTTATTTTCTACTAGCATCTGGTTGATACATCCACTTTATCCAAATCTATAAATCCTGTTAGCTGTACTTCCTTCAAATCCAATTAAATTTGAGAATCCATTATTTCAATCTCTATCTCGCCAACATCCTTAGCCATCTCACCTCCTAGTCCTTCCAGTTATGCCCATTCAGCAATTTCTCTAAACTTATATCAAACCAATCATATTTTTCCTCTTTTATTGTTATCCTAGTGGTAACACAGCAGGTGAAAGTCACACCTTCAAGCAGATTAGTAACTCTTCAAGTAAGGAGGTGAGTTAACTCTTCAAATAAAGAGGAGCCACTGGGCTGGAGTCCCGAAGAGACCAGAGGAATAGGCAGGATAGCTTCTTCCCCTCCCCCCATTTTTCCAGCATAAAACCCAAGCCAACAAACAAAGTCATGCATAGAGAACCATCCTAAAGCATACTTACTAAAACCATGAGCAATATCATGGATGGCTTAGCAGAAAAAACAACTCAATATTAAGCCACTAAATATCAAGCTTTAGTTGCTTAAATATCACTTACCTGTGGTCAGAGGTATCCTAGAGCATGAAGCATTGCTGATCATTTAGGTAGGATTATGATGGTGAAAAAGAATAAGGTGGTAGGAAGAGAAAGGAAAAGGAGTCAGAGCATGGGTGAATTAGTCACAATCTGACATCAACTTCTAATCCTAGATCATACTTGTATTCTTAAAATAAGTGATAAATCAGAAAAGACAGAAGGAAAAACAGACACTCCTGGAGGACACTAAATTTAACATATTCCAAAAAGAGCTTGAAAAAGCTATTATTTTCAAAAAGGAGCAAGAGAAAAACTACTTGCTCTCAAATCAGAATAGTCAAACCATGAGCAGTTTCCATGCTCACTAGAAAGCAAACGTGGGTAGTTGTGAGGCTATGTATGGTGGAGAGTGGGAAGGGCAGCTTCACTGGCTAGTTAAATTCTCTGTTGTGATTATATAGGTAATCTTCAGGTTTAGGAGAAAACAGAAGAGCAAGTATGATAATTTCTTTGTGATTTTTATTTGTTGGATTTTTCTTCAAGGAAAATAGAGAAATTATATTGATATATTCAGGGTTCAGTAACAAATATATTTCCCCCTTCAAAAAACACCTAACAAGAGGAATGTGTCACATTCCTAATATTTATTATTTTATATAACTAAGAAAATTTAAGGCATTGAATAATTAGATCTGCAGTCTTCTGATAGGGACTTAAAAGTAATTGAAGCTTTTTTTTTTTTTAAAGATTTTATTTATTTATTTAATTGACAGAGAGAGACAGCGTGAGGGGGAACACAAGTAGGGGGAGTGGGAGAGGGAGAAGCAGGCTTCCGGCTGAGCAGGGAGCCCGATGCGGGGCTCGATCCCAGGACCCCGGGATCATGACCTGAGCCGAAGGCAGTCGCTTAACCAACTGAGCCACCCAGGCGCCCAAAAGTAATTGAAGCTTTAAGAGATGAATCTGCATTTCCATAATTAAGCAAAGAAGTTTTGTATCTGATAGACAGGTGTTGGAGACTAGAAACATGAGCAAAGGGGAAATTGCAATTAGCTGAAAGAGCCCCTGCCAGAGAATAGATAATGTACATTTAGATGATGCCTTGAGACCCATCTTCAACCCTTTCACTTCTCTCTTAAGAATGAGAACAAAGTGGGGCACCTGGGTGACTCAACTGGTTAAGCATCAGACTCTTGATTTCAGCTCAGGTCATGATCTCAGGGTCATGAGATTGAGCCCCACATGGGGCTCCATACTCAGTGGGGAGTCTGCTTGAGACTCCCTCTCTCCCTCTACCCCTCCACCTGCTCTCTCTCTCTCTCTCTCACTCTCTCTCTATAAATAAATAAATCCTAAAAAAATAAAAAAGAATAAGAACAAAGCACAACACACAGGGGCCCTATGCAACCATGTCACATCCCATATCTACCAGCTGCATATGTCCTGAAGAAGAAGCTTCCCATAGTGAGAGATACCTCCCTTGAAGCCAAAAATGGGAGGTTCAAGGATGGATTAATACTATCCTTTTCCATTTCTTAAAAAATAGGCCCCTTTATTTTTCTGTTGTATGATTTTAAGTTTGCTTAATTTAGTGGAAATCATCAGGTGAAATAAGCTGTTAAAAGTAAGCCAGCCCAGGAGTCATTTTGCAACAGTTTATATATACATTTCTTTCCTCTGGAAATCTCTCCCCTAGAGGTAAATTATTTTTTATCCAGATTTTTCTAACAGTACACACACACACACACACACAAAGAAAATGCCCAATAACTATTATTTCATAGGCATGTGTCTGAAAAAGTAGGAAATAACATACAATTTTTTCTGGCAAGGCAGTGAGGAAGTTGGTTCCTGGTGCAACCAGGAGTAGATATCACAGGCTGCCATTTTTTAGGGCACCAAACCCTCTGTAGGTTGAACTGTTTGTTGTGACATTCAGAAAAGAGCTGGGGCTTGACATTTTTCTTGCAGAGATCATTTTTATATGCTGTCTTTTGCAGGCTGGTTTTCCAGAAACAGACACGGAGTTTGGCATGTAAGACAACTATGAGAGCACATGGAAAGGGAAGGAAGCAGGATCAGGCACAGCGAGCCACTGAACAGCATTGCAGTCCTAGCAAAGTTTTGGCTAACCCCGAACTGAGCTCTAGAGTACATATGGCCCACTCCTTGGTGGACCAAAATGGCAGGGCCTGTACACCCCACCATGATTAGTCATTTGATGTGGACAACCCCAGGAAGGCTATCCCTTCAGTGAGGCAGCTCTCGACAGCTGAGGCAAACACTGAAGGAGCTAACGGTTGGAAGCTGTCTGCAGACAGCTGGAACAAGTCCTACCTTGAGGGAGATCTGGCCAGTGCATTTCCATTTCACCACTGTCCCTTCCATTTATTAATTGCAGTTGTTGTTCAGTAGGAATTAGAATTCAGTGGGAGACACTTCCAGCTATTTTTTACCATCAAGTTCAGAATCACTTAATTTATCTGGTTTGGCCCCAGATGAAAAATAAGGACATCTAATCTCAGAGTCAATGGGCTGTTTAAATTTCAGTGTTATTCCCCTTATAATTTAGGTACATAAATTAATTAAGATATTATTAAATTCCAATCAAATGGGGCTTTTAAGCATATCTATGACATTTGGAAACACGTTGAATTTTACTACATAGCTTTTCTGAACCAACTCGTGGTTTCGTATGGTTTCACTGAATCTACTCGACTTTGAAACCTGGATTTGATTTATCAGGCCTGTCAAGTCCAAGATATATCTCTCTTTCTAAAAATGGTTCTGTCTTGAATGATATGTGGAGCAGATTAACTGGGTAATGTCATCAGCTGTAGCCACTGTTGATGCTAACTCTGCAGAATCCTGTAAACTGACGGTTAGGCGGATTTAGCTTATTCACTTCAAAATGTTGGTAGAACGTAAAGAGTCTGTGCTAACTGACTCTCAGTAATTGTGAAACCAACAGTGGACTGTAAGGTCATCCACTGAAAGGAGCCAGAGGGCTTGGATACCACCTTTTAATGGCCTTTTTATCAGAATGTGTTTTGATCAAGTGGCTTCAACATAAATGGGTTTGTGTGTGAGTTTGACAAGATGGCTAAGTCTCCCCCCTTATTAAATTTTTATACTGGTCAAAAAAATTAGATCCTTTGGTCATTGTCTCCGTCTTTTTTTAATTCAGAACACTCTACTACGAAACTTACCCATCTGAGTGGGAGTTATTTCCTACTTTTCCAAACATCTGTCAGTACACAGCAATACTGTGCCAGTTGTGATTTTGTGCATTTTATGTGTTTGTTTGTTTTTTTAATTTTGGCAAGTCAACTCTAATTATCCCTGCCTGATTGGATCCTGAAATATTGACATTGTTATAACCAAGGATCGAATTTATACACTATTAATTAGAGTATGACTATTCTTGGGATTTCTCCAACATCTCTAGTATCTCCATAATGATGTGATGCTTTATTTCAAAAATGACTCTTTATATAATTCATTCTCTAAGATATCTGGCCCAATTCAGTCTTTGCATTTTGGATATAAAATTATAAAAATGCTTGAGGGCATTAGAAGGCTGGTAGCTGGCACCATTTTCTAATCAAATCTAAGATGTCATTGATTGTACCATGAAAACTAATTTCAGAGATGTTACTATGTGATGAAATGCAGTATTATGATACACTTTGCCCCTAAGAATCACCTTTCCCTCAATAGGTTTTAATTAATGAAATTCTTACAAGGACTTTTATGTGCATAATCTTTAATTTATTGCTCTATATAGCAAACGCTTACAAGGATAGAGCAAAATAAGAGTAGCCCTGTGATGACAAATGTATGAGCAGATAGATATACTATGACTAATAATGAGAGCAATAAAAACTTCAGTAAAATGCAGAGTCAGCTGACCTAGAGTAACAATGGTTATTAGAACATAGTTATAGAAGTTCACATTATGGGGAATGCTAAGCAAACTTTGGGGTCATCAGTCAAATATGAAGTAACTATATTGATTCTGGTGACAAAAACAGAGTACAGCTAGACAAAATATAGGACTGAACATTTAAACATCCAAAGGTTTCAGGAAAGGAGTACTGATCTTTTAGTAGTACTAAAAGGAGAGCTCCAAATAAGTTATTGCTTTCATAAAAAAATATTAACTCACCCTCTAAAAACAGAAGGGAGGAGAGAGAGAGAGAGAGAGACTCTTTATACTGGGTATTTACAAAGCAACATTACAAACCATGTTATTTGTAAAGATGTATAACTGCTTTCAGTAAAACACCCTCCCTAGGAAATAGAAATGTCCCCTCTTCTTCCACCTTGGAGTATTTAGTATAAATGTCTAGTAAGAAATCCACATTGTCTATTCAGGACTTCTTTCATGAAAGTCAAGGTTCTCAGAGACTTCATTGGACTGGACACTGGGAAAGGAATAGTTTTGGCTTCTTAGAATGAGGCCTTATCTCTCCAGCACCAGAGCCCTTATAACAAGTGAGTAAGTTATCCTCTGGGACAAGGCCATATGCCAGTGGTTAAGGCTTATTATTGAGTTAGTCAATAGTTTAGAACCATGAACAAATGTATAAGAAAAGAAAATTTATCATATACCAGGAGTGGCACCAAGAGTCAGAGAAATAGCTCTGTATTCAACTATTGGGGCCACTTAAGCAATGACTATAGGCAAAAATGATTTGACCTCATGACAATCTAAGGAAAGCCCAGAATTCTGCAATAACACAGTAGATAATTTATCAGAGTCAGTGATATTTACCTATTACTATCTATTGAAAAGGAAATGTTTAAGGTAAATTTCATAAAGTATATTCTTTTACTTTAAATAAGATGGGAAAAGAAAAATATAAAAATATCAACATAATAATTGAGAAACAAAGAGGCCACAGTTTAGGATAGATACGTAGTTAAATCATCTGTCATGAATAACTGAAATCTTTTTTATTGTTCTTTGATAATGACATGTGTCTCAAAATCATTCTGCAAAGCCCTGAAGAGAAGTTACAAGAGAGCAAAATCATGGAAGCTGTTTGCATAGTAAATGAAATGAGAAACAATCACTTGGGAGAACTCCCCTTTGTGACCTCTACAGGACTAGTTTCAGTGTCTGCAGTAGCCATCTTGGCTCCTGCTTTAACACTAACTTCTAGAAGTGTCATGCCACAGAGTTGAGTGAAGATGTACGAAGAAAATAGTCTTTAAAAAGAGGAACTAAAAAGGCAAATATAAATGGCACTTTTTAAAATGTATCCCTTCTCACAGAACCCCCCTTCTGTTTGATTTGTTTTCCAATATTCCCATATAAATAGAAAACGTGAGTTATATTTTTTATTATACTACTGTTTCCATCAATTTCTTCTGTGTAATATTTACTGCTTTGATATTGTTATTTTATCTCTGAACATACGAAGGAGCAAATAAAATATGGTAATACATTATTTTAAAGCCAGCACTTAAAAGAGCTATAAATGTAGCACATTCCTTGTGGCAAAGGGGAAAGAATTGCCATAAGACAGTTTACATTTCCTTTGCTTCTTTTCTGTCCTACTTATGTCTGAAAAATCTTTGTAAAATAAGTGAAAATAGTTACTCATAGGCTTTTTATGATAAACCATCTTCATTATTTAATATTTTCTCTTGGTGCTAAATTGATGCCAGGTTTGACAAGTTGATGCATCTTCCAAAGTTCCTGAAATATAATTAGATCCAGTAGGCTTTAAATCTTCCTATGACAGGGATTCTATTTAATCTAAGCCAATATTTAAACCAATATATCCTTCTCTCTATTGGAGTTTATCAATATAGAGTGAACACAAAAGTTTATGGGAAAGGAAATACTGGCCAATCATAATGACGGTGACAACAGCATTATTATTAAAAAACAGTACAGCAACTTTGTTTAAATTCAGCTATTTTCTGATTAAGGTTATTATATTTTAGATATTCTGAATCATTTGATGTGTTGTCTCTGCCTTCCTATTCCTGAACCTATTCCATTAAATTTAAAGAAGCCTGTATACCAGCTCCCTATGTTAACCCCTCTAAATCATATTCATAAATACAGGCAAACAATGAAGTATCACTAGAGGTGATTTGGGGACCTCTTTATGCTAAAAAAGAAATCCCAACACACAAACACAATTACACACTCAAAACCAAAAGAGATCATTTGGAGGTTAAAACCAAACTTAAAAAAAAAAAAAAACGAGTGAATTACTTATCTCAAACCTTAGCTTGTTGGCATGGTAACCAGGACTCTGTGTCTCTTCAGCTCCTAACCAATAGCAATATGCATACATTCATCTCTATCACATTAGCCAGCCTGGTGCTCAGACAAGCAATTGACTGCTAGGAGCTCTACTGCCTGGAACATGTCATCTAGCCAAGTAACAAGACAATTGCAGAGTAAGGGAAGTGATTCCTTTTCTACTCTCAGTGAGATGTGTGATAGGGAGCTTGTCTCCAAAGTATTGTTTGTAGATGTGAAACCCACATTTATTGATGGAAGTTTGTACTGACACTTACTACTGGCTCTTCCATTCTGAGCAGCACATCACCGGCAAAGAAAATTCTGCCTATAACTATGCTCAAGAGCACTGTGCCATTGGCAGGAAAAATTACTGACTTATCCTGGGACAGGATTCACAAATTAGCCAATGAGTTCATAGGTCTTTAAAAAATCTTAGTTTTTCACATCTTTGTTGGGGGGAACAGATTCTGGGTTTAACTCTTGGCTTATGGAAATTCTCTGTTGAATAAAGTAAGAAGTCCAAGGTCACATTTCCCATTTTCCCAGGTCCCACAGCTGTAACTAAATTCCATGTCCCTATGATTCCATCCTCACCACACATACCACCCTGGGTATGCATGTATGTGTACATATCCTCAGTACTGAGTGCCCAACTTATGATAACTTCACACCCTTATTAGATAGACAGTACTCCATAACTGCTTCTCTCAAATTTGAAAATGACTTGAATGCAAATCTGTCAGAATTCCAGACCAATATTGAATGCTATCCTTGTATCCCATTCCCTTAGCCACATAAGCCCCAGTCATCTCTGCTTAAAAAGCTCACGATTAATAGCGTCCTATGGCAGAGATTTACAGAGTGCCAGTGAACCAAATGGTATAATATTACCCTTACCATGGTAAGTACATGAATAAGGAAATGAAATGTAACTCTTGCCATGTTGAGTACTGTGGTATTGTGGTATTGTGGTTCCCAAAAATGTTTATTCTGCCCTTTCCACCATCAAAAAAGTGTATCATCCAGTGGGTAGATTGATACACCACTGGCTTCCAGACTCATACTGTGATTCCTGGAGGACACTTGACCAAGGTACAGCCAATGATGAGGCCTAGACCCACTTGGATCATAGGTTTGCCCCAGTGTATTCCAATCATGCCTTCAAATACGAGTAATGAGTTGGAAGAGAGAGAGTGCCCTGGGCATTTAAGAACATTACTACCCCAGAGAAAGATAATGAGGAATGTGCCATATGTACCCTTTCCCTTTCTTTGTGTCCTACAGTATACCACATCCATGGAGCTTTAGCTTCCATACTGAGAGACCATACAGCTATTTAGTTAGATTGTCTTCATCTGCGATCAGGTCTGATTTTTCCATGTGTACCTGAAAAACTTTTATATCACATCTCTGAAACTTAAAATTTTGTAAGAAACATAATTAGCAATCTTGATGCTGTTCAAGTAGATATTGAAACCATAAAACTAGAGGAAGCCTAACAAAAAAAGTGGAAGAAAAGAGGTTTTTTATATATTACAAATATGATAACAAATTTAAAATTTCAATAGAGGTTAAAAAATAATAAGGTAAACATAAATGAAGCAAAATTACTGTTCTCTAAGATAGAGCTGAGGAAATCACTCAGAAAACCTAAAGTAGGGTGTATTAGATGCTATAATGTAAGGACAAGGATTTTTGCCTACTTCCTATTGTATTCACAGAGCTTAGAGCTCAGTATTTACTTATTCAATAAACATTTATTAGCATATTAATTAATTAATACTTATAAAGCAAAAAGACCAAAATAATGTAAATTATTAAAGTAAGAAGACAGGGAGAATCAATATAGGAACGACAATGTCTGTCTAAGTAGTATTCTAGAAATGAAGAAATGAGGATATAAAATGTGAAGAGGAGAAATTTTTCAAAAATTTTTCTAAGCTGAAGGAAAATATAATCTCCAGAGTTAAAGACCATACTTTGTTCTAAAAATATGAATAAAGGGGCACCTGTCTCACTCAGTTGGTAGAGCATGTAGCCCTTGATCTTAGGGTTGTAAATTCGAGCCCCACATTGCATCTAGAGCCTAATTAAACATATATGTACTTATTTATTTATATATTTATATATATATAAAAATATAATATATAAGTATAATAATATAATATAAATATAATATGTAAATATTTTAAATATTAAATTTATATTTTATATAAAATATTTAAAAATATATAAAATAAATATATTTATAAAATGAAGAATTAATCACTACAGATGCATATTATAGCAGAATTTGAACCACAAAATAAAACTGTGCTTAAAATCTTTAGAAAGTACATCTACATTACCTACAAAGGAAGAAGAATCTATCAATCTTCTCAGCCAAACAGAAGGCTAAGAGGCAATGGAACAATGACTTTGGAATTTCTCAGGGAAAATTAGTTTGAACCTGGAATTCAATATCCAGTCAAAATAACAATCAGGTTTGAGGAGAAGTTAAAAACATTTTCAGAACTTCAAGATTAAGAATGATTACATGCTTGTAGGCATCCTTCAAAAAACTTGAGTTTGTATTCCTGAAAGGTAAAAAAAAAAATCAAGAGAGAGAAGCACATTTGGATTCATTATAATTTTGCAATGGAGTTTCTGTGCAATTGGTTCAAATAAAAACAGGAAGTCAGAGGGTTCTATAAAAAATTTCCTTAAGGAAAAGACGGATCCCATTCAATGATCTGTATAATCAAGATCTTGAAAGATTTTACCAGTATGACTAAACTTATGAGGTGTTTTGTTGCCAGTAATAACAAAAAAATGGAATTAGAAACTCTTCGGAGAACCATAAGCTGTATAAGAAACCCAGAGACCACATCTTGAACACACTAAAATATAATGATTTTGAGCATTAAAACCTTGGAATGTTCTCTTTCTTTTGGCACAATTTTAATTATGTAGGATTACATTCCCTTTCCAATGGATCCACAACAGTACTTAGATTGAAATGATATTTATATTTTAATAATACAATAAATAATTTAAATAATATTTATGCATAACATTAACCACATTTACATAATGTTAATATTTTATGAGGTTGATTTGTTTTCAATTTTTAAAATCAATCTACAGTGAAAACACAGGCAATAACATTAAACTTGAAAAAATGAAACAAAATATAATTTGGCAAGTCAAACAATGATATGGCTGGGGCACCTGGGTGGCTCATTTGGTCAAACGTCTGCCTTCAGCTCAGGTCATGGTCCCAGGGTCCTGGGATCAAGTCCCACATCAGGCTCCCTGCTCCATGGGGAGTCTGCTTCTCCCTCTGCCTCTGCCTGCCATTCCCTTGCCTGTGCGCATGCTTTCTCTCTCTCTCTCTCTCTCAAATAAAAAAAATGATACAGCAGACAGAATTTAGAAAACACAATGGCAAGGAGAATTAAGAAAAATATAAATACACTACTTTCTTTATCATATGTAATATGAGGTCAATGAGTACTCATAAATTATATGATTCAAGAAATATTTGTTGAAGAATATTACTTGAAGTCATAAATATAATACTAGAAGAATTATAAATAATATGAATAATTTGGTACTAGAAAGAGGAAAGGTAAAAATTAAAACGGTGATGAAAGCTGAGTAGATACTGTCTGAAGTTAATAAATCAAGAAATAGCAATAAAAACATAATTTAGAGAAGCAATGATAACCACACATGAACTGAAAACAAACATTCTTTAAAGTGCTTACAACTGCAGATTGCAGCTAGAAGTTAAGACAGAGGAAGGAAGAAATTTTCATTTTAAAATTTCCTTTCAAACTATCTTAACACACACACACACATATGTATATATATATATATATAACACACACATATATGTTATATATATATTACATATATATATCACACACATATATGTAATATATATATAACATATATGTGTGTGATATATATATATATATATATGGGGGAGGGAGAGTTTCCTCTTACTGTTTTTTTTTTTCCTATAAGAAAACATGGTTTCTTTTAATCTTCACAACCACATCACCAACCCGTTCTTCTCTTTTAACCAAATTAATTAAGAATAGAAATTCCTCTTGGTTATTATAAGTATTACCTGTATATTTTACAGCATTCTCAAAGTTTCAATACACATTCAGTTAATCTATGGAATAAGTTATTATCCCCATTCTATAATTGCTGAAACTTTGTTTCAAATCAGTTAAATAAGTTCCTCAAATTACCCAATTTTTCAAAAACTGTGTGTGTCAGAAACTGTGATAGGCACAGGGAATCAGATGGCCAGATAGTTGAGTGGGAATGGACAGTGTTAATAACAACAAATAAATATACAATTAAAAAGGAGATAGGTGATCCAAAGGAAAGCAACATAGTTTCAAGAAACCAACACAAGTTAACCTGTTTTAAGTGAGGTGAGTGGAAGTTAAAAAGGCAAGGAAAGGAGAGCTGCTTTAGAGAGAGAAACAGAATGGGCAACAGTCCTGAGAGATGGAGCATTGTCTAGGAAATGAACTAGGGCTGCAGTGGCCACAGGAAACAGCATAAGAGGGGCAGTGTTGGAAGATAAAATTAGAGAAGTAAGCAGAGCCAGACTATGCAGGATCTGTAGGCCATGTTAAAGACTGCTTTTTTTTTTTTTTAGATTTATTTATTTATTTATTTGACAGAGAGAGACACAGCAAGAGAGGGAACACAAGCAGGGGGAGTGGGAGAGGGAGGAGCAAGCTTCCCGCGGAGCAGTGAGCCGGATGCAGGGCTCGATCCCAGGACTGGTCCTGGGATCATGACCTGAGCCGAAGGCAGACGCTTAAGGACTGAGCCACCCAGGCGCCCCAAGACTGCTTTCTTTATCCTAAGGACAATAAGAAGCCATTTAAAGGACAAGGAGATATAATATGATTGGTTTTGCATTTTAAAATAAAGATTCTGGATACAGTGTGGAGATCTGGAGGGCTGGTGTAGATGTTCAGTCTCCAAGTCCAGTGCTCTATTAGAATTATCTCTTGAGAGATATCTTCCTATTAAACAAATACATCATTTACTTGGATTTGGATGTTTTTTCTCCAACACTGTTAAATATTGCCTGGAACACTACTTTGCCCACAGAAGAAAATCAATAAATGCTGGGTGAATAAATGAATATATTGCTTCTATGTAATTTTTAAAACCACTCTGCCAAAAGATGCCATCAATAGATCTCTTTGACTTATATTTCCCTTCCGTGGAATATCAGTTATCTTTGCCTGTCTCCTCTCCCATATAAGGAAAATGTATCTTAGATATTATCAACCCACAATAGTGAAGAGATTTCTGTAAAATACAGAGGAACAGTTTAGGAAAAGTGGAAGGAAGAAAAGGAATTCTGAATTCTCAAATAGTCATTTAATCTAAGAAGGACTTCCGTGATTCAAAGGGTTATAAGAACTCTGTATTGGGGTGATGAGGGGAAAGAAAGAGAAGCAAAATACTACAGATGTGAGGAAGTAGTAACTAGGGAGCGTGGAATGAAATAAGTTAACAAGGAGGACATGTAAGAAGACATACAAACACACAGACACATACAAGGCCCACACAGATAAAACATGCAAACAAGTATGCACATGTCTGCATGGCCACATGTATTCACACAAATCTGCAGGTACACAAACCCTATCAGCAGTCAGAACACAGTTACTACACATGTGAAACAGCCAAGCCCCTAGCGGGGTGCAGAAGAAAGCTGGGATTCCTATGAAAATTCATATGCATACTTGTGTGTGCATGAGTGTTTCAGGTGATTATCAATACTTAACAGTAAAACTCAACACAAGCAAATGACACAAGGCATCCTTTTTTCCACTTAGAATATACCGAAATCCCATCTTCAAATGAAATATGGTCCAGGAGCCTTTGTCATGTTAGTCCCTGATTCATCATGTTACATGTGATTCATTTACAAGGAATAACTGACTTAGATACCAATTAATCATTTCAGGAAAAGACCTCAACATATCAATTTGGTGGGATAATGTTTAGAAAGCACCTTACATAAATACTCTTATATTTCCTTCTCAGCTGATGATGTCCTGACCACCCACACACACTTAACAGTGTGCCAGAAACTATTATCCTTGTTTTTACCTTCCCACACATAATGCTATCCCTTCTTCCCCTAAGCTTGTTTTTCAGGTTGTAAAAAGATTGGAACACAATGTCTATTTCTATTAGCTTTGACGCCTAAATAATAAGATACACTTCCAGCTGAGAAAGTATATTTTAGAAGTTTGTGTTCATGGTTCATAATAATGAAATCAAGAAGATTGGATCATTTGAAATGGATTTACATTTAAAAAATTCCATTTTTCACAAAGGAAATGTCTTGTACACATTAGTATGTGGGAATCTTCCAGCATATGAGAGAGTCATAAATTTACCAAAGACTTTGAATTTTTCAGGATATTTAATGAAATATCAATAGTATATAAGACAGACATATTTTGACTTTTATACATACAAGATTAAGTCTAAAATGTTAACTAAATTAACAAATTCTCTCTGAAGAGAAATCCTATTAATAAGCCCAGATCTGTAAGGAATGTGGTCTTTCAGTACTGAACCTGTGATGGCAAGACCTGACAAAAGAAGAGGAAGATGTCCCTAGTGCAGGTTTCCCAAGTCTCTTTCAGGGAAAACATGTCTCCCCGAGCAAAATGATTCAATTGCCTGAGACACCAAGCAACTCAACAACAACAACAAAAAAGGCTTCCTGATTTTTTAATCCACATAACACACACTATGCATTTTATCCTTGGAGGTGTGTATGTTAGGGGGGTACTTAATTAGGACTTTCTGATGATGAAGAAAAACACCAACTCTGATTTACCTAAGAACACAAAGGAAATTCTGGAAGAACTGAACACCCAGGCTGTGAAAGGAGCAGGAACCAGGGGAGGCAAGAGAAATTTATAGACAATCCTCTTATGTACTCATTGGATGATTTAGACAGATGATCTTTTGAATCTGTATCTTTCCATGCGGGAATAAAATTTCTGGGAGTGACACATGCTTGTCCTTGGGTAGGTCACTTTCCTACTTTTCTAAACTAAGGGGAGGTGAGTTCAGGGGTAGGTTACTGTAGAATCCAGAAGAGGCATCACCCAGAGGAAGAGAGGGTATAAGCAAAACAGAGAGGCTAGAGACAGAAACATGCTGTGCATACAAGCCAGCTTCCAAAATGGCCCCTGATAAACCTCATGACGTTGAATAGTCTCCTGCATGTTGATCAGGACAGATCTCTGAGACCAGGAGAATACAGCAGAAGTGAAGAACATTTGTGACTTCCAAGTCAAGGCCCTAAAAATCATTGGAACTGCTGTCCTGATCTCTTAGAGTGTTTACTCCGGAAAAAGCCAGCTTTCATGCCATAAGGACACTCAAGTGGAGAGCCCTATGGAGGGCCCCATGTGAAGAGGGACTGAGACCTCCCTTCAACAGTCAGCACGAACTTGCCAACCATGGAAATGAACAATCTTGGAAATGGATCCTCCAGGTCTAGTCAAGGCTTCAGATGACTTTCACCCCAGCCAAAATCTGACTGCAATCTAGTTAAGAGGCCTGAATTAGAACCTGCCCAGCTGGACCATCCCAAATCCCTGACCCACAGAGATGGTGAGAGATAACAAATAATTATTATTGTTTTAAGCCATCAGAATTTGAGGTAATTGGTTGTATAGTGATAGATAACTCATAAAGTGACCTTCAGCCACTAAAGAGAAATCTGAGAGGTTTATGAACAAGTCAAACCAGCAGAAATCAGAGTCAATAATAAGTCATCAATAAGTGTGCATTAATTACCTATAAAATAGTGAGGCAATATTATATAATAGCTAATGGTATGACCTTTGAAACTAGGCTGCCTAGGTTAGTACCCTAACTACTCCATTGTGTGACCCTCAGCAAATTACTTACCTCTTTGGGAGATAATACCATTTTCTCTAATTTATAGAATGGAGATGATAAAAATGATACTTAATTCAAAGGTTGATTATGAAGATTATATAACATGATCCAATAAAATACTTAGAACTTTGATAAGCATATAATAATTTCTATGACATGTATTATATAACATATATAGCTATATATTACATGTATACCTATATATGTAATATATCGGTGTATATATATGTAACATATACGTAACATGCATATGTAATACACACACCCCTACATACATATATATACATATATACATTCAGGCACTGACATACATTTGTATACTCATTTAATTCTTATACAACCTTATGAAATACGTACTACTATATTATCCATTTTACAGATGAGGAAACTAAAGTATAGATAGTACAGTGTAGAGCCTTGCTTCAAATCCAGACAGTTTGTTACCAGAGTTTGCACTGTTAACTATTATGACATAGAAATTCCCAGTTAGACACATACCATAAATACTTGATATTATTGAAAAATTGTGCTAGTTCATACTGGAAATAATGCATCCAACATCTTTTTTTTCTTAAGGAGGTTGCATTTTAGAGGAGAAAATGAGATCGATAATAAGAAAATCAGATTTGTTAGGAATATTTTGTTTTATAGAAAAAGTATTATGTTTCTTTATGAAGAATTAAGTTAATATTTATAAAATGGTCTCTAGGAACTAGTAATGGGACAATACCTCCATATAAACATGTTCTTGATAGAATAATTACATATATACATTCAGGGGCTCGATATAATGTACACCAAACATCCTAAGTATGCTTTAGAGTTTTCAACCTTTCCCTCATTGCCAGATTTTCAGCCAGTATTTATCATTGTTTCCCATGTACAACCTCAGAAGTCTCCTTAAACTGCCCCTGTCTGTATTCCTAACTTGCTTTGAATTGAGAAAATAAATAGCCAAGCATGGTAAATTGAATAGTGTGCTCAAAAATTCATGTCTCCCCAGACCTCAGAATGTAATCTTATTTGGAAATAAATTCTTTGCAGATGTAATTAGTTAAGGTAAGATGAGGTCATACTGGATAAGGGCGCACCCTAAATCCAACGACTAGTGATCTTATAAGTAAAGGAGAGAACACACAGAGACATGCAAAAATAAGACAGAGGCAAAGATTGGAGGGATGCAGCTACAAGCCAAGGAAAGCCGAAGATTGCTAGGAGCCACCAGACCTGGAAAAAGCAAGACAAGATTTTTCCCTATAGCATTCCTAGGCAGCATGCCACAGCCAACACCAGGATTTCCAGCATCTAGACTCCAGAACTAAGAAGATGAATTTCTGTTTTTTATAGTCATCAGACACAGCTAGCAGATTCTCAGTCCGGAGGCAGCGTAGGCCCAAGCTCTCCACCTCCCCTGCCGGCCAGCCCGAGGCACCTGAGCCCAGCCCCAGCAGCAGCGCCATGGCCAGATGGAACACCTACAACCATAACCTCATGGCAGAGGGCACCTGTCACCCCAGGGCCGTCGTGCGCTCTAGGGCTGTCCTCCACTGGGGCCACCTTGCGGGGAAAACCTTCCTCAACCTCGCGCCAGCCGAGGTCGGTGTCCTGGTTGGCAAAGACCGGTCAAGTTTTTTTCATGAATGGACTGACACCTTGGGATCCAGAAATGTTGTTATCTGGGACTCACTGCTGCAGGGCAGGGAATTTACAGTGGCTCTTTGTAACAAGACCACCGGTGGAGCTCCCACTTTCAACATCACTCACAATGACTGCAAAGATGCTAGTCCTGCTGATGGGAAAAGCCGGTGTCCCCAGTGGTATGATCAACAGGAAATGTTTCGAAAGAGCCTCCCACCTGCGGCATTCCCAGTACTGACCTCATCTGTCCTTTCCCCCGACCATTCCCCACTGCTTTTGCACCCCTGTCCTTCCCATACACACACACACACACACCATTTTATTTTGGGGGCCATCACCGTATCCCCCCTATTGTTGCCAAAACCACATGGGCTGAGGGCTACACCCAGATGGACAGACACCTCCCCTTACCCATACCCCTCCTGTGTGGGGTTGGAAAACTTTTTAGTTTGGGGGTTTTGTTTTGTCTTCTGAATAAAAAAAGATTCTACTAAAAAATAAAGTCATCAAATTAAGTGGCAAGTTATTAAGGCAGTCCTAGGAAACTAATATGCTAACATTATAGAAATTGGGTTAAAAGGAGTCAATATAGAAATTGTGTTAAAGGGGTTATTGCAGGAGGGTACTTCTCTCAGTGTGAGTGTAAGAACCTTTCCCAGAGAAAACATGCATGTCTAGGGGCTTGAGGAAATATTCAGGAGCCCCCAAGCCTCTATTTATTCTGGCTCCAACTCAGAAGGAAGAGACTGAAATTGTTGTCAGGAGAGCAAAGGGAGACCTGGAAACCAAGGATCCCTGCTTTGACTGGTAATAACATAACTAGTCCCTGAGATCTCTTAAATTCTAGGAGAAAATAAATGTGTGATTCCACCTGAGAATCTCATTACTTGAACCAAACACAGGTGATAATCCAAGGTCAGAGGCACAGCAGAGAGAATAGATTGGCCCCAGTTGGAGTCTTCAAGCATCATGCATCACACATGAGTCAAAGGTTCATGGAACCACTCTCCACTGGTGAATTGTGTTTATCAGCAACAGCAGGTTAGATTATAGAAGTTAGTGGTGTGCTCTTGATAACTGAAAAGACAAGGACACTCCACAATTGAATGTTTTTGGAACAAGCTGTTCCAAATCCTATTATTTCTCCTTCACTGCTTATTACTAGAAACTTACAAAAAAGAGAAGTAAAGTAGCAAAAAAAGTCATTTCTATGGAATTAGGATGTACTTTGACTTCTTTCTATAAAAATAACTAATGTTTCTTATTTCCTGAAATTCTTCAGTTGGCTTTTGATGATTCATAGAATACAATGTAACATGAGAACAAGAGTTTATTCCCCAGGCTTTGAGTAGAGAAAATTAGAGGAAGATGGCTATTGTTCAAATGATATAACTTACCCAAAGTGCCAGGAATATAGTGTAAGTACTCGCTAAAAATTAGTTCCTTCCAGTTACCTTAAAACTCTTTTTAAATTTTCTTTTTTTTTTTTTTTAAAGATTTTATTTATTTGTTTGACAGAGAGAATGAGAGAGAGAGCACATGAGAGGGGGGAGGGTCAGAGGGAGAAGCAGACTCCCCGCCGAGCAGGGAGCCCGACGCGGGACTCGATCCCGGGACTCCAGGATCATGACCTGAGCCGAAGGCAGTCGCTTAACCAACTGAGCCACCCAGGCGCCCCTCTTTTTAAATTTTCTAATTTTCTTTTTTTAGTGTAACAGTCAGAAAGATTGCCTTGGCAATTTTAGAGTCTCACAGCTACATATTCAAAAAAAACATTCCCAAGTTCTTGTCCATTGCCCTTTGAACTGTGATTAGTAGTACTAGTTCTAACAACTAAGATATGTCATAAACTCTAAGGCAATTAGTGTTCCCCTCATTTTTCTTTCTGCCAGACATAAAGCCCCATCCCTTTAGAATTTATTTAGGGGCTTGTTTTATTTTTCTTTTTCTCCACTAGAGGCACTTTAAAAGTTTCACTTTTTTATAAGACCCCAAAAAGGAAAACAAAACAAAACCTACACTGATGGTGATATATGTATCAAAGAGATACAGGAATTAACTAAAAGAAGTTCCCAATGGCCAAAACTTGAACTATTTGAACAACAAAATAAATAAAGTAATACTGGATTAAAACCCAAAGTATAAAATAAGTATCTCTGAGTTCATACTGATATAAATAAATGATTGAATAAACAAATGGGTGAGAAGAGACAAATCTCCCATGCAGAAGAATTTCAAATAATTTATATAGATCCTGTGCCCTGAAGAGACTGAAGCATAACTCCCCTCTTCTGAAGTGTAGGCTACTTACAGTGACTTTCTTTCAAAGAATACAATATGGAAAGAGGCAGAAAAATAACTTAGTGGAGAAACCTAACAAACACTATCTAGCCAGGTGATCAAGGTTAACATCAACCATGAAAAACATGTTGACAGTATATACCCTAGATATGCAGTGATCTCTGTGGTCTTCCTTCCAAAAATCCATAACCCCAATCTAAGCATTAGAAAAAGATGAGCCGAACTCAAGTTGGGTGATATCCTACACAATACCTGACCAGGATTCCTCAAAACTCTCAAGGTCATCAAAAGCAAGAAAAGTCTGAAAAACTGTCACAGTTTAGAGAAGCCTAAAGAGACATGACAGCTAAATGTTATATGGTATCTTGGATACAATCCTGGAACATAAAATAAATGTTAATGTAAGATATTAATAATAGAGGAAACTTGATATGAGGTATGTGGGAATGCTACTATCTTTGTAATTTTTCTATAAACTTAAATCTACTCTAGACATTTTTATTTTTATATATTATACAAATTTTTATATATTATTGGTCTCTATTCTTGGTTTCTTAGCTATAGCTAGCTAGCTCCCTCAGGAAGCTCACTCAGCTTAGCACCTCATTAAACCCCACAAAATCCCTACAAGATAGATTCTATTATTATAGCATTTTTACAGATAACAAGCTGGAAAAGCTTAAAAGCTTACCAAAAGACCTGTCCAAAACATGGCAGTGCTAGAAATGGAACTCAGCCCAGTTCTAGAACTTATATTCTTAACCACTATCTCTCATACTCTCCCATCATGTGACAGTATATATAGAAAGTATAAAACAATCTACACTTACGTATTTAGAACTGATAAATTACTTTAGGATGTTATTGATTACATGATCAAAGTGGAATAATCTATTATGTTTCTGTAAGTTCCCACAACAAATTATTAGAAAATAAAAATATTGAAGAACATACTGCTTGTGGTAGCATCCAAATTATGAGGTACAGAAAATCTAATAGTAGATGTGTAAGACCTCTACATAGGAAACAATAAAACATTATTGAGAGAAATTAAAGAAGATCTAGATAAATGTAGCTATGTAACATGTTTATTCATGAGAACACTTGATATTATGAAGGTATCAGTTCTCAAACTTCTAAAGAATCGATACAATTATAACTGAGTAAGTGTATGTGTGACTTTAGAAATTATCCTAAAATTTAAGTTGAATGCAATGGACTTACAATAGTCAAGATACTATTCAAGATAGAAGAAGAAGGGGAAATATTTGTTTTAACACTTAGTAGAAAGATTTATTTTAAAGCAACACTGGGTTAAGATGTGATATTAATGCCTGAATACACAAACAGGCAACTGAAGTTGATTTAAAAAGAGCCCAGAAAGGGATCTATGCATATATGGACATTTAATTTAAAATAAAGATAGCATGGTGGAACAATGCAAGAAAGACAGCCTTTTCAGTACATAGCCCTGAAACAACTGCATGAAATATGGGGAAAAAACCCAAAATCTACTTCTACTCCATATCACATATAATCAAAACTTACTGACATGTAGCTTTGATGTAAAAGACAAAGCTATCAATTTTCAAAATTTAAAATAAAAGAATTTATCTTCATGACCTTGGAATAAGAAAAAGTTTTTTAAACAGGACACAAAAGCACTAAACATAAGAAAAAGATTTAATAATTGGGCTACATAAAAATTAAGAACTTTTATTCTTCAAAAGATATCATCAAGAGAGTCAAAAGCAAACCAATGTACAGAAGAAGATGTAGCACACATATTAGAATATGTAAAGAACTCCTACAAATCAAAAAGAAAAAGCTAACCAATCAAAAGGGAAAATAAGCAAGGGTAGAACGGGCACTTCAGAGAGGAGGCCAATATATATATGAAAATATTTTCAATCTTAGAAGAAATCAGAGAAATTCAAATTAAAATCACAAAAAGATACTACTAGAAACCCACGAATAACTAAAACTAAGATCTTACAACCAAGTGCTAGCAAGAATGTAAAGCAACACGAACTAACATACATTGCTGGTGAGATAATAAACTGGGGCAACCACTTTGGAAGGTTTGGAATCAGCTGCTAAAATTGAACATATGCACACACTATAATAGGAATTTCACTGCAAGGTATATATCCAAGAAAAATGTGTGCACATGTGCAGCAGAAGACATCTACAAATATGCACCTCAGTTATAAACACCTCAAACTGGAAAAAGCCCAAATATCTGTCAACATTAAAATGAGTAACAAATTATAGAATACTCAAACAATGAAAATGAGTCAACTCTAAATACGTCAACAATAGGAGTGAATCTCACAAACAGAACATTGAGCAAAAGAAGCCAGAAACAAATGAAACATTTACTGCATGGTTTGATTTATATGAAGTTCTACAACAGGTAAAACTATAGTATAATGATTAGAGATTTGTGCACCAAGGGAAAAAAAATTACAAATAAAAGAAAGCATATATTATGAAAGTCAAGGAGAGCTTACTTTGGGGATGGTGATCCAGGCTTTAGTAATTGGTAGTAGACATGATTTCCTGGTTGTTCACTTTGCACTTTGTAACATTTCATTGATTTGTACTTTTTTGTTTTATGTACTCCTCAACAAAATGTATCTTAGATATAAAAATATAAATTGTTTTATTTTTTCATTTAAATATATTTTAGTTCTTAATTTAAAAGTTTTAGAAGAATAAGGCATACTACAGTGTTGTTATTTTCTCCTTCCTGTTACAGGCTACAGAACATGAGACCTTTAAGATTCCATCCCCAGGTAGACCTAACTTGCAAAATATCTAATCAAAGCAAAAGTAAAATAGAATTTTATATTAGAAAAAAGATATATCTACCAAGGATGACTAGAACTTTAATTACAAATTGCACATGGTTTCCAATAAAATCTTCCCAGAGAAAGCAAGACTATAATCACTCTCACTACTATACTGTGTCCCCATTGTGCTGTTAGACAGGATGGTAATTAACATGGTTACAACTATAACTGTCAGGCATGAAAGCAATGCTGAATGTGTTTCTCACCCAGCTGCTATCAGCATGGGGTAGAAGAATGAAAATAGTGCCAAGAAATCAATCTCCTCCATCAAAACTGAGCCGACTCTGAGCAGTAGTTCAGTAGTTTCATAAGAACATACACAACCTCAACTAATCACTGCCCAGAAAATTAATACAGAAGCCAATAAAGAAGTATGGAATAGTCCATACTTCACCTGTGGTTCATGTGCAGGTGTTCTAAATGCCTGCTAAGAAAGTATGTAAGGTGTTTCAGAAGGCAGGAAAGAGGTAAATAGCATCTTCCTGAGTACACAAAAGGAATATGTTAATTGTCAAAACTAGTTACAATCAGGAAGATCCCTTTACTTGTAAGACATTTTTATTACATAAGGCTTTTCATTTCTAGAAATTAAGAATGAATGTTATTGCAACACCAGCTGGGCAGTAGTACATTATTGTAATGGGAGAAGACATCAGATGGCAACATTCTTTAGTAGAATTGTGCATGTAGAAGACTAGCCAAGAAATTGACTGAATTGGGTCAATTTGGCTAGTGGCTAGTTAATTTTGGCTAGTGGCTGACTCTAAGGTATACAGGGTCCCAAACCAAAAAACAATTTCTTTTTGCAAGATCCCTTTCAATAAAAACAGTCTGATTAAAAATGCATTATAAAAATTCATGGATCTGTGAAAGATATGGAAAGTAGGACTGGCCCCAGGAAGAATTTTAACTGCAATGCAGGCCTGAGAAAGTCTTGTCCAAACTGGTGGGGAGCTCTAGAGGCAGTATTGGCTATCAGAGTGTTCTATGTCAGGCCAAAATGGCCAGGTGTTAGGTAACTCACTCATTCAGTCAGCAGTTGTGGGCTTTCCTGGAAAAGGTATGACCTGGGGTGGAACAACTTTGGGCAACTGAGGCAAGTCCTGAGGGAACTGAGAGCTGGAGGCTGTCTCCTGACTGTAATGCACACAGCTGAGCAGCAAGTTCTTCTCTGAAGGGATATTTCCCTAACACATCTCTAAGTCACCATTGCCCACCCCCGGAACTACTGGTACTAACTTCATAAACATTCAGAGGATAGCCTCTCCAAGACTGCCACAGGCGTCTTTTCCAAGGGAAACTTAGAAGAGAAGGATATGGAAGTTAGTCCTACGAAGGCATCCAATGCTTATTGTCTGTCTCCTTTGCTATCCATTCTAGAGTCCCCTCACCCTGAGCTACCAACCCTGTTGACCTTGATGGCTGTTGTAGTCAGCTAGGGCTGCTATAAAAAAGTGCCATATACTAGGTGGCTTAAACAATAGACATTAATCTCTCAGAGTTCTGGGGATGGAGAAGTCCAAGATCAAGGTGCCAGCCAATTCAGTTCTTGGTAGGGGCTCTCTTCTTGTTTGCCCATGGTCACCTCCTTGCTATGTCCTCACATGGCAGAGAGAACTCTGGTATCTCTTCCTCTTCTTATAAGGGCACTATTCCCATCAGAAAGGTCCCATCCTCATGACCTCAACTACACATAATTATTGCTCAAAGGCTCTATCTCTAAATGCTATAATATTGGGGGTTAGGTTTTCATCATGTGAATTTTGGGGGGACACAATTCAGTCCATAGCAGTGGCTTACCTGATGTCATAAAGCACACATTCATCTCCGAGGTCCCTGACCATGGATGGTCATTATGCCCAGGCTGAGGTTGCTTTAACTTCATTTGTAATCGTGACAGGCCAATAAAGAACCAAGAGGCATTCAAATAGATCACTTTATTTTACACAAGATCACCTATATAACCACAGAAGGTGGGTGCCATGGGTGCCTGGACTACTTGGTTAAGTAGCTTTTTTGTGTCTTCTGAATCTGTCTATGCTCGTTCCTGGGTGTAACTCTTAATCCATCTTATGATGTATTATTGTCAGTATTACTTGACTTTATGGTTTGGTGGGAATTACAGGACCTAACTCATGATAATTAGTTCTGTCCATATGGTCACTTGTAGTCCCTGGTCAGGCCTAGTAGTTTGCCAAGAGTTATTTTTCAAAAGACATATAATTCCCTGATGCAAATGTTTTTAGAATCCTAGGAGCCTGTATTAAAATTCTACCACTGGTACTTGGCACAAAATCAACCTGGTACCTTCACCTACCGCTGATATCTCCAACACACTGGTTCCGTCAGATTGCATAGTCCAAAACGCAAGGCTTGTACCACAAAAACCAGGCTTGACCTGCTAGGCCCTTCACTGCTCTGGCCACATTCAAAGCTAGCAAAAAACATTTCTGTCACTTACTGTATCAGGTAAGTATGAAATATGTTGCCTCCAGAACACAAAGAAACCCATCAGGCATTGTGCTTTCTTATTCTGGGTAGAAGAAGCAATATGTAATAATTTATATTTTACTTTGAAAGAGGGTATACTGGAAGGCCCTTACCACAAAACCTCTAAAATTTTACTCAAGTGGCTAGACCCCTGAATCTTCTCAGGTTTATATCCTACCTTCTGGAGCAAATTTCTCTTAACAGGCCTATAGCAAACCTTGCTACCTCTTGTTCATCCAGACAGATAAACATAATATTATTGATGCAATGAATCAATGTAATCTTCAGGATATCAGAAATGGTCCAGATATCTTCAGACTACATCATGACAGAGAGCAAGAGAATTAAAGTATCCATGGAGCATAACTATGTAGATATAGGCTATATTAATCTCTTCTAGAAAGGACACTATCTCTGGCATGGTGGCTGTGGCTAGAGCTACTATTTACTTGAGCTTGCAGTAATGCATGGTCATTCTACAGTATCCGTCTAGTTTCTGCAACGGCCAAACTGGTGAATGAATAGAAGTACCACCACCCCTTCCTCTTTGAGATCCTTAATAATACCTCTAACCTCCTCCATCCACATTCTATCTCCTGTAATGCTCTTTTGTTTCTGGTTTACTGTGTTGGCTGGGGAGGGCCATTTCATTTGGCCATTACTCCACATATCAAAGACTCAGTATATGTCAACTGCTAAGCACATCAGTTCCAATTATATATTCAGGGCATGGATAAATGACCATTAGGTGGGTTTGAAGACTTGATCGGTCCATCATAAGATGGACCTTGGCCAGCATTCCATTTTTCACCTGGTCTGATACATCCCCACTCTAATGGGGGACCATGGTGATAAGAGTATCAAGGTCAACTCAGACCCTATATCCAAGAGTTCTCAAATGCCTGGGTATGCCTCTTTATCCTGTGTATCATTGTTTGAGTAAATGGCCACAAGTAATACAGAAGAAGAACTGGAGGAATAAGTACAGTAGGTATTTGAATCAGTGTTGTATCACACTTCCTTCTGGAGGCTTGATGACTTCTTCAGTCAGTGGATTCCATTTCTGAAAACTGGAAAATTTTTGTGGAGTGACTATCTCAGCCTCCTGCTTGTCCATTCTTATTTTCTTTTGATTATATATATTTATAAGTACTTTTACTGGATGCCCATATGTATTTCCCTTTGTGATGTTGAGTTCAAGTGACCATATTTGTAACTCTTTGTGTGTCAAGCTCCCTGGGTTGCTATTCCAGTGACTAAAATAAATTGAGACTCTGACATCTAGTGGCTAAGCACCACCACCTGCCCTTCATTGTTTCAGAGTCCTCTCATCCCCATGGTCATACAGGAGCCAAGTTGTTAACGCTTCTCCTACATTAAGGCCTTGCTATGGGGGACGACCACCACCAAACATCCAGGAATGCTGATGCATTCACTAGCACATTCTTTATGGCTCAGTAAATGGTGTGTCTTTTAAGGTTTCCTATGGAACATAGTCATCTGAAAAGTTCTCTGGCCATACATAATAGATCCATTCCAGTATTTCCATTTCCTCCAGCCTTTTAATCTCTTCCTCCACCATCTGCCATGGCAGTTATAGCATTTCAACTTCACTCAGCATGGGCCATCACTTTTTTTCATACTTCTGAGAGCCATCTGAATATCAAGTTCTCTCTATCCCCTGAGACTTCTGCCAGTGTTGATTCCTGTATTTTGGGAAAGCACTTCCAAATTAATACATTCTTCTTTATCTAATTTTATGTTAGGGACTTCCTTGATCAAACAATCTCAGAATCCACACCCAAGCAGACTCCCCCATATCCTGCCCCTATATCAGTTCCAGAATATATATGCTAGAGGGATGCTATCACTTAATCCTAGTTATAGTTGTGAAAGAAATGGCCATGAAATGAAGGAATATCCTGGGGTGGGGGTACATGTTCCCTTATGTACTGATTTTAAAAATAAATAAAATCTGAAAGCATTCCACATAAGATCAGGAACAACACAAGTTTGTTCATTCTTAACACTTCTATTAAATATTGTACCCACGGGTTTTTTTTCCAGGTAAGTTAGGCAAGAAAAATAGATAAAAGTCATCCAGATTTTTAAAAAAGGAATAAAACTATCTTGTTTCATGAATAATACCCCCTTATAAACAGAAAATCCTAAGGAATCTACCAAAGAACTATTAAAGCTAATACACAAGTTAAGCAAGGCTGCAGGATACAAGATCAATATACTAACAATTTTATTTATACACACTAGAAATAAACAACCTGAAAATGATATTCATAAAATAATACTATTTATAATAGTATTAAAAAAGTAAAATACTTAGAAGTAAATCTTATAAAATAAGTATAAGACTTGTACATTGATAAATAAGGAACATTGTTGAAAGAAATAAAAGAATACCTAAATAAATGGAAAGACATTCCATGTCCATGGAATGTTGTTAAGATGGCAACATTCCTGAAATTAATCTAAAGATTCAGTGTCATCCCTATCAAAATTCCAATTTCTTCTTTTAAATTTGAAAAGTTAAGCATAAAATTCATTTGGTTGCATCCAAACCAACTGTGGGATATCTGTATACACAGTAACTTAATAAATAACACAGTTTTATGTTAAATGAAGATATAGATACAAAATAATTTGTGCTGGATGATTTATTTAAATGACCCCAAGAATAGACAAAACTAATTTAAGGCAGTAAAACCCAGAACAGCAATTACTAATTGATTAGAAGCTAACGTCAGGTAACTTTTTGGACTGATGAAACTATTCTCTAATTTGATCATCGTGTCAGATACATGTCTGCTAACATTTGCCAAAATTTATCAATGTATATTTAAGATCTGTGCATTTCACCTTATGTAAATTATACCTGAATTTTATAAAAGTATGAAGCCAATCACCCAATGATCAATTTCCTGAATGCCAATTCTTCAGTTGAGGACTGACCTTTTTCTCTCCTTCCCTGAATCTGACTTTGCTATTTCATATGCAAATGAATGGATTTCCATTAGGAAAGGAGCTATCCCTCCATTTTTTTTTTTTCCACACCTACATTCTGCACCTGCGTCAGAAGCTCTCAAACCTTAAACCAGGTTTCAGACAGTTTGTGGCTGCTGTTTCTCACTACACTATAGAAAGAGGAGTAAAGGCAGAGCAAGACATGAGGACAGGAGGTAAGAGATGACAGTAAACTCCCCTTAAGTGAAAACTCGAGCTGTCATGTATAAAACATCTGCACAGAAAAAGAAAATGCAAAGGCAGTGCAGCAGCAGAGGATGGGGTCAGACAACATAAGAGGAAAATTAATCCTTCAAAAAGTTGTTAGAAAAAAGTTTTAGAAAATGCTTCCTCATTTGAAATCAAAAGATGACCCCCTGTAACTTCGGTGTTTCCAAATGTAACCATAGGAAAAAATATCTTTTTTAAAAAATATTGTTTTAAGTTTTTACTATATTAAAATTTTAATAACTCGGTGATTTTTAAAAATTCCCTTTCTAGATTTCCCCATCTCTCCTTTTTTATCAAGTAAATTTGCCACCTGATGCTTTTAAAATGTATCAAGTCTTTATAACATAACATAATATGTATGGTTCATACTCTGTAACATTATGTATCTATTTATGTCTTACTAATTTTTCTTGTGATGAAAATGATTGCATTTCTGTTGAGATGTCCTTTTACATCTAACTGGCAAATATATATCATACTTCATTTAGTCTTGTATGAAATGTTGCAAGCCTTTTTTTTCAGATTTTTGTTTTCTTTTACTTTTTTTTTTTTTTAAGATTCCATTTATTTATTTGACAGAGAGAGACACACAGCGAGAGAGGGAACACAAGCAAGGGGAGTGGGAGAGGGAGAAGCAGACTTCCCGCGGAGCAGAGAGCCTGATGCGGGGCTCGATCCCAGGACCCTGGGGTCATGACCTGAGCCGAAGGCAGATGCTTAATGACTGAGCCACCCAGGTGCCCCTGTTTTCTTTTACTTTTTAAAACATGTTTTTAGTATGCCCTGCCCTAAAGAGACCTTATCTTTCAGAAATTCATGCAGACAACTAAAAGATGTACTACAACCCCATATCAATAATATAACTGTAATTTGGATGTTTCGGATTTTCTTGGACGGCTAAATGACAAAGAAAATTAAATTTACTACTTAGAGTTTAGTTTTCAAGAAAGTAACCATATTTCACACTATAAAAGCAATATTTTTATAGCAAAGCCATAATCAGTCATCATTTTCTTCACTTTTTTAAAAAGACTTTATTTTTAGAGAGAGCGAGAGCATGAACAGGAGGAGGGACTGGGGGAGAGGGAGAGAATCTCAAGCAGACTGTGGAGCCTGATATAGGGCTTGATCTTACCACCCTGAGGTCACCACCTGAGCCAAAACCAATGGTCGCTCAACCTAATGAGCGACCTTTCTTCACTTTTTTAATGACAGGCTTTAAAACTGGTAAACTCTAATCAAGTAATCTCAGAACTGCTTGATTTATTTACTGTTAATTACAAGTAAGCCCTTTAATAATTTAAATGTTTCCTGATTTTAAAAAAAAAAGGCATTTAACTACTAACACTGAGGGGCGCGTGGGTGGCTCAGTTGGTTAAGTGTTTGACTCTGGATTTCAGCTCAGGTCTTGATCTCAAGGTGGTGAGTTCAAGCCCCACACTGGGCTCCACACTGGGCATGGAGCCTACTTAAATAGTAACATTGAAATTTCCATACTTCTAGTTTTGTTGGTTGTTGTACAATTTTTTTTAAAGATTTTATTTATTTATTTGACAGAGAGAGACACAGTGAGAGAGGGAACACAAGAAGGGGGAAGTGGGAGAGGGAGAAGCAGGCTTCCCGAGGAGCAGGGAGCCCGATGCAGGGCTCGATCCCAGGACCGCGGGATCATGACCTGAGCCAAAAGCAGACACTTAACAACTGAGCCACCCAGGCGCCCTGGTTGTTGTACAGTTTGAAACACCATAAAATTAAAAAGCAATAAGTTGGGGAAAATAATTGTAGTATATATAGCATACCACAATCATATATTCCTAAGAAATGTACAGAGTTTATGCAATTCATAAGAGGAGAATGAAAAATGATCAATAAACATATGGAAGAAATGTTCCCCTTGAAACCAAATGTACTTTATTTTTTTTTTAAGATTTTATTTATTTATTTGAGAGAGAGAATGAGATAGAGCGAGCATGAGAGGGGTGAGGGTCAGAGGGAGAAGCAGACTCCCTGCTGAGCAGGGAGACTGATGCGGGACTCGATCCCAGGACTCCAGGATCATGACCTGAGCTGAAGGCAGTCGCTTAACCAACTGAGCCACCCAGGCGCCCCCCAAATGTACTTTAAAGTAGTATAAACACCATTTTTCCATAACAATTTGACAAAGATTATAAAAATGTCAATATGTACTGTTCAATAAGATGCAACAAACTAGCTGGGGGAAATTTAAATTGGAATAAGTTCTATTACACTGGAATAAGCTCTTCATTGGCTGCATGCATCAAGAACCTTAAAATTATTCATACTCTGAAATAGCAATTCCACCTCTAGCAATGTAGCCAAAGGAATAATTGGACAACAAGCACAGAAGATGATCATAGCAGATCTTGTTGTAACCTAAATGTCCAAAATTTGGGTTAAAGTAAATTTAAAACGTACTATTTTGATGAAATGCCATCCAATCCAAAAATCACATTTTCTAAGACTTCACAATATGAGTAAATGTTCCTACTTCAATTCTAAGTGAAAAAAAGGAAAAAACAAAACTAAACTAAAACCAAAACAAACAAAAAAAGTCACATGCATAGTTTATCAGCTTTGTGTAAGAGAGCTAGCTCGCTCTCTCTCCTAGAAAATTCAGGGGGAAATGAATTGTCCTAAAAAGATCACATTTTCAATCAGCGTAGACTGGGTCAGAATATACATATGCAGAAGCTTCTGAAGGGCCAAAAGCATGTCCATTCCACCAACTCCCACCTGGGGAGAAGGAAGCCACTCTCCCATATCTTCTATCACCAAGATTTATCACTTAATTGAAAACGTTGGTTAAAATGGAGAATTAAAAAATTAGACGGATAAGAAGACAAATATTCTTTCACCAAACTTGATATGACCAAAGCCTAGCCCTTACATACAGGTCTGGTGACTATATAGTTCAGTGCCCTCTTCATGAATAAACCACATACAAAATAAAATATCTGTGGTTTCCAGTATAGGCTTCTTTAAACTAGAGGACAGCCTACAGTCAATTGTAAGGAATATTAGTACAAAATCTTTCAATGTTTCTCATTCCTTTATTTTTCCTAATCATTTACATTTGACTCACCCAATCCTAATTTAACAGCAATTTCTCTTTAGTGACTTCTATTATCATGTTTTCCCAAGGCTTTCAAGTTAGCTTTAAAAAAAATACAGTAACTGCATTTCTTTATCCACTCACATTTCATGAATTTACAGAAATTTAATTTTACTTTGAGTTACTCTACACAAAAATCTAGAATGTATACCATTAGCTTGGTGGTCAGGTCAAATGGAGAGGAAAGTGATATAAGAGGAAGGAATGATTACAATTCATTTAATGCAGTGCCAAACAGCTTGTTGAAAGAGTAGCAAGACTAAACATACCTCCAGATAACCAAGTAAGCACCCAAAGCCACCATGAACCCATGGAGCCATGATTAATTCTGAAAAATATTGAGTTATTAGTTACAGCACTGAGATTCACAGTAAGAAACCTACAGACGCAGTTGTGCTGTGCTAACACCATTTATTATTAACCTATAAACAGCTAAAGTTTCTTTTCAAAGTTCAATGAAAGAATATGGGATATAACTCAGGAAAACTGCTACTTTTTAGGACATAGTGTTTTGGTTTTCTGCATACCATTTCCAATACTCTCATAAATTGTCTCAATATTACACATGATGGGAAAGAAAAAAACACCATGTCCTCTTTGTAGCCCCCTCACTGTTCCCCACAGGCTACAGGACATCTAGCTAGTATTTGAATACCCAAAAAAGAACACTTGTGTTCTTGGTTGATCAAGATGGGAGAGCCCAATTTAAGCTGACTACATCATATACAAAATAGCTTCTCAACGAGGTACTTCAATAGGATATAGGTATGTCACAAGGCATTGATAGCTATACATTTTTACAATAATTTTTTTTACAATGATGACAAATTTCCCACAATTAAAATTATTATGAATACTATTTCTGTGCCCCATTGTGGGAAAAAATTCTCAATGGGTCTCTCATGTTTCTGCATGTGTTATGAGCAAAGTTATTGACAGATTTTTTCTGGACTATCTTTTGAAGAATGTCTGAATAGCAAACATCCATGGAAGATAGATATACTATCTCTGAAGCAGAAGGCAGATTTGTTTGCTGTCAAGTATAATATAGATAAATGTCTCCCTTCAGAGCAAAGACTGGGTAGGTTTGCTTGTAGTCATCTGTAAGAGATTGGGGTTCCTCAAACATGGGGTTCCTCAGCTATGATACAAATTTGTGGCATACATAGCATCCACCTGGGTCCACCTCTACATTGCTCCTGTGGGACTTGATGGTGGTCCCATGCAAATTGAAATTCATGCTGTCTACTATACCGAGAGTAATAAAATTCTTTGTCTCTGACCAGGAGTCTCATGTCTTCTGCCAGTATCCATGAAACTTTGAGAGGCCAACTTGTTAGCTTGTAAGTAGAATAAAATCTCAGACCGTTCACAGTTCTTGATAAACTTCCAAATTTAGCACATATGAACTTATCTGCCTTTAGATAATTTCTCTATCAGTAATAGCTCTTAATATTGCCAGGTGGGCAATATAAATATATTGATTCAGAAGTTTCCTAATTCTGGTATAGTAGATACCCTGGAACATAACCTTCAACTACTATCATTTCTTTTCTGAAATATGGCTAGTTGGACAGGCAAAAATAAGAACCTTGATGGAATTGTTTTCTGATATTATTTTTCTAGTAAGAAACTTGGAACTTTAGGGGCGCCTGGCTGGCTCAGTCATTAAGCGTCTGCCTTCAGCTCAGGTCATGATCCCGGGGTCCTGGGATGGAGCCCCACATTGGGCTCCCTGCTCAGTGGGAAGCCTGCTTCTCCCTCTCCCACTCCCCCTGCTTGTGTTCCCTCTCTTGCTGTGTCTCTCTATGTCAAATAAATAAATAAAATCTTAAAAAAAAAAAAAAAAGAAACTTGTAACTTTAGAGAAATTATCTGTTCACTTTCATAGTTCTGTGGACTTTTAAATCTCTAGCATTCAGATGAAAGAAATGGCAAAAGAAGGGTAGTTTGGCTATCTTTATCTATGTCAACTGCAAAGGGACTGTCACCCAGCTCATACCATTGCAAACTCTTCTGATTTCAGTTCATTTCCCTGACAAACTGTGCATGGTTTGTTTTAAAGTATACATTGCCCCCGTCAAGGAATACATCCACTGCTAAGATAAAAAAAAGACCAGTTTGATGACATTTTAGCTTTTATTTCCCATATTCATTGACAGATTTAGCTGAACCTGGGGATATGAACATCAGGATTAGGGATGAATCTTGTGGGTTGCCTATGATATGCTTTTACAAATCCTTGAACTGATATACCTTGAGCCATAAATGTTTCACCTATATTTCTGCTATAGCATCCTTATTTATCTTCCTGATTTTACCCTTGTCTTCCAATAATCTAGTCTATGACAGCCACCAGAGTAATTTTAAGCATAAATTGTACCATGAAACATTCTATAACCAAAATGATTATTTTGGGCACACATTCTGTAACTCTTAAGTGGCTCTTAATCAATAAACCTGTACAGTATGTTAAATCCATTTAGTTACTTTGGCATATATTTGGAGCATATACAAGAAAGGAATACTGCTCAAGGTTAAACATTCTATGAGTTTCACTGAGCTTTTATTTATGGCTGAGGTGAGCATTTTTTTACACCTGCTTCCAAAACATTCCAAGGTGAAATCATAGTGCCTCTGCTCTCTGGCCAAAATGTGGGAACCTCAAGTGTGCATTCATCTAGATGCTGGGTCAAATCCCAAATTATATTTTAACTAAAATGCTGCTATTTCCCCAGATAGCTTCTGTCCATCTCCATGCAGAGACAGAGGATTTCTATTAAGACATGTGTTTTTATCAAGCTCCTCAACTTGAAATCTCCTTTTAGACCCTTCAAAACACAAGTTTTGCACTTAAAAACTCAGAAAAGCTGTTTTTCAAGTACTTGTCAAAGAGTATAACCACAAAATCAAGGCTGATCAATATCTATCAAAAACTAGGTTGAATGAAACTATTTATGGATGATTGAAGAACAGGTGGTCCATTCATTCATCTATTTTAAGTATCTCCCTGGATTGAGTTTGACCGTCACAGAACTCTGAAACTTTTGGCTTGCTCAAAACCTTATTGTGAGAGAAATGCAATTTGGTGTTTAAGCTATTATTCTACTTTGACATATTTTTAAGTAATAAATCATATTTCAGTAATAATAACTTATTATGTGTTCACTATGTGCCAGGCACTATTCTAAGAATCATGTGCATAAGATTTCATTTAATCCTCACAAATAACACTTGAGTTAGACACTATGGTTTTCCCTATTTTACAATAAGAAAGCTAGGTCACAAAGAGATTGAGTAATTAAAGTCACTCAGAGCCTATTCCCTTAATGACTGCAGGAACGACTACTCCTATAGTTAGTTTCAGGATATAGTTAGGAATATTTTTATTATATTTATATGATGCCCTCTCCATGGGGACCAATGGAAGGAATAGCTCCTTCACTTTAGTAAAAAGAAATGTTATTTTCTTTTGGAGCCAGAAATTATTCTTTACTATCTAGATATTGTAAATTATATAAATGATAATTTATTTTTGTATTGCTACTCAAAAATTTGGACCCATAGCCACTCCTACTTGAAAAACTGACAATATTATAAGCACACACACTGAATATCAGAGTCATCAAGTTTTCCTTTTGTCTGTGTTAAATATAAATATAAATATAAATATATGCATAAACTTAGATGACTTCTCAAAGACATTTGGCTAATTGGTTGTAGTTAGGGGATCTAAGTTGTTGGTCTCCAAATGCTCTTTCTATTGTGTTATCCTATATTGTTTCCTGATGGAAAAGAGGAAGACAAATGAAAAAGAAAAAAAAATTAAAACTAAACACGCCTCCGAAGAGCTGAGCCAACCTAGAGACCACAACCACTGTGGGTTATTTCATGGTTAAATCTGAAAAATTAGGATCATTAACTGCAACTCCAGAGACTGTGTGTGTGTGTGTGTGTCTATTTGTGTGTGTGTATACATTTGTACAGAAGAAGGAAGGGAGGGAGGGAGGGAAGAAGGGGAGGGAGAAAGGAATTTATTAGGTTATTATATTTTTTTAAATTATTTCTCTTCTTATCACATTTTATGGTTAAGATGAACTGAGATTTCAGTAAAGACACTGAATCATTTAATATCACATCTTCCCAGTCCCTCTACTAAAAGGATTTCTCTATGTTATGCCTAAACAACCGGTTCATTCTCTGTAAATCTACATTTCTTGCCACCGGAATTGGATCAGTAGTTAACACCTGACAAGGTAGCCAATCCACCAGTCTGTATGTGACTCAGGTGAAATGATAAATTTTGCTTATCAGACTTGTCTCTCTCAGCCAATGGCACAGGGGATATATTGAGAATATGTTGATTATCGGTGCATCTAAAAGTGAAACATATCATGTGTCAGGATAAGCCATAAGTAGATGAAAAGTGGAGAAGGGTGTTAGCAAGTGGGCATGGGACTTTATTGTTTATTGAGTGATTGTGGAGCCCAAGTGGAGTTGACTGTTTAGTTCTGATCAAATATTAAAGTTATTTGTCAGCTTGGTATATAGTTCCTCCCTTCCCTCACCTCATATAGGCCACATACAGACAGCTGAAGAAAAGTAGAAATAAAAAAGAGGCTCAGAAGAGAGAGGCAGCAAGTCCAGAAAAAGAAACAGGCAGAGATGAAAGTCAGGAAATAGAGAGACCAAACCAGACTATGTCAAAGCCTCCCATTTTGCTGAGTCATTTTCCTTAAGTTCTCTGAAATAACTAGCATAAAAAAGAAATAGGAAAATTTAATATCTTTCTGGGAAATTCTGATTTAGCAGATTTGGGAATGTGCATTAACATATTAACTTATATTTACAACTCATTGTGAGTTAATTTATTGGATAATAATTTTTCCAGGAGCAAGAAACTTCTTGACTGATAGTTAATGGAGGTTTAAGCAAGAGCAAAATTCATCACTGAGAAGGATGAGATTCATAGGTCAGATTCCATAGCACATCACCATACAGGCAGAAATATGTACAAGACTACTGCGCATCTATGCAGGAGCCCTCAAGAGTAGACAGGAAAGATAGGAGAATTCAAGATTTAAATATCATAAAAGAATTGGAACAATGAGCTCGAATGCCATCAACTTCCTTCTCCATCTTATGTCTGTGTCTCCCTTCAGATCTTCCTCTCTCATGATCTCCCCACAGATAAGTTTCATCTCCTCCTTGGCTCATGTAGTAAAACAACCAGCCAATAATCCATGGGTCTCTCATATTATAACCTTGGAAGCAAGAATAAATTGACTCTAATTTTCATCTGCATTCCTAGGGAAGAGACTCAATCACCTAGGTGGGTCAAGTTTTCATATCTGGCCCAACCAACTATAAGAATGGAGGACAAAATTTTGTAGCAGTCATATGGCAACTCTCACTGCAACCATGCAAATGCACGAGGAGAGGGTGTCTAGAGAAGAGATTTTTAACCAATAACACAATAACTAGGTACTATAGGATATAATACAATTGGCAAATATAATTATAGTCAGCATACACCCACCCTGTTCCCTTTCTCTTCAAAGAAATTTAGGCAGTCCCTTTTCTCACTCTATACTCACCATGAGATTCTGTTGGGTTCATTTAAATGCTGTGTAACATACGGAGGTGGCTAATGATAATGAAGGGAATTTATTGTTCTTATTTTATGTTGATGGCAAAGTCAATAAACTTTTAGAAATAATTTGGCAATTTTTATGAAGAACAAGTCTTACCAGGCATATGTTTTCTCTTTAAATCTAAAAAAATCTTCATAAAGAAAAAATTAGAAAAATAAAATAAAATAAGAAAAAGAAATAAAGGGCGCCTGGGTGGCTCAGTTGGTTAAGCGACTGCCTTCAGCTCAGGTCATGATCCTGGAGTCCCTGGATCGAGTCCCGCATCGGGCTCCCTGCTCGGCGGGGAGCCTGCTTCTCCCTCTGACCCTCCCCCCCCTCATGAGCTCTCTCTCTCTCATTCTGTCTCAAATAAATAAATAAAATCTTTAAAAAAAAAAAAAAAAAAGAAAAAGAAATAAAAATAATAACAACAAAAAAAAGAATGAAAAAAAGCTAATCAACAGTGACCATATCAGTATTAATGGCTCTTTTCACCACTTACTTTCTATTGTCTCACAAGGCTCCTCAATAATTTCTCATCTATGTTTCTCTCGTGTACTTGTGCACGTTCTCAGGAGTCTTGGTCTTAGCCGATGCCTTAATGTCTCACCTTGTGCCTCAGGCTTTTGCAATATATTTTTATAAAAGCAGTTCCCCTCTAAAAGGCATTTTAGTACCTGTTCTTAATATTATGTATGACTATGAAAGAATGATAAAACTTAATTGTCAAACACTGAGAAATAGGCAGTCATAGCCACTAATGAGATTCTTTTAAAACTAACAGGAATATGGAGTAATTCTCATAAACAAAGGCTGGGGTGAAAAGACGGTGAATTCAAAATTGTATCTATGAAGGGACTGCAGTTATTTAAAAATGACTGAGTGCATATGAACAATAAATACGTTAAAGGAGCAAGGAAAAAAACAAAACTTATTAAAAATCATTTAAGATCTGGGTTTTTGAGTGACTCTATTTCAGAGTTTGTTACTCATTATAATTTTCTTTGCATAATAAATACACATAAAGGAAAATATGCTGGGAGAGGAATTACAAAGTAGGCATTACCCAGAGCCTAGAACCACTGTGGACACCTTAGTTTGGGAGATCCTCCAGTGCAGCCTCAGGTCTCCTGCCCTGACCCCTTCCACCACACATTTGCTTCAGGGATCACTTTAATATTTTCAGATCATCTTCTAAAGGAACTGAAACTTCTCCACTTGTTGCCCATGGCTGGGTTGTTGGGTTCATTCTTCCTTTTGTTTCTAGCCCTCTAGAGGGAAAATTTCTCTAGTCATGCCACTAGGTTTCTAAATACAGAAACTCAAACTTTCCTTATCTAGGGGAAATTTGAAATTGTATATATAGTTAAACTAAAAAGCACAAATAATTGCTCCAAATTCGAGTGGAGAGCAGTGAGAAGCCACTTTTCTCCCAAATCCCCCTCACATGGTGGTTCCCACACCTCCTCAACCCTGTTCTAGAGTTTTGCTCCGTCATTCCTCTCCTATTTGTTTATTTAAAAGAATAACCATTTGTCAACCATTTGTCTCCCCTTGAATGCCCTTTTTCTGACTTACACAAAGCACTATTTAGAAAAATGTGTAACAATTTTTGGCAATTTCTTCTCCACAATTAGACATTTAGGGTGATGGTGGTCAAATGCTTTGAAATCTTAAGATGTGCAACATTAAGATTCCTATTTGGTAGCCCTTCCAATATAACCCCCTTTCCATGTATTTATAGAAAGCCATTTATCTGCCATGAGAGACTATGGACTCTGAGAAACAAACTGAGGGTTCTAGAGGGGAGAGGGGTAGGGGGATGGGTTAGCCTGGTGATGGGTATTAAAGAGGGCACGTACTGCATGGAGCACTGGGTGTTATACGCAAACAATGAATCATGGAACACTACATCAAAAAAAAAAAAAGCCATTTATCTGCTAAACTCCAGTTTAATATGTCCCCTTAGATACAAAACATCTTCCTTTACAAAAGCTATACTAAAATGAACCTTGCGTACACTTGCATCATTCAAACATCAAAAACAGAATTTTAGACTGTTTCTCTAAGATATCTGATTCAATAGTCTGTCTCTATCATTTGAATTTTATTTTATTATTTTATCTTTATTTTTGCTGTTTCTCTTTTGACAAACAGATAATGGAAAAGGAGAGGGATGGAGGAGAAGGGACACAAGCCTGCACTTTCTGAGCAGAGAAGCAGAACCAAAATAACTTCAGCTATTGTGTTCTTTGCAGTCATAAGCCCTTCCCACCTCCGCCAAAGGTGATTTATTTTCAACTAGGAACAATTTGTCTCTGTTTGCTTTAGGAGATTCTCTTGCTTTAACTAAGAGGGGGTTGGGGGTGGTGGTGGGATGGACACTATCTCTTCTGGATGTTTTTGAGCAGAATTGCAGATTTTAGGTTAAATGAACCTAGGAATATACCAGCACTATTCGGTATTTAGCATATTAAACAAAGAGAAAGAAAATACATTACTTTTTATAGCTTCACATGCTTCTCCTTCTGTTTGCCAGTGGTTTTTCTAGTAGCGCTCTCAAGTTATTTTTAACCTTAAAGTTTAAATTTAAAAAATACCAAAGTATTGACACTTATTCTGAACACAGGTGAGCCTTTAATCTTTCATAACATGCCAGTGAATTTACTTGAAACATAGTTTTTAGTACAGGTTGGTTGTGTTTTGTGATGCTAGGCAACGAAAGTGTCCATGACACCGCTGACACTCCATTTTTGGAGAATGGAAGCCTTCAGTAGTTGAGGTAGTTACACTATAGCCATGCTTCTTTTGTAGACATTAATATTGTAACCCTTAATGTATCATTTTATACCTGGGCAAAATCCATCTCGGCATCCATCTCTGTGTCAAGAGGTACTAAATTACCCTGAAAGGCTAAAACAAAGCTGGAAGATAGAGAAATATGACCACCTAATTCCCCTGCCCCAAACTGCATGGCTGGTACACATGCTCTGGGAAATGAGCTGGGAAAACAAGTATAATATGTGATAAATGTTCAATAAACAAATGGATAATCTAACATGTATTACTAAATAAATACTTGTACTCATCTGGGCAATATTTAAACAATTTACTTTTGGAGATACTTTGCTTTTTAAAATTCTGAAAAGATTTTCTTTTTTCATTGAGATAAAATATACATAAAATTTACCATTATTTTAAGTGTACAATTCAGAGGGATTAAGTATATTCACAAACTTGTGCAAGCATAACCACTATCCATTTCCAGAACTCTGTACTCATTAAACAATAACTCCTCATTCTACCCTTCCCCCAGCTCCTGGTAACCTCTGTTGTACTTCCTGCCTCTATGAATTTGCCAACTGAGGCAAATTAGGTACCTTATATAAGTGGAATAATACAACATTGGCTTCTTAGTGATAGGCTTATTTCATATTGTATAATGTTTTCCAGGTTTGTCCACACTATAGCATGTATCAGAATTCCATTCCTTTTTAAGGCTGAATCATATTCCATTGTATGCATACACCATGTTTTGTTTATCCATTTATTTGATGATGGACATCTGAGTTGTTTCTACTTTTTGGCTGACTGTAAATAATATTGTTATAAACACTGGTGTACACGTATCTGTTTGAGTCCTTGTTTTCAATTCTTTTGAGTATACACATAGAAGTGCAATTTCTAGATCATGTAGTAGTTCTATTATTAACTTTTTGAGGAACTGCCATTTTGTTTTCCATAGTGGCTTACACCATTCTACATTCTTATCAGCAGTGCACAAAAATCTAAATTTCAAGATATTTTACTTTTTAAACCCTCTCTCTCTCTCTCTCTCTCTCTCTCACACACACACACACACACTTTCTTTGGCAAGCATTTATTGAACATTTATTATCTGCAACATGCCAGGGTGAGTCAAGGATAAATAAGGCAATTGTCAAACATTCTTTGAACAAAAATTTTGAACAAATATTAAGTCCTAATAATACTGGGTAGTCCTAAATTAAAATTTCATGTTAATTGACTTGTGTAAAAGAATGTACTGCTTATCTGTCTAAATTACTTTCATTTATGGAGGTTGTTTCTTTGTTTTACTCCTGTACATATTACTTTTAGATCCTTAGAATATCAAAAAAAATGAGAGTATATTAATAAGTACGCCTAAGTGCACAGAACGCAAACATTGTAACCTATTTTAGTCCACTCAATATGTAACAATACTAGGAGAGAAAAAAACCAATATAATTATAGCTACAATTATTTTAAATGCTTACTCTGTGGTCAAAAGTGGGGTAAGTGCTTGACATATATAATCTATGAATTAGAGACTATTATGTCTGTGCTAGGAATAAAGAACCTGAGACTCAAAGACACTGGGGGAATTGGCTCAAGGTCACAAAGTATATAGCAAAGCAAAGATTCAGACTCAGCCCGGTCTTACAAGTTCAGTATCAAAAACACCACATTTATTTATTTTGACAGTGTTTGATAATACTTAAATATTACACTTATTGTGTAATATTAAGAAATAATTTTCAAATTCTACCCTAAGTCCTGGAAGTACTTGACAGTGCCCCAAGTTCTCCCACATCGAGCTTGGAACAGTTAGAATAAAGTTATATTGCTATTATTTATCAATTTAAGATGTCACTATCACTTACTTCAGGGAAATTACATTACTCCCCAGAATACTATTTGTAATTGTTTAACACATAAAAATTTAATCCTTTCCACTTCTGAATACAAAGTCCAGCATCATTGGAACTAGAACATTTAATCAATTTTAGGAATTGCAGAAAGTTCAGCAAAATCCATCTAAAAGACTTCTCTGCACTCATAAAATCTTCCATTGGCTTCTCATTTTCCTTAAAGTAAAAATCTGAAATCCATTACCTATAATCCATGACATCTCTCAGGCATTACGGCCACCACTGCTGGCTCACTCACCCTTCTCCCAGTTCACTGGACTCCACTGTTGTTGCTCTAATACACCAACCAAACCCATATCAGGACATTCGCACTTGCTGCCTTCTGCTTAGAATCCTCTCCCTTCTGGTATCCACATGGCTCATTCTCCTCATGGCTCCCTTCTCCCCCAGCAATTTATTTTGTTTGACAATTATCCTTTTTTTGCAGGGCAATAGGCTTCCTGGTTCCTGGTTGGTGTTTTCCCTCAGCACTGGTTTGAGTACTCTAACTCAGAGGTGGAATGCACTGATAGAAATTTGCAGCTTGATTGGGCGCCTGGGTGGCTCAGTTGGTTAAGTGACTGCCTTCAGCTCAGGTCATGATCCTGGAGTCCCGGGATCGAGTCCCGCATAGGGCTCCCTGCTCGGCAGGGAGTCTCCTTCTCCCTCTGACCCTCCTCCCTCTCATGCTCTCTGTCTCTCATTCTCTCTCTAGCAAATAAATAAATAAAATCTTTAAAAAAAAAAAAAAGAAATTTGCAGCTTGACCTTGTAGGATATCAGTGCCAAATGTCCTCTGGTATTGGAGAGATAAAAACCTCACATTCTCTTGGGAGAGAACACTCAAATTTGCAGTGTCAAAGGGACCTTCCTGACCATAACCATTTGCCCTTTACAACGACTGATGGCACTGAGGCACCAGAAAACTTCTGAGGGTTACCATGTATTACAGTATATTCGGCTTCAGTATCAACAAGAGCTGTCACCTTTTGTTTATTTCTGGGGCACTAGGGAATAGTGAGCTCAGCATGGGGCCTCGATTATCCCCAATGGCCCTTACCTGGACGTGATCTTGGCCTGCATCTTATACTTGGCGCATGGAAGGTATCCATCCCAAATAGGACTGTATCCCCAAGGCCTCTGCTGGAACAGGTAGGGCACTAGTGAGTAGGGGCAGATCTGAACTGCTGTTCAGGTTTTAAGGCTTTCCACGGGCCAACCGACACAGCATTGGGTTGCCGGTCTATCTTTTAAGGTGGGGTCTTGGCAGCAAAGAGGTCAAACCACATTTGCTTCAAGATTACTTTTATCAGACCCCTCAGAGCCAATTAGGATAGCTTTTTGGCTTCTTGAGTTCCCTCTCTGTCTTTGGTCTTTCCCACAGTCCGTACCCATTCTCAGGATTTGTCAGTTTCCCCAGTTAAGCAATGGATTGCCCAATATCATAAATGTCTTGTCCAACCACTGGGATAGCAGTGTATCACACCAGGTGCTGAGGGAGGACTGGAGTATCTTGACTTTTACTCATGCAGTGAATGTGGCCTGATCAGGGCCTTCAAGGACAGGGGAGTAAATGGCCTATCTCATTCCCAAATCCCTAAGAATTTATTGTACCTCCTCTATAGATTTCCAGGGTTCCATGTGCAGGTGGAGATTCCCCTCATTGAACCAAACTTCCCTACAGAATAGAATAATCCACTCCATAAGGGAGTGAGTAAATTGAACTCCCTGAGCACCATGCAGGCACAGCCAGAGGACAGGGCATCTGGTGATAATGCTCATTTTCTCTGCCTCCTGTCAGAGAAAAGCCATCACCTCCAGTATCCCCTAGTCACACTAACCATGCCTGGCTACTTGGCAGCCATACTAATAAGCTCAAGTGGGAGTATATTCTTTCATCATGAATGCTTCCTCAATTGGGGACTGCCCCACTGGCTGGGGTTGTTGCTATGCTTTTGCTTAGGGGTCAGAGAGCAAAGGGGTTTTGTCCACTTCACAGTGAATCACAACAACATCTTCCTCTTCATTCCGCTCACTTTCCCAGGGATTTCACTTCTTAGTGTCCCAATCAGGCTGTGTCACAAGCACTCAGACCTTAATCCACTGCAGCCTGCACCCTACTAGCTTTGCAAAACAGCAAGCTAAGGTTTCCAACTTATTATCCTGTATCCTGCTTTCCCACATTATCTTCTATCCCAAAAGCTAGCAGAATAGTGGGCACCCACACATCCTTCTCTAACCTCGTCCTTCTTCCAACTTTCTAACCTGAGCTTCAGGCTCTAGTTGGGCATCAGTGGCCAGCAGAATTGCCCACAGTATATGTCAGCCTACTGTAGCCACCATTCATTTCTCTTCTCTGCTGCAGTATACTCTGCACAATTCTTCAAACTCATTAAAATAGCAGGAGTTTTCAAGGCATCCCCTGAAAATCCATGCAACCATCTGCAAGCATCTAACATATGAGCCATCCTTCCCCACATAGAGGTTGATGGCCAACCAAGGATGTCCCCCATGGATACTCCTTTCCCAAGACCCATTTCTCCAGTCTTTTGACTGGCTCCCCAGGTATTGATTTGTAACCTTGGGAATTCCCTAGGTGAAATTTGAAACTGGCCCCTTTTTATGGAGGCAGGGAGAGACTGAAAAAAGAGGCTGGCCAGCTTGGTAAGTGATAGGTTTAATAAGCAAGGAAACTGTCACACAAGGCTTGTCTTGAGTGGCTGTAAGATGAGTAGATCTCTGCACCCACCTGCTATAATCTCAAGAGTGTATACAGAGGCCTTAACTGGGTTCAGTTACATATACTGTCTAGATGGTCTCAACTTCCTCTCTACAGGCTGCCTCTCTCTCAGTGGTTAACCTTCAGTCATGTCCTCTCATTGACCTCCTGCTGTGACCATACATATCATGTGATACATTCTTTTTAAATGTTTATTACCATATCCTTCTATTAGAATAAGGGACTTTATTTTGTTCACTTCTATACTCTCATTATCTAGGTAATAACTTGCTCTTAATAAATATTTCTTGTTTGAAGAAGGAAAGAAAGATGGAAGCAGGAATGAAGGGAGGATAAAAATTATTTTATTGATATTCAGAGAAACTGGGTAATTAGTGGTTCTAACATAGATTTTACTGAAGAACTAGATATTTTGAATCCAGACTGTGGATTTAGGTTTATAAAGTACCATGTAATATTTTCCAGCAAAACTGAGTTTGAAAAATGATTTGGATGAGCAGGAAAGGCCATGTAGTGGAAGACAAATTAAGCATCATGGGGGAAATAAAACAATAGAAAGCAACAGGAGAGGCACATCAAGTTGTCAATGGTATTCTTAAGAGCCCTGCTACCTCCACCCAATCTCAGCATGACTGTGGCAGTATTAAAGGATTTTTTCAAAGCCTCCTTTAGACTATAACTATGAATTATTAACTGAAAGGTCTCTCCAGAAATCAATGGTAAATGTGGATTTCTGATTCAAATATTTATAGTGGATCCAGTTTACCAGGCACAATTTTAGGCATAAGCATAGCTTTTGGATTTATAATAGAGCCCTCCCCCCCCCATTTCCATCACAATGATGGTAAACTCTTAATGTATTTCTGTTATGATCTAGAACACACCCTATAAGATACAATCTTTTGAAATGTATTGAGGCATGTTTTATGGTTCTGCATATTATTTGTTTGGGGGAATGCTCCATGTGCCCTTGCAAAGAATATATACTCCATAGTTGTTGAATGAAGTGCTCTAAATATCAATTAGGTCAAGGTTAAAGACCTCGTATATTTTTATTGATTTATATATAACTATTCTATTAAATACTGATAAAGCAATGTTAAAATCTCTAACTATGTTTGTGTGTAAATTTCTCCCATTAGTTCTGCTTTGGTTTTTTTGAAGAATGTGCTTTCAAGCTCTAATATTAGGTGTATCTATACTTATGATTATGTCTTCTCAATTAATTAGACCTTTTATCAAAATGACCCTCTTTATCTCATATAATATTATTTGTCTTGAAATAGATTTTGCCTGCTATTACTGTAGTCACATCAGCTTTTTTATGGTTACCATTTGCATGGTTTATCTTTTTCTATCCTTTTACTTTCAACCTATTTGGGTTTTGTACTTTAAGTGAATTTCTTATGGGACGCCTGGGTGGCTTAGTTTGTTGAATGTCTAACTCTTCATTTTAGTTCAGGTCATGATCTCAAGGTTCTGGGATTGAGCCCCACATTGGGCTCTGCGCTCAGTGGGGGGTCTGCTTGAGGATTTTCTGTCTCGCTTTCCCTCTACCCTCCCCCTGCTCACATGTTCTTAAGTGAATCTCTTATAAATGGCATATGGTTGAGAATTGCTTTTTTTTAATCCAGTAGCACAATTTCTGCTTTTTAAAATGAGTTTCTAATCAATTTTTGTTCATATAATAATATTTTTGTACTTAGATCTAACATTTTTCTATTTGTTTACCATTAGTCTGATATGTTTTAGTTTCTACTTCTCTTGTTTTCAAGCTTTCTTTAAAAGTATTCAAATATATTTAGTAATTTATTTTTAATTCCTCTAGCAGGTTTTAGGTTTAACTTTTGGTATTATTTTGGTAACTTTGCTGGTTACTCTAAAGATTACAAAATTCATTTCTATAACAACTTACGTAGAGTTAATATTATACTATTTTATGTAAACTGTAAGAACTTCCCAAGAATATAATTCCATTTACCATTTCCCCCATGACCTTTTTGCTATTGTCATATATTTTATATATTTTATATCTATGTATGTTACAGCCTCACAATCCAAGTGTATAAATCGCAATAAACAGTCAGGTATCTTTTTAAGAAATTGGGGGAAAAAAACCTTAGTTTTTTATCTTTAACTTCATTTTGCCATTTTTAGAGCCCTTTACTGAAGCCCATAGATACAGGTTTATATCTGGCATCATTTTCTTTATCGTAAATAACTTCCATTATCATTTCTTATGCTTCAGATCTTCTGAAACTGAAATATTTCAGCTTTTATGTATCTGTAAATGCCTATTTTGCTTTTATTTTTGATACAGAATGCTAGGTATAAAATGCTAGATTGATTTTTTTTTTTTTCCTTTGAGAACTTTGAAGTTATCATTTCATTATCTTCTGGCTTCATTGTGTCTCACGAGAAGTCAGTCATAATTTCTGTAATTGTTCTCCATTACGAAATGTGTCTCTCTCCTACCCCCAACTGTTTTCAAGATTTCTTTCTTTACCTTTACCTTTTCTTTATCAATCATTTGACTATGATGTGCCTCATGTTCTGTATATGTGTTGTCTTTATGCTCCTTGTGTCTACTCAGCTTTATGTTTCTGTACATTGAGGTTTTTCACCAAATTTGGGAAAATTTAGCTATCATTAAATATTTTTCACCTTCATTTTATCTCTTTACCTTTTGTAAAATCAGTTACACATTATGTTAGAGAGCTTGAAATGTCCTATACTAACGTTCTTTTTTTCTTCAATTATTTTTCTCTCTATTCTTCAGACTGTATAATTTCTATCAATCGGTCTTCAAGTTTGCTGACCAGCCTTTTTGTCTGCCATCTTCTATCTGCTATTAAGCCCATTAGCATACTCTACTTTTCAAATATTACACTTTTAAGTAGAATTTTCATTTTTTTCTTTTTTATAACATCCATTTTTCTGCTGAGATTCTTCACCTGTTCAGCATCATTTCCTTTCTTGAACTATATCTACAATAGCTGACTTAAAGTCCTTGTCTTCCCACATGAGAAGATACTCAACATCACTCATCGTCAGACAAATACAAATCAAAACCACAATGAGAAACCCCCTCACACCTGTCAGAATGGCTAAAATTAATAACACAGGAAACGAGAGATGTTGGTGAGGATGCGGAGAAAGGGGAACCCACATGCACTGCTAGAGGGAATGCAAACTGGTGCAGCCACTCTGGAAAACAGTATGGAGGTTCCTCAAAAAGTTAAAAATAGAATTGCCTTATGATCTAGCAATTGCACAACTAGATATTTACCCAAAGGATACAAAAATATTGATTTGAAGGAGTACATGCCCCTTGATGTTTATAGCAGCATTATGAACAATAGCCAAACTATGGAAAGAGCCCAAGTATCCATTGATTGATGAATGGATGAAGAAGAGGTGGTGTGTGTATATATATATGTGTGTGTGTGTATTACTCAGCCATTAAAAAGAATGAAATCTTGCCATTTGCAATGCTGTGGATGGAACTAGAGTGTATTATGCCAAGCGAAATAAGTCGGTTAGAGAAAGACAAACACCATACAATTTCACTTATATGCGAAATTTAAGAAACAAAACAGATGAACATAGGGGAAAATTTTTTAAAAAGAGGGGCAGAGGGCAAACCATAAAACACACTTTTAACTATAGAGAACAAACTGAGGGTTACTGGAGGGGAGGTGGGTGGGGGATGGGATAAATGGGTGATGGGCATTGAGGAGGGCACTTGCGATGAGCACTAAGTGTTACATGGAAGTGATGAATCACTAAATTCTACTCCTGAAACCAATACTATACTGTATGTTAACTAACTTGAAATTAAATAAAAACTTGGAAAAAAATAAAAATATATAGGTATTAGGGGGAAAAAAAAGAATCTGGCTGGCAATTAGAATCGCTCCTGCTCAATCCAGTCCCTTGGTGTCCCACTAGTTTTTGTCCAGTATTATATTTTAGTGTTATTTATAATCCTTTCTTTTTTTAATTAAATATATTTTTTATGCAGCCAATCAAGAAAAATTTTGAGTACAAACTGTTCATGATATATAATACTATATATGCCTATTTTATTATCTGGCAGTCTTCTTATTGTACATGTAAATTATTGACTCTTTTCTGATTAAAAAAAAAGGTCATCTGTTACTTGTATCATTGTTCGCTTGTATGTCATGTATTGTATTGTTTTCCTTTGGCTGTCTTTAATATTTTCTATCCATCTTTGGTTTTCAAGAGTTTATGATGTTCCTACATATGGTTGTTTTTGTTTTTATCCTATTTGGGGCCAACTGGATATTCCTGTTTTTTAATCAAATTTGGAAAATTTTCAGTAATTACTTTAATGTCCTATTCTCTCTTTCCTTTTCCTTTGAGACTTCAATTACATGTATGCTAGATTTCCTGCTACTGTCCCTGAGGACAGGTCACTGAAGCATTGGTTAGTTTTTTAAAAATCTCTTTTCTCTCTGTTGTTCAAATTGAGGAATTTCTATAAATTCATCTTCAATCCTTAGCAGTCTCCAAAGTAATGTTAAGGTCAATCAGTACATTTCAAAATTTCAGATATTTTATTAATCTATGCTAAATTCTTCATTTCGTCCTTTTCTTAGTTTCTATTTTTTTCTGTTGAGATTCTCATCTCTTTAGTTATTATTATCATCTTTATCTCAAGGGATTTGGACCTATTTTTCATAGCTTCTTTAAAATATTTCTCTACCAGGGGCGCCTGGGTGGCTCAGTCGTTAAGCGTCTGCCTTCGGCTCGGGTCATGATCCCAGAGTCCTGGGATCGAGCCCCGCATCAGGCTCCCTGCTCAGCGGGAGGCCTGCTTCTCCCTCTCCCACTCCCCCTGCTTGTGTTCCCTCTCTCGCTGTCTCTCTATCAAATAAATAAATAAAATCTTAAAAAAAAAAAATATTTCTCTACCAATTACAACATTTGGGTCACATTGGGGTCTGTTTTCTGTGACTTTTTTATTTTCTTAAGTATGAGTCTTATTTACCTACTTCTCTGCATATGTATTTATTTTGAATTTTATGTTGGACATTTTGGATGAAACTTTGTAAGGAATTGGGATTATGACATACTTGCAAATGTGTTGATTTTTTTTCCCCATCAAGCAATTAAATGGTGTATACTTTTGTTCTTATAAAAAAATAAAAAAACAAAACAAAATAAAAATAAATAAATAAAGTCCTTGTCTTCCAATTCTAAATACTGAATTATCTTTTTTTTTTTTTTTTAGGGTTTTATTTATTTATTTGACAGAGAGAGAGAGATCACGAGAGCAGGAACACAAGCAGGGAGAGTGGGAGAGGGAGAAGCAGGCTTCCCGCTGAGAAGGGAGCCTGATGCGGGCTCCATCTCAGGACCCTGGGATCATAACCTGAGCAGAAGGCAGACGCTTAACGACTGAGCCACCCAGGCGCCCCACTACTGAATTATCTTAAAGAATGTTTCTGCTGTCTACTTTGCTTTTGAGTATGGGCCACATTTTCCTTTTTTGTTTATGTGTGCAGTAAATTTCAAGTGTATACTCTACATTGTGGATCATAGTAAAACTCTGGATTCTTGAATCTTCCTCAAAAGAGTGCTGATATTTGATTAGCAAATACCTAAATTGCTTGGTGCATATCTTGAACCTGTGGAGGTTTGCTTTTATACTTTCTTAGGAAGGGTTTATTTCAGATTAACTTTAGCCTTCACCTTAGGAAGAATGCTTAGCTCTGAAGAAATAAGAATACTCCTTAGTTACAGTCTTTCTGGGGTTTCAATGAAAAACCCTTCTCATTTGAGAAGATTTAAATGTCAATTGCTGTCACTGCATGTGGTAGACAGTAATTCAAACCTTTGCTTTGCATTTTCAGTCTACAAGCTGTTGTTTTGCCTACATTCCTTAGAATCAGCCCTATGCATATATAGTTCAGGTTTATCCAAAGATATGAGAGAAGTTTATACACAGTGTTATGGCCTTTCCCTTCTGTGACTCCTTCCTTTTCAGTACTTCCTTCCTCAATTTCCAGCTGATTTAGCAATCCTAAACTCTAGCTCTAACCACTTAAGCATTTAGCACTATGGAGTTCTGCTTGAGTCTTAGCTCCCCTTCACCACATGAACTAGGATGTGCCCTCAGGAAATAAACATCCTGAACTCACCTAGGAGCTTCCCTTATTTCAAGGGTTAGATAATTTTCAGCCTTATTTTCTTTGGGTTGATTTCCAGAGTCTTAAAATAGTTGTTTTATTTTATAGCTCATCTAGACTTATAATTGCTATCTATGAGAGAGCTAGTCATATATTAGGTACTCTACCATTACCAAAGCTGGAACTACCTAGAGATTTATTTAAAAGGCTAAATATGATGAGAAAAGGCCTCATGGAATCAGGGACTTAAATGGGTTTGTTACAACGATGGTATCATTAAAACATCTTATAGCTGCTGAATGCAAATTTTTAAAATATAGGATGTAATAAAGATTGCTGGGAAACAGCAGATAGTTAATAAGTATTTCTGACAAAGAAAGGTGACTGTTTTGGGGGCGCCTGGGTGGCCCAGCCATTAAGTGTCTGCCTTCAGCTCAGGTCATGGTCCCAGGGTCCTGGGATCAAGCCCCGCATCAGGCTCTCTGCTCCACGGGAAGCCTGCTTCTTCCCTCTCCCACTCCCCCTGCTTGTGTTCCCTCTCTTGCTGTATCTCTCTCTCTCTGTCAAATAAATAAATAAAAACTTTAAAAAAAAAAAAAAAAAGAAAGGTGACTGTTTTTGAACTTATGAGGAAATAGCCTTAGGAAAGAAAATAATATGGTGAAAAAATCAGAATAGTCCATAATGATAATCTAGTCTAATCACTTACTTACAGATAATCAAGAAGAGGTTATAACTTGTTGAAATATACTAGATAGTTAATATCCTGAGTAGATCCAGTTATAGAACCACAAGTTCCACGATGCCATCTTCTCTCAAGCCCTACATTACTTACAGACATCATAAACCTATTTCACAGTAGACAATATTTTCAGTGTGGCCATACCAATGATATCATATTTCTCACTAATTTTCTAAAGACAGTTAGATAAAGATGAGCTGCAAAAACTCATGGTGATGTCCATAAATAAGAGGTATTTGGTAGGAAGGCTGAATCATTATACTTATGTATATCATTTCTGTATCATTCCATACAATAGATCTTAGAACAAGGTTAACTTCTACTCGATAGGAGAAATTATTACGTCTAGAGCATAGAGTTACAAGTTTTCACAAGATATGGCAAGAATTAGTTGTACATGCTAAGACATGGCTTCCAAGGGGATTTTGGCAGAAAGGAGGGTGTAAGTACTTCAGGCAAACAGTAGGTATCAGAGTTCTATTAGGTTTGTCAACAGAGTAAGGGAGGAAAAAACCTAAAGGTTCAAGGATGTCTTAGTAGGTAACTGGATTTCGTCCAGATGCAATTCAGGATGATGACTAGATCCAACAAAATGGTTTATGGGGGAGAGGGTGCCTAACTTCCACTATTATTATATATATGTAATTTTAATATATTAAAATGACATTATTTATCTTATTATATATTATATTACAATTATACTATATATTATTATGTTATATTAATATATGATATAATGTTATTATTAATAACTTCCACTATTCTTCAGGTTACCATCTCTGGGCTCATCTCTACCTCTACCCGCTTTTAACTCAGCCTGAGACAAAGTCTCCTTCTCTGAAACATTCATGTGAAAAGATATACATACATGTATATATATATACCCCTATGTTCACTGCAGCATTATTTACAATAGCCAAGATATGGAAATAACATATGTGTCCATCAATGGATGAATGACAAAGAAAATATGATATATATATATATATATATATATACACACACAAGGCAATATTATTATAGCCATAAAAAAATTGAAATCTTGACATTTGTGACAACATGGATGGACCTCAAGGGCATTATGCTAAAGAAAATAAACCAGACAGAGAAAGACAAATACATGATCTCTCTTACATGTGAAATCTAACAACAACAACAATAAAAATAAGCTTATAGATACAGAAAACAGATTGGTGTTTGCAAGAGACAGGGGTGGAGGATGGGAGAAATCAGTGAACTATTTTTATTTTTTTTTAGTTTAAATAAAGTGAATAATTTTTTTTTAAAGTCCCTCGGTACTCCCATGATTCTCTGGGCATCCCCTAACAAAGCTCAGCACACCCACCCTACAATATTAGCTGTTTGCCTTCCCCTCCCTCCAGCACACATAATACGATTATGAGGGCATTGAAAACACGGACTATATTTTTTATGTCTGTAATCCAAAGATCAACACAATGCTGGGCACATGTTAGATACTAAATCATTGTGGATAACGGATGGATGGAATCCTAATCAGCTAGGGCCCCCATAACAAAATACCACAGTCTGGGTAGCTTAAACAATAGAATTTAACTTTCTTACCATTTTGGAGACTAGAAATCCAAGATTAAGGTGCCAGCAGGTTTGTTTTCTTCTCAGGCCTCTCTCCTTAGCTTGCAGGAAGTCATTTTCTTTTTATGTCCTCATTAGTTTTCCTCTGTGCATGAACAATTAGACATGTGTCTTAATTTCCTCATCTTATAAAGACACCAGCCAAATTGGGTTAGGGCCCATCCTAACAGCCTCATTTTAACTTAATCATCTCTTTAAAGGCCCCATCTCCAAATACAGTCACATTCTGAGGTACTGGGTGTTAGGGCTTCAACATATGAATTTTGTGGAGACACACTTCAGCCCATAATGGATGGCATAGTAAGACAGTCTACTAGTCCAGAGTCTCAAACACAAGGAAGCATGCCAGAACAGAGGTCTGTGAACTGAACTTTCATATAAAAGAGAACCTGGGTCTTAAAAAAGAAAAAAAAGGGAATGTAAAATTTGGAGACTGAAGATATGGGTTCAAATAGTAGTCACCTTACAAACTGGACAAATCACTTGGATAAATCATTTACCTCTTCTGGATCTTGATTTCCTGAACTTCAAAAAGGGGCTGGTAATAGTACTTCCTTTCACAGGGTTGTTACAAAGATAAAATAAAATGTGTGAAATTCTTGGGGCACTTGGGTGGCTTAGTTGTTTAAGCTCTGCCTTCAGCTCAGGTCATGATCTCAGTGTCCTGGGATCAAGCCCCATGCTGGGCTCCCTGCTCAGAGGGGAGTCTGCCGCTCCCACATGCCCCTTGTGTGCTCTCTCTCTCAAATAAATAAATAAAATATTTTTTAAAATGTGTGAAATTCTTTATAGAATGTACTACAGACACTAGTTATTTTTTGTATCATTGACAGATCTGAGAAACAAGATCAGGAGATACCTGGCTTAGATCTACTGCAGGAGACTGAAACACCAGCAAGCCTGAAGATGATATAGGTAAAGGGTCAGTGAATCTGAGAGTGAATCTCCCTCAGCCAAAGGCTGGAAAAGAAAAACAATCCAGCAGCTCCTGGGCCAGGAATCTTTTATCCTTTGGATCAATTAGTTGGAAAAATAGGCATTATTAACATGAATTCTTTAAGCCTGCCCTAAAATGTGATAAAGACTTCCAGGGTGTAGGTTCCCCTTTGTACTTTATATTGCTACGAAAGAAAAACTTCTAGAAACAGTTATTTCATTCTGCTGTCATAAAATGTTCAAAACAACAACAAAAAAATAGTAGTTTTTTTGGTTGTTGCTGTCTTGTCTTTGTCTATCATGGAGATGAAAGAGTAAAAATAGTTTAATTCCCTTTCATCCAAAAACTTTAAAATCAGACAGATACTGACAAGGATTCTTGAAAAGACAGGACCAGAAAGAAATACTGAAATCATGGACACTTCCACCCTCATGTTACAAAGGAAAAAGTGGGGAGAGAGAGACTGGAGCAGGTCCCTAGCCAGTGAGGGATGGAGCCAGAGTGGAACCTGGCCCTCCTTCCTAAGTCCTCAGGCACATTTGCCCATTTCCTTGCTCCATGTCTCCTCGGGGGCCTTGGAAAGCATCCAGTCCAAAACTGCCTCACATTGGTAAAGCATTTTTAACTCCTAAAATATATATATGGGTATTTGGAACATAATTACTATTTAGTTATCTCTGAATAAAATCTCTAGAAAAATCATTGGCTCTGTGGAATCATTTAATTTACCAAGGATGGTATTTTAGTCTCTAGGAACCTCTGTCTAAATTTAGACTTTTCCTGCAGCAATATTTCTTTAAAATGTAAACCAAGCACAAGTTATCCAGTTACATCACTTCACCTTTAAGCAACCGATTTTTCAAAATATGGATAAATAGCGACTCCCAGCGGCAAAACTTGTATCTACAAACTGAAGAACTGAAATAAAATGAGATGCTGTTCAGAACAATGTTGACTAATTGTGGAATGTTAGTGGCCAATAAACACACCTTTATTAAAATAAAAAAGAAAGAGACTGGATGATTCTCTCCTGAATTTTCAAAAAATATTTCTAATGAGAAGAATGCTATTGTCTAATTATTTTGCTATTAAATGGTGTCATTATATTAATTCTAATACACTGACACTTTCACTATATTCTAAAAATTAATTGATTTGAAAATTGATTTAAAAGCTGTAACTATGAACATAAACTTTTAAACTATGACCATAATAAAGTTTTTTTTAAAATAGCTGACCTTAAACTACATTTTAATGTTAGTGCTATTTCAGCAAAACCCAGACAGAACACAATCCATATATCTAGCAAATTGACTTGTATGTGTTCAGTGAATGAGATACCAGTAGTGAGTGCAATGATTATTTCTGTGCTAAATAAATATTGTCATATAGGCTGAGCCTATGAAGTCTCCTCAAATTCTTAAATAATATAATTCATATACTTTCCTTCATAATGTATAATAACTAAATGTAGACATTTAGTGTCTTTTCATACCCTTTTTGATTTTATAAAATAGCTCCAAATCTTCCCACTTACAAAGCTATAAAAATTAATTCTCCCTGGAGCACTTAAATAATATCATGATTCGTATTTTTACATTTCTTTTTTTTAAATTTTATTTTATTATGTTATGTTAATCCCCGTACATTACATCATTAGTTTTTGATGTAGTGTTCCATGATTCATTGTCTGTGTATAACACCCAGTGCTCCATTCAATACGTGCCCTCTTTAATACCCATCACCAGGCTAACCCATCCCCCCCCACCCTCCTCCCCTCTAGAACCCTCAGTTTGTTTCTCAGAGTCCATCATCTCTCATGGTTCGTCTCCCCCTCTGATTTCCCCCCTTCATTTTTCCCTTCCTACTATCTTCTTTTTTTTTTTTTTTAACATATAATGTATTATTTGTTTCAGAGGTACAGGTCTGTGATTCAACAGTCTCACACAATTCACAGCGCTCACCATAGCACATACCCTCCCCAATGTCTATCACCCAATCACCCCATACCTCCCACCCCCCAACACTCCAGCAACCCTCAGTTTGTTTCGTATTTTTACATTTCTATATAAAACATGTGGTGGACTTGCTCATGACATATAGCCAAGCCACCACTGAATTTGACTGCCTGGTTTTAATTTATCCTGAGCTTCTATTTCCTAATAAGTCATTTTGTAAGACTTTTTACTTTGTCATTATTTCCATCACCAATATTTGGAAATGCCTTCATTCCTGTTCAGGCCTATTTTCAACATAATAGAAATCCACTAAATCCTTGTGTGTGTGTGTGTGTGTGTGTGCGTGTGCTTGCGCACATGCATTAATGCAAATGGATAATTGGCAAATATCAAGGATCTTCTGTAATCTATAAACTTTGAATTATGGCTGAGGTTTAAGATATACATCAAAACATGCACATTCACACTGTACATGTGGTCAACGACAACTATGAACTCTCATTTAGGGTAACAGAGGTCTCAACACACTTTGAAAGGGAACTCTTGATAATGTAAACATAAACTGAATTAGAGAAAAGCATGCTAACATCAATTGAAGCTGAATGTTTAAAATGCTTGCTTTGATGTCTATGAAATACAGGAAAACTAATTCTGACTTTGACAGTAATTTGTTTACTCTGTTTAGCTTATAAGGACTTTTCAACTATCCAAATTATTTTCCTGTGTGTGGGAAGGGACATGTCATTCACATGTGAGGACACATTTACAAATTAACAGAATTTTGTTTTGGAAAATCTGGCAAACTGCTACTTGGGGTTTTTACTTTGGGACTTCTCTTTCCAACTAAATGGTTTATTCATTGAGCTAATTATCATTAGGGTCACTTAATTTCCCTGAGATGTTAGCATAACACAAGGATGAGTAAAATACATTAATGGTTGATTTATAAGAATATATTCAGAATAAATTATCTCACTTTTGATGTTCTAATTTCCCCTATAGGACCAATACCCAACAACAAGTCATTGAATTTTTAACTGGCAAATAGAATCAGAATATACAAATCTGTGATTCTACCATTTAATCTAAGACTATAAATACTACATACTGTTGAAGGAGGTATATTAAATGTTTGTCAGGGTGATATTATATCGACTATAACTTTTTTGGGTGGGAGTATTTTCATGGTTAGCAATAACTAACCTGGAGGCCCTGAAACATTCTTCTCTATGATCAATGAAAGGTTAATTAAAATGTTTATTAGTTTTGGGGCGCCTGGGTGGCTCAGTCAGTTAAGCATCTGACCCTTGGTTTCAGTTCAAGTCATGATCTCAGGTTCGTGGGATCAAACCCGCATCGGGCTCTGCTCTCAGTGCAGAATCTGCTTGAGATTCTCTCTCTCTGCCTCTGCCTGGCCCAACCAAATAAATAAATAAATCTTTTTTTTTTTAATGTTTATTAGTTTTCTGTTAACTAGATAACAAACATAGCAGTAACGTGAGTAGCAATGGCAGTAACAGCAGCTTCCATTTGTTGAGCACTATGTGCTAGTCATTGTTCTAATGTCTACATTAATTAGCTTGGCTAACACAATCCTATGAGGTAAAGAAGAGAAAAATATGCTTAGCAAGGTTATAGACCAAGGTCACATAGGTGTTAAGTGGTAAAGATTAGAAGTCAAAGGTCACAAAGATATTTATGTGGTAGATGTCATGAGTCTAAAGTCACACAGACAGTAACAGGTAGAGATTATGTGCCCAAAGTCACACAGGCAATAAATGATAGAGGTTAGATATTCAAGGTCAGATGGGTGGTCAGTGGTAGAGGCTATACGTCCAAGATGACACAGGTGGTTAATGATCACATCTCTCTAGTCTTCCTTCTTTCACTGATAAACTAAGGGCTTTGGTCTGAGTGATTGTGGAGGACACTGCTAGTCACCTGAAGTTTATTTTTCCTTTTCTGTATAGTAAGAGAGCTAAAGCTGACATGACTGCCTAACCAGGACTCTACTTCCCAGTACCCCTTGTAGACTTGCTTACTAACTGAGTTTCACCAATGAAATGTTAGTAAAAGTGACCTTACCTCTTCCAGGTCTGGCTTTACAAAACCTAGCACTGAGGAAAAAAAATAACTTTTATTTTCTTTAAGCCACTAAACTATTGTTAGTTCTGTTACAGCAGACAATCCTTAGCTTCACTAATACAGTGAACATTCAGAGACCTTAAATTCTAAAATTTAATCAGAAAAATTAAAAGATGGTAAATGTTATGCTCATAAATTTCAAAACAAACAAATTTGGTTTATGAAACTAGGATCCCCAGCACTAGACTTCTTTTACTAAGATGATTTATAATATACATCACTTCTGAAATTCACTTCCCTGGATTCTAATAATTTTATCTTTCTTCATATCATGGCATTGCTAAATATAACCTTAACATCCCCTATCATATTTCCTTAGACTTTTAATACATAACATAATCTTAAGTGAAAATTGTAATAAAGAGATCATGCTATTTTCTATGGATAAGAAATTCTGTCAGATCAATTTTCTAGCATTTGAAAAACTTTATGCTCAGAATCCATGACTAAATTGAAAGAGATTTTCTTTCTGTAATACCAATCACCTTGAATTCTAATGAATATAAAAAAGGGAAAAACATTGTGAGAATAAATCAATTCATTCTTTACCAGAACAGCAGCTTCCAGTAAGTAGTATATGGAATAATTTATATTGTGAAAAATATGTTTGATATTTTCTTGTTGAAATTAGTTCTGTGGAAATTATTTTAGGTTTGGCAAGATGGGAGCACATTACATAATAGTAGCAGTTTCATCATTAAGTCCACAAGTATTTTGAGGTATCTGTTAAATGCTCCCATGGATCAGCGTGTCACAAAAATGTGTAAGACACTTAGAATAAAGCTGGAGAACTTATATGTCTTGATTTCAAAATTTATTACAAAGCTACCATAATCAAAACATTGTGGTCCTGGTATAATGATAGACTGAGAGGACAATGGGACAGACAGAAAGCCCAGAAATAAACCCTTGCATATATACTCAAAAGATTTTCAATAAGATTTTCATTCAATGGGGAAGGGGCAGTTTTTTCAACAAATGGTGCTGAGGAAACTGGATATCCACATGCAAAAGAATGAAGTTGGACCCTTACCTAATACCAAAAAATAACTCAAAATGGGCCTAAACACAAGACCTCCAAGTACAAAACCCTTAGAAAAAAAAGAAAAGAAAAGAAAACATGGCATTGGATTTGGCAATAATTTCTTGGATATAATGCTGAAGGCAGAGACAACAAAAGAAAAAAATAGATTGAACTTTGTGAAAATTTTTAAATTTTGTGCATCAAAATACACTATCAACAGAGTAAAAGTGCAACACACAGAATGGGAGAAAATATTTGTAAATCACATATCTGATAAGGGATTACTATCCAGAATAGAGAACTCCTAAAACTCAACAATTAAAAATAAAAATTCAAAAAAGGACCACAGGCATTCAACAGACAATTCAAAAAAGGGCAATAGATATTTCTCCAAAGATATACAAATGGCAATAAGTGCATGAAAATATACTCAACATCACTAAACATTAGGTAAATGCAAATCAAAGTTATATGGAAATTCTACCTCATACATACCACAATGAGATACATACATACACACAAATTTACACCCATTAGGATGGCTACCATTAAAACAAACAAACAAACAAAAAAGTATTGTTGAGGATGTGGAAAACTTAGAACCCTTGAACACTGTTGGTGGGAATATAAAATGGTACAACTGCTGTGGAGACAGTATAGCAAAAAGCTAAAAATATAATTACCATATGGTCTAGCAATTCCACTTCTGGGTATCTAACCAAAAGAAGCAAACGTAGATCCACAAAGAGATATTCGTAGACCCATATTTATAGTGGCATTATTCACAATAGCTAAAATGTAGACTCAACCCAAGTGTCTATTGATGGATGAATGGATAAGCAAATGTTTTATATACACACAATAGAATATGTTCAAGTCTTAGAAAGGAAGGAGAGTCTAACATATGCCACAACATGGATGAAACCTGAGGACATTAAGGCAAATAAACCATTTACAAAAAGACAGATATTATATGCTTCCATTTATATGAGACACTTATAGGAATCAAAATCAGAGACAGAAAGTAAATGACTGTTTCCAGTTCTAGGAGGAGTTACAGGGAGTTATTGTGTAACTGATAGAGAGTTACACTTCTCTCCATTGAGATATATGATACTTGGTTTAGAAACAGTGAATCTATTGGAGGGCTTTTTTAATTTTTAAATTTTTTAAAAGATTTTATTTATTTATTTGAGAGAAAGAGTGAATGAGCTGGGGGTAGGGGTGGAGGGAGAGGGAGAAGCAGACTCCCTGCTCAGCAGGGAGCCCGACTCGGGGCTCGATCCCAGGACCCTGAGATCATGACCTGAGCTGAAGGCAGACGCTTAACCAACTGAGCCACCCAGGTGTCCCTGGAGTGCTTTTTTTAAACATCAGAAATCACAACTCTGGGTCAATAAGTGCATGAAAAATTAACTTCATCTAATGTTTCCTATTACAACATTCCTGAGACTGGCTGTCTTACAGCATATATGCATTCCATTCCTCCTTCTAGCGTTAGGAACATTAAGTTTATAATAAGAGAACATATTAACAAAAAATAAATAATAAGCATGATGTCAGCACACAGCATATATAACCTATTTTACTGTCAAAGATCCTAAATTTTAAGTTGTGTTTGTATTCATTCATAGCCGCTAAAGTGGCAGAAACCCTTCTATTCTGACCAAACTGGGCAATTTCTACATGCCTTTAGTGTTTCCATGCCCCTGAACTTCAACCTCTTCCTGGGATGTTAGTAATATTATCACCTTCCAAGTTTTTCAAGATCCATACGGATCTATAGTGTGACTCACATGAGCCCTAACACCCCCCTCTTGCCTCCATCCAGCCCGACCCCACTGGCCTCTTTGCCTACAGTTATCTGCATCTTCCAACAGCACCCATGGCTTTAGCATTTGAGAAACAGAAAGTTAGAGCCTGATCAATATCTTCTCAGTTACTTCGTTTCTTTATAATGTTCTAAATTCATAATTAGAATTTATAAAGTTCAGAATATGTGTCAAACACTGTTTTAGATGATGGAGAAATAAGAACAAATAGGACAGTTTCTTCCCAAAAGGAACCAACAGTTTGGAGTGAATAAGCCAATACATGCCATGTAAGAAGTATGGGAAGGATCCTATAGGGGCATAAATCAGGGCATGGCTGATTATCCCAGTGAAGCCTAGAAAAGACTTTACTAAGATGGCACTGCTTAAGGAAAGTATTGGAAGAGAAGTAGTCATATGGGCAGAGAGGGGGACTGGAAGCAGGACCAAGTATTAAAACTGAAGCAACATGAATAAAAATATAGAGACTTTGAACAATATGGTACATACTGGAAAAACTGAGGGCTTTGGCTGGCATTATAAAGAAGTCATAGTGAAATATGACTTTAGAGAAAGAATAAAAGAGCCAGTTCATACTAAGGAGTAACACTGTAGTACATATATTTGAGTAATTCTGATGTGCCACGTTCTATTCTAGACTCTACTTGCATAACCTCATTTGATTCTCACAAAAACCATCAGTTTGGTAGTATTCTTATTCCATTTTAAGTATGAGGAAACTGAAACACAGAGTGGTTTAGTAACTTGCCCAAGGTCACATAGCCAGAAAGTGGAAGAGCCAGGAAGTCTGACATAAAAAATTAGGCTCTTGGCCATCAGGCTGACTCCCTTCTGCAGTGTGTATTATATTACATTGAAAATGATGAGCCATTAAAGGGTTTTAAGTAGAAGAATAATATGACTATTCTAATAGTAGAATGATACAGGATTAAAGTTGAGATAGAAGGCAAAAAAACTGAAAATGAAATGCAGAGAAATTATATTAAGGAAGTAGCTATGATACTCAGAGACTGATTAAATAAAGGAGGCTGTATCAGTTAGCTTTTACTGCATAATTGACCACCCCAAAATTTAGTGGCTTAAAACAACAAGCATTTAATTAAACCATAAATTTATGGATTAGCTAGGGCCAGAAGGTTTAAAAGGGCCTTGCTCATGTGTCTAAGTCAACTGGTAGGTGAGCTGTAAGATAGCTATGCTGATCTTGGCTGGATTCTCATATCTAGGGCCTCAGCTGGGATGAATCTATTGACTCAGCTCCACTCTATGTGGTCCTTTGCCCCCACTGGCTAGCCCAGGCCTGTTCTCAAGGCGGTAGAACAAAGGTCTTGGTGAGAACAGCAGAAGTATGCAAGGTTGCTTGATGCCTAGGCTTGGAAATAGCTCCAATATCTATTAATCAAAATAAGTTAAAAGACATTTCTCCAAAGAAGATATACAAATGACCAATAAGAACATGAAAAGATGCCAGTATCATTAACCATAAGGGAAATACAAATCAAAACCTTAATGAGATACCACTTCAAACCCACTGGGATGGCTCTAATAAACAAGACAGTTAATAACATGTGCTGGTGGGATGTGGAGAAAGTAGAACCCTCCTACACTGCTGGGGTGGGAATCTAAACTGGTAAACCACTTCAGAAAACAGTTTGGCAGCTCCTCAGAAAGTTAAACATAGAGTTAACATACGACCCAGTAATTCTACTTCTAGTGGAATCTCGGCATAACTAAAGGCCTACATGCATATGTCCATGCAAAGACTTGTACATGAATGTTTACAGAAGCACTATTCATAATAGCTAAGAAGTGGAAACACTCAAATGTCTACCAACTGATGAACAGATAAATAAAAAGTGGTATATCTATACAATGGAATACTGTTTGGCAAAAAAAAAAAAAAAAAAAAAACACCAAAAACAAAATCCTAAGATATCATAGATAACCTTGAAAACAGTATATGCCAAACTAAAGAAGCCAGACACAACAGATCACATGTTATATGTGTCCACTTATATGAAATGTCCAGAATGGGTGAAGCTATAACGATAAAAGGTAGAATAGTGGTTGCCTAGGATCCAGGGGTTGGAGGGCTGTGGGGAGTGACTATTAATGGATACAGGGTTTCTTTTGGGGGTGATGAAAATGTTCTAAAATTGGTTGTAATAATAGTCACATGGCTCTGTGAATATACTAAAAATTATTGAATTGTACATTTTCAGTGGTTGAATTTTATAATATGTGAACTGTATTCCAATAAAGTTGTTAGATTAAAAGAACACTTATTGGGCTAAAGATAAAGGGAATCTGGGATGACCTTAGAACTACAGATTTGCAAATATGGCTATTACACTTGATACTAGAAAAAAACTTCTATGCTTAATGTATAAATATTTGGAACAAGGGAAAATATATATTGTTATGTATATTGTATAATAAAGACACACATACACACACATATGTATATATATACACATATATAAAAATTGTCATAATACCTACTCAGATTCAAGGAGAGGGGAAGTTAACCCATCTCTTGCAAAGTCCCCTTGTAAAAGGTGTGGATACAGAAAACAGATAATTGTCATCATTTTTTGAAACAGAATTGATAGGAAAGAGGAAAAGAAAACATCAATAGTGACTCCCTGGTTTCTTGCCTAAGAAATTGAGATGGTAATGGTGTCATTTGCATAGATGAAGTCAGGAGGACCCCTCACTAGTTTCTCCCCAGAAAGTGAATAAAATTTCCACGCATGTTTCCAGTGGTAGGAAAGATAAATCTATACAAACAACAGAGTGATAACAACTGAAAGACCCATGGTAGAATATTCAACATAAGACTCAATTTTTTAAAAAAGCTGTTATTGAAAACTACATGTCATATGATGTAGCAGTGTAATCTACTGAACTTTTATAGCAAACAGTGACAGAATGTGTGAAAACAAGCCATGATTTCCTTTGAGGTCTGAGGCAATATAAAGTCCACTCACATCTGCCAAATCAACCTTCTTGTGGGAATTCACCAAAATGAAACCACTGTCAAGTATGCTATATAAATAGGCTTTATATTCACTGAGCTCTACTGTTTAAATCAAGTTAAAGGCCCTTCTAGGAATAGCAAAATTTCGTATGTGCTATTATAGAAAAGAGCAGAGTGGGCTGTGAGAGAGAATGTCTTTGGGATCAGGGAAAATGACTGAGAGCATTCATTGTCATGAACTAGGACACACTACTGCATGACAGAAAGGAAGTCACAGTACTTGTCATGGTTCATAAACATGCATTCGTTGCTTAGCTCAAAGAGACTAGCACACTATCAACTGGTTTTATAATTGAGGTTCACTTTTTTAATACAATCTGCTTCTAATTCCTGACTCCTATGTCTAGTGCAAGTTCACCAGGAACGAATGAAAGAAATTCAGTTTTTATTACCCTGATATTTAAGGCTTTCCCCCAGCCTTCCCCATTTCATATCATGACTCATATTTCTCAATTCTCTCTTAAATTTAGACCATGCTGGTGTCCAAGTGATCTATGTGCTATCCACAAGCATACCCTGTCCTCTTGTTTCTTCACCCTCACTCACCTCTTTGCCGTCTGCCTGTGCTTCTTCCTCATTATCTCAACTCTTCCAAAATCTTACTTGTCCTTTGAGTTATGACTCCTGTACCAACCAATTCCAGAAACTTACTATGATTTTTCTGTTTCCTAAGCTTCCACTCCACATTGTACCTCACCCTTGTCACTTATTCCGCTCTGCCTTCTACTGAAGTTTTCATTTGTTGCCAAGGGTGGGGAGTTGGGGGTAAGGGAAACAGGTGACGATGGTCAAAGGGTACAAACTTTCAGTTATAAGAGGAATAAATTCTGGGGATGTGATGTACAGCATGGTAACTACAGATAATGATACTGTATTGTATATTTTCAAGTTGCTAAGAGAGTAGGTTTAAAAAGTTCTGACCACACACACAAAAATTATAACTATGTGAGGTGATAGATGTGTTAACTAACCTTAATGTGGTAATCATTTTGCAATCTATAAATATATTATTATTATATTGTATCCCTTAAACTTATACAATGTTATACATCAATTATATCTCACTAAGCTGGGGAAAACATTTTTTTTAAAGATTTTATTTATTTATTTGAGAGAGAGAGTGAGAGAGAGAAAGAGCACAAGAGGGGGGAGCGGGAGAGGGAGAAGCAGACTCCCTGCTGAGCAGGAAGCCCGATGCGGGACTCGATCCCAGGACTCCAGGATCATGACCTGAGCCGAAGGCAGTCGCTTAACCAACTGAGCCACCCAGGTGCCCTGGGGAAAACATTTTTAATAAAAAATAAAAGGTTTTATTTGTTTTATCCTCAACCTCCTTATACATTTCCCAAGGAAACATGAATTCACTCTTTTTCAGTATGGAGTCACCAAGAGTAGGAAGTAGAGGAGTGAGGTCAGAGCTTTCCCTCTGGCAACAAAAAAGTTCGGTTTTTATCTGCTTCACATAACAGTATATAGACTTCCAAGAATATATCATTTGAAGAAAATGTTCTGTCATTAAAAAATGTTCAAATCTTAGGGGTGCCTGGGTGGCTCAGTTGGTTGAGTGTCTGACTCTTGATTTCCCCTCAGGTCATGATCTTGGGATTGTGAGATTGAGCCCTGTGTCGGGCTCCAGCTGGGCATGGGGCCTGCTTGGGATTCTCTATCTCTATCTGTCTCTCTCTACCCCTACCCCTCCCACTTGCTCGCTCTAAAAAAAAAAAAAAAAAATTTAATGTTCAAAAATTATATTTATTTTGGCATCCGCCCCATTCCAAACATTATTTCTTTCCCTTGGGTGGTGGGTAGCAATGTATATGAGCTAAAATTAGTAAGATGATTAAAATTGTCCTCTACCTACCAGCAGGTAACAATAAAGGGATATCAAGTATGAGAAAGCTCATATCAAATCAACTGGCATATGTTATTGATTGCAAAAATTATCTGCTAAAAAAATAGAAGTGGCAAGCCAGCAAAAAAGCAAGTACTTAAGGTAATTGCTAGTGATGAGTTCAACTTGGATCAGTCATAGAAAAACATGATCAGAACTTCCAAAAATGATCAGAACTTCTTAAAATAAGTATTAACCTGATATGTGGGCAAATATTAAATTGTAGTGCATATTCATGTTTGAACTCCTTACCTAAACAAACAACCATAACTATATGCTATAATCATACCATTTTAGGCCTCTATCTTTGCTTTACCCACTATGGTAGGCAAAATAATGTGCCCCCAAAGATGTCCATATCCTAATGCTTAGGGCCTGTGAATGTGTTACATTATATGGCAAGGGGGAGATACAATAGCAGGTGGATTTAAGATTGCTAATCAGCCAAAATTAGAATAAGGAAATTATCCTGGATTATCCAGGTGGGTCAATGTAATCATAAGGGTCCCTCAAATGGGGAAGAGGGAAGCAGTGGAGTCAGAACCAAAGAGATGGCATCATGAGAGAGACCTGGCTGACTTTGAAGACTGAAGGGGGCCAAGAGCCAAGAAATCCAGGAAACCTCTAGAAGCTGGGAAAGACAAGAAAATGGATTTTCCTTTGGAACCTCTAAGAAGAAGAAATGCAGCCCTGCCAATACCTTAATTCTAACCCAATGAGACCCACTTCAGAGTTTGGATTCCCAGACCTGTAAGATAATAAGTCTGTGTTTTTTTTTTTAAGCTATTAAGTTTGTGGTAGTTTTTAGCAGCAGCAATAGGAAACGAATGTATGTGCAAAAATTATTCCAACTTTCCCCAAATGTCCAGAAACTGCTCCCTTACCAAGTATCCTGTCCTATTTCAATCATCTGTCAGTACTCCCAAACTATCATTATTTGTATGATAAATATAATCTGATAAGATAGTGATGTTTTCTATAAATTGCTTTGTCAAAACAATTACTAGGAAAGATATTACTGAAGACTTAATGAATATTTAAGTTATAATTATACAGCTATTTTAATTAATGTCATTCAGATACCAATTTAGAGCAAAATATATTTTTAAATCCTCAAATAGCACTCAACAATTTTTATGAGATATTTTATTTTTGAGAAGACAAACCTGCTGTTTGTGTTGTGAGTTGATCTCTTCTTAAAAACAGACTATTTAAGAAAATTAGTCATTGTGTGTTTGATCTTCCAGTAATAGGCACGTAAGTGAAACATAAGAGAAGGAGGAGAATAAAGGTGTTATCTCACTTCTAATGCAATTTCACCAAGATAGTAAAAATGTGTTTAGATGCCTATGAAAGTCAAACACAACTGGGAATTGCAGAACTCAAATTAATATTCATGGGCATACAGATTGCTTCTGTTTCAAAAATGTTTTCATTTCAGTATCTTTTAGAAAGGTATGAGACTCTTGTTATCTAAATAATGAAGAAATCATCACCAGGTAAGATTTGGCAATGTATTATGAATCCCTGTAAACCTCAGTTTTTCTTTTTTATATGATTTTACTAGACTACTCCATATGGGTTAGTTCTGAGGATCAAATGAGATGATGTATTTAAAGCAACTTGTAACCTGCCAAATTACTTTTCCCCCCTCAGTTTCTACTATAGGTCAAACACAAAGATAGGCACACAAGAATTAAACAATAACTGAACAATTAATGTACAATGTAAGACACAGAATGCTATGAGGATCCATGGCTAACACAAGTTGAGAGGGGAACTGTGAAATATTTCCATTCCTAGGAAATGAGAGTGCCTACTATGTGCAAGGCACTATGCATACCAAATGTTTGTTATATCATTTCACCCTCATAGTAAACCGATTAGATAGTGCTATTTTCTCTTGTAACTGATGAGAAAGATCAGGCTTATGTAAAGATAGGCTAACTAATTTTTCCAAGGCCTAAGAAAAATAAGGAATAAAGCCAAAACTCATTCATTTTTTTCACGGATTTATTATTGAGCACCTACTATGTGTGAGGCATGTTCCAGATCCTGAGGTTACAGTAGTGAAGACAACAGATAAAAATACCTACCTTTGAGAAACTTATATTCTAGAAAGGAAAATACACAAAATAAAAATTAAAAAAAATATATAATAGTAGATCATGATAAATACCCACTAAAACAAATGAAACATGGAAGTAATATAGAAGGGGAGTGAGATTGAAATTTTAATTAAGATGGTCAGCAAACTCCTCACGTTGAACACGTTAAATTTGACATACTTGTTAGGCATCCAAATGTATTTGTTGAGTAGGCAGTGAATATACGAGAGAAGGTGACATTTGAGTAATTGCTTAAAGGTAGTGAGGGAGTTAGACGTGCAGACATCAAAGGAAAAAGTATTTGAGGAAGAATAAACAGCAGTCAGAAAGGTCCTGAGATGAGAGGTTGGTGTGGCTAAAGCCAAGTGAGAGAAGGGAAGAACAGCAGAAGATGAAATCTGGATGGTAATGGTGGAAGGGGGCAGCTCTTGTACTTCATAGTCAGGTCTTTGGCATTTGCTCCTGATTAAAACAATAAGAGAAACAGGGCGCCTGGGTGGCTCAGTTGGTTAAGCGACTGCCTTCGGCTCAGGTCATGATCCTGGAGTCCCAGGATCGAGTCCCGCGTCGGGCTCCCCGCTCGGCAGGGAGTCTGCCTCTCTCTCTGACCCTCCTCCCTCATGCTCTCTGTCTCTCATTCTCTTTGTCTCTAATAAATAAATAAAATCTTTAAAAAAAAAAAAAAACAATAAGAGAAACAAAAACAAAAAACAAATAACCAAAACCCTGGGTTTTTATTCTAGGAGGACGTGTTTTAACAGGATCACTTTGGCTCCTATGCCAAAAATAATCTGAAGAGAGGAAGCAGGGAGGCAGGTTAGAACATGTCTTCAGATGGCTGAGTAATATTCCACTGTATATATGAACCACATCTTCTTTACCCATTCATCTGTTGAAGGGCATCTCGGCTCTTTCCACAGTTTGGCTATTGCAGACATTGCTGCTATGAAAATTGGGATGCATGTACCCCTTCTTTCACTACATCTGTATCTTTGGGGTAAATACCTAGTAGTGCAATTGCTGGGTCGGAGGGTAGCTCTATTTTTAACTTCTTGAGGAACCTCCATACTGTTTTCCAAAGTGGCTGTACCACCTTGCATTCCCACCAACAGTGTAAGAGGGTTCCATTTTCTCCGCATCCTCGCCAACATTTGTTGTTTCCTGTTTTGTTAATTTTTGCCATTTTGTCATCTAGGAATGAAGATGTTCGTTGAAAGATCGTTTCTCTATGATGTTATTTCTTAGACTTATGTAGTGGGCACTTTACTTATGCTTAGACACATACATTTCAAAACACTTATATCTTCATTAAACAAGATGTTAGTTGCAAGTTGAAAAAAAAAAAAAGAACATGTCTTCAATAGTCTAGATAATCTAGACATCAGAATGTAGGGCCTTGTGTTAACATGTTAATAACAGAGGAGTGGCAAGTTATCTCAATATATTTGAAAGTAGAGCCAACAGGATTTGCAGATAGACTGAGTATGGGGTATAAGAAAAAGAGAGGAATCAAAAATGGCAGCAAGATTTGAAGCTTGAGCAGCCAGAAGGATAAACTGCCATTAATCTTTGGGAGGAAGAGGTTTGTTGGGAAATACCAGGGGCTTTGATTTGGATATGTAATTTTGATATTCCTATTAGACACTCATGTGTACTTGTCAAATAGGAAGCTACATATATCAGATTGGAGTTTAGTGGAAAGACTCTGGGCTGGACAAAGAGATTTAGAAGCCATTGACATTTAAATGTTATTCCAGATCTGTCTGATTCCCAGACCCAGCTCCTAACTATTGAGAACAATTCTCCAGTGCATTTCTACATGTCTCAGATTACCTTTTTAAGGACGTTTACACCCCAAACATCCTTAGAAACTGGAGAGAGTATCTCTCTTCCTTCAGGTTGAAAGGCTGATTTGCTTCCTGATCAAGATAATTAAGGTAATGTCTCCCTTGGAAGCAAAGATTGAACAGATTGGCTTGCAGCTTGCAACCCCCTTATGAGACTGGTTTCCTAAACTTAGTGTTCCTCAGCTATGACACAAATCCATTGTGTGTGCAATGTCTACTAGGACCCAGTCTTCATCACCCACAGATGATGAAGGGGGATCAAGAGGGACCAGTGCAATCATGAAGCTCATGTTGCCTGATGTCCCATGAGTAATAAGCTGTTTAGATCCACTTAAGCTCATTGTTTCCTTACCAACAAAATTTACGGAAATGTGGGAAATAAGTTCGTCTAGCAGCTGAAGCAGAAGCTGCTGCTTAGGGACTGTTTGACCACTTAACCAGAACTACTATGTAAGAAAAAACACTGAAAATTTTGTAACAAGAGCAAAGGCATGATCTGACTTCAAGTTTGAAATTAAAATCCCTCTGATACCAAAGGGAGAGTTGGACTGGAAAAGAAGAAACAAGAGTGGAAGAAGATAAACCAGTCAGACTGCTATTGCAGTAATCCACACAAGAAACGATAAAGGCCAGAACAAAGGTATTAATAAAGGCAACTGAAAGAAAGAGACAGATTTAAGAGATATTTTAGAACTAAAATCAATTGGCTTTCAAGTTGTGTCTTTACAACTTCAAGTTAGAATAACTTTAACTTTAAGTAAGAGAATAATTACGGTCACTTTCTTATATGAGAAGAATGGAGGTAGGCATAGTTGCCACATCCTGTCAGAACTCTGTGCATTGTTCTCAAGCAACAGCCTGGAGCATCATATCCTCAAACAGCAATGTCCATAAGAGGAAGCAGAGAAAGGTCTTTCCCAGAAGCCTTTATGCAGGGTTCCCCTCATGTCGCATTAAACAGATTGGGCTGAATGCCCATGCCTAAATGCGAGTAAAGTTGGGAAAATGAGAGCTGGCCCTTTTGGCCTCTATCATGGTAGGGAGGTTCTAAAAGCAGTGAAAAGAAGGTTGGGATTGGCTGTTGGAGATACAACCAATAGTGTCTCCCAGGGTAGCTCTGGAGGCTAAGAAAGAAGTCAAAATAATAGCTTAGACAACTGACTTGGACTGATGGGCAGATGGTATCACCATTCACGGAGGTAAGCAATGCGAGAGGAGAAGAGAGCCAAAGAGGGAATCTTGGAAAGAGAAGCCCATTTGAGAGATTGAAAAGGAAAGTCCATGAAAGTAATAAAGAAAGCAGGAGAGGGGCTACTAGGTGGCTCAGTCAGTTAAGAGTCCAGCTCTTGATTTTGGCTCAGGTTATGATCTCAAGGTTGTGAGATGGAGCCTACTTGAGATTCTTTTTTTCTCTCCCACTTCCTCTGCCCCTACCCACCTCCCTCCCTCTCTCTCTAAAAAAAAAAAAAGCAGGAGAGGGCAATATTTTAAGATGGATGAGAGGTCAATGGTAATTAATGCTTCCCAGAAATCAGATAAGATGAAGAACGCCTATCAATTTTAGCAGCAAATATGTCACAGAAACTATTGCCAAGGAAGAAAAACACATGGGAGGTAGTTAGAGAGAAATATATATTTTTTTAAGATTTTATTTATTTATTTATTAGTGAGCTAGAAAGAGAGAAACAGCATGAGAGGGGAGAGGGTCAGAGGGAGAAGCAGGCTCCCCGCGGAGCAGGGAGCCTGATGTGGGACTCGATCCCAGGACTCCGGGATCATGACCTGAGCTGAAGGCAGACGCTTAACTGACTGAGCCACCCAGGTGCCCTGAGAAATACTTTTTTTAACTATTTATTATGCTGTTTATTTTTTTATGAGGGCAATGGGAGCCCATAGGGAAAGAGCTGAGAGATAGGGGAATAAGAATGATCTCTAATGGTGATACAATTGTAACATAACAACTGCCAGGAAGTATCCCTGCATCCCTTGGATCACTGTAGAAACAGCACAGTCATCTACCAAGAATCTAGGATGGTCTGTAGAGATCCCTCTTTCTCCCCACATATAAAATATGGGGAGCCACTTCTCATTTCTGCCCTTTGCTTCTTATTGCTATTTTATATTCCGAAGAATAAATTTTCTTTATAAAAGTTAATTTTCTTACACTAATTTGCTTCAGTTCACTACTCACAAATAGGGAGAAAAATTAAATTTAAGGAATATGCTAACCAAATAAAAGCACAATTCCTGTGGCAGTGATCTGAGACAGAGTCCCAGTTCATGTGGAAGAGTTTTTTTTTTTTTTAAAGATTTTATTTATTTATTCATAAGAGACAGAGAGAGAGAGAGGTAGAGGCAGAGGGAGAAGCAGGCTCCCCACTGAGCAGGGAGCCCGATGCGGGACTCGATCCCAGGACCCTGGGATCATGACCTGAGCCGAAGGCAGAAGCTTAACTCACTGAGCCACCTAGGTGTCCCTGGACGAGTTGTTATTGGCGAAAAAAGATCCTAACATTTTACATCACTATTTTATGTTTTTCTTTTCCTGTTCTCTGGTAAAACTTTTAAATATTATAAATGAAAGTAGATACTAAGTTGTATATTACAGTAAATTTCAGTTTAATGGATTTTTTTTAAATAGTCTCTATTGTCTGTTATGGCTATGCTATAGGGGGTCAGCCAGAATGAACCACTATCTATAAAGAACAATTGGAAAAAACGAAACCTACAGTTCTTAAGAAAATGCTGTCCTATCAGCACAGCCTGTTCTATATCAGGTTCAGTCATGCCCTCTTGTGTATAACTGCAGCATAGCAGCTTCCATTTTAAATTGAAATACAACGAAAACTGTTTTCAGGTTCTATGTTCCAGGTTCTATGCTGGGCACTGAGGATACACCCGTGGATAAGACCTACAAGGTCCCTATCTTCATAGAAATTATTTAGGACTTACTTTAATTATCACATAAGTTTAAATTCTATTTTAAAATCTGTGTATGAAGAGTAAATGTGTCATTATATGGTACAAATAGTTTTATCAGTTACAAAAGAAATATTATCAATAATTTCTTTAGTCTATAATCTTAAATTATCAATTCGGTTTGCCCCTAAACTTTTCTTCTTAACTTCTAGTGGTAAAAATTTCATAATACACTGATTTAGTATTATAGCTATTATTTGCAAAGATAACCTTCAATAAAGTATATCGTTATGTTTAATTCTAAAGCTCTTATTTAATCTCAGTGTTAGTTGTCACTGAGAAGCCTCCAAAGCTATAATTTCATAGTTTATGATCCCAGGAAAACTTTCTTTATTAAATTACCAACAAGAGACAATGCTTTAGTTTCTGTTATTTAAATTGAAATCCCCTAAATCTCATTATATGTTCTTACATCTGCATTTTTATGATACTTATCTAAAAAATCTTCTGAAAAATCTCAGTGCTGATATAAATTCCTCAAATTTTATTACCTGGTTTTTGTGGCTTTCTTTTTTTTTTTTTTTTTTTTTTTTTTTTTTTTTTTTTTAAAGATTTTTTTTATTTATTTGACAGAGAGAGACACAGCGAGAGAGGGAACACAAGCAGGGGGAGTGGGAGAGGGAGAAGCAGGCTCCCCGCAGAGCAGGGAGCCCGATGTGGGACTCGATCCCAGGACCCTGGGATCATGACCTGAGCCGAAGGCAGTCGCTCAACCAACTGAGCCACCCAGGCGCCCGTTTTTGTGGCTTTCAAAAACAAAGTCTTTGTTTTAATTTAAAGGAATGGCAAATTAATTGTGTTGGCTAATATTGATGGCATATTATGTAGCCCAGAATGAACCTTCCTATAATGAATACAAATATATGATATAAACCATGGTAGGCAGATTTGGGAGAATTTGACTTTAAAGAAATATTTAAATCAATACTCATCCATTCTCACCCTTAACAGATCATCATATCTCTGTATCAGGAGATTGTGTGGTCATTCCAAAAGTGTGAAGACCCACTGAGCATTTCTCATTTAATCAATTGCCCAATCCCTCTTATTCTTCCTGTAAGAGTGCTCTCTTATTCTACTTCAGTTTTTGTAGGGACTATCTAGTTAAGGTTAGCTGTATGAGTGGTGACTTTAACTCCTCCTCTAAGTATATCAAACCCCAAATGACCCCAAATAAACCTAAATTCTAATTTAAAACACCGAGCCTGCTATGGAAATGTAGCTTCAAATCAAGTTCTCCAGTCTCTCATTACAACTAAATGACTGATTCAAAAGCCCGCTTACATTAAAAATCTAAATGCCCCCATTGCCCTTGCAGACTGTATTATATTTTCTTTAAGAAACAAATAATATAATCATCTTCTACTTTCCCCTAGGAATGCTTTTGCCCATCTTATTGTATATATTTAAATATCTGGCTAAAATTATGAATGAAAGCTTGTCAAATTGTAATGCTCCTGCAATGCCTACCTTGTCTATGGAGACCTAAGTCATGAACTAATAACCTAATCTGACCAACATTTACTCCTGCCTGATGCAAAAGGTAAGGCAACATCTTTGCTTAGGAGTCATGAAACCCACCTCAGCAGATATTTCCAACATCTGTATGAGCTCATATTTGAGTGTGGAGGGATCCATTCATGATCACATTCTTTCTCTAATGCATTACAACAGATGTGCATCAGTTAGCAATTGCTATAATAATAATGTGAAATAAACCACCACCAAGCCCAATCATATTAGAAAGGGTGTAGATATAAGGAAAGATAGAAAATTGAAGCCATTTCTGCAATCAGTATGCCACAAGGTATCCAGTAATAATGACCATAAAATTATCTCCTTTGTGAATCAAATCAGACCTTACTTTTGCTTTTATTATAAACTCTAAAATTAAAACACACATGCATGCACACACAAACTTTCTGGGTGCCCCCCCCAACACTCATGAGCTCAGTCATGTTAATCCCTATCTCTACAGTTGCTACTTACAGCAAAGGGTTATTCAAGATTTAGACTCACTTTTCATGTAAGGGCTTACAAATGTTTTCATGTAATTGACATGACACAAAAAAAGAACATATACATACAGCATACTGAAATAAACTAGTGGAGTTTTGAGGGCATCTATATCAGGCTAGTAGAAAGTTGTATTAACTTCTTCCTATTGCATAGTTCAGAAAAGAGGAATGACAGATAAAGCATTAAGAAAGATATTAAGTTTTAATTTGTATAAAACTTCCAAATAAAATCTTTTTATTTTTATTGGCTGAGGAATTTGAACTTGATTCCATGAACATAACATGTTTTTCTATTAAGTTTTATGCTTGACATGGCTATAAGTAATCCCTGATAATGACTTTTTAATGAAGAAGTCTCTGAAAATTCAATAGCTGCTTTTGTAGGAAACAAATAGGTTGTAACACTGACAGAAGAAAATGTATTACTTTTCCACTAACCACAGCAACTCACTTCTCAGCATTAGACAGAATTGGGGTAGTAAAATTTCATTAAGTGGTATTTTGAGGATCCAACCATTCTTTAAATCTAGCTGAGATGGACTCAGAGAGATCTGATTCACCTTTCTGGCTTAAACAAATAAAAAACTGGACAAAATATATGAAACAATAACTCTTAAGACACTGTACATTAGGCAACAAAAGGCAGTGATCTCTGAGTAATGGGAAATGAAAAGCAAGCCCTATGATTATCCCAGCTTAATGCCTAGAGAAAGTTCTTACAATGTAGTACAAGGAAAAGAACTCAGGCAGAGACCCATGGTCTCTCTGTGTTGAGGAGAGACATTTGGGAGTCCAAGGAAGCCATGGTTCCACAGAGCTGCAAGATCACAGATAGAGAACTTAAAAGATCTGAAGAGTGTTCCCCTTAGTATTCAGCTAAGTATCGATCAGCACAAACATGTAAGGAAACTACCTGAGACTGAGAACCCCCGGAAAGGATCAGAGGGAATGGTCTCTGAGGCACATACAGGGACAGACATAGTTCCTGTTCCCAAAACTAGGATAGAAAAATCATAATTCATGAAATAAGGTTATAATACTAACAATAAGGTTCTTGCTTTGCAAGTAGGAGAAATTAACTCTAGAAAAATCCCTGCTCTAGTCCCACCTTAGAAAGCTTGAGAGCAGGACCCAAAGGGAGCAAACTATTTCTAAGTAGCTTAGCCATGTCCCAGAACAATTCTCAAGGACATTTTTAGAAAATAGCAATATCCAGCACACAAGATGGTAAAATTCATGATGTTAAAGTCAAATAAATATTATCAGGAATACAAATAAGCAGGAAAATATGAACCATAATAAGGAGAAAAATCAATCAACTGAAAGAGAACCAGATCTAACATGAGTGATAAACTTAGACAAGGAAATTTAAGCAGTTATTATACTTATATTCCATATGTTCAAGAAGCTAAAGGAAAGATTAAAGATGTTAAGTAGAAACATGGACAATATAAAAAAAAAAAAAACAACTCGAACCAATTGTTTAGGGATGAAAACTACAATGTCCAAAATGGAAAATACCCTGTATTTTGTTAGGTGACAATACATGTCTTAACAGATTTAAGACGGTTGAAAACATATCAAGTATCTTTTCTAACCATAATGGATTAGAACTAGAAATAATAACAGAAGGAACATACACAAATACGTGGGCATTAAGCAACACCCTCCTGAATAACAAAGAGGTCACAGAAGAAATAGAAAATCAGAAAATATCTTGAGACAAATGAAAATGAAAACAACATACCAACCTAAACGGGATGCAACAAAAACAGTTCTAAGAAGGAAGTTTATAGCCATGAATGCCTACATTAGAAAAGAAGAAAGGTCTCAAATAAACAACCTAACTTTACACCTCAAAGAACTAGAAAAAGAAGAATAAATCAAGCATAAAGTTAGCAGATGGAAGGAAATAATAAAGATTAGAGAAGAAATAATCAAAACAGACAATAGCAAAATAGAGGGTGAAAATTGTGATCATCTCAATAGATACAGGAAAAAGCATTTGACAAAATTCTACACCCTTTCATAATAAAAACTCTCAACAAACTAGGTATAGAAAGAATTTACCTGGGGGCACCTGGGTGGTTCAGTCGTTGGGCATCTGCCTTCAGCTCAGGTCCTGATCCCGGGATCCTGGGATCGAGCCCAACATCGGGCTCCCTGCTCAGCGGGAAGCCTGCTTCTCCCTCTCCCACTCCCCTTGCTTGTGTTCCTCTCTCGCTGTGTCTCTCTGTCAAATAAAGAAATAAAATCTTAAAAAAAAAAGAAAGAATTTACCTGAACATAATAAAGGCCATATATGATAAGCCCAAAGCTAACATCATAATCAATGGTGAAAACTGAAAGGTTTTTTTCTAAGATCAGAAACAAGACAAAGATGCCTACTCTCACCACTTCTAAATACAATACTGGAAGTCCTAGCAAAAGCAACTAGGCAAAAAAAAGAAATAAAAGGCATTCAAATTTTAAAGTAAAAAGGAAATTATCTGTTTGCAGATGGCCGCATTTTATATGCAGAAAACCCTAAAGACTCCACAAACTATTAGAACTAATAAATGAATTCAGTAAAGTTGCAGGATATAATATTAAAATATAAAAATTAGTTGCATTTCTTTACATTAACAAAGAACTATCCAAAAAGGGAAATTAAGAAAACAATCCCATTCATAATATTATAACTTGAAATAAACTTAACCAAGCATGTAAAAGACATACATTTTAAACTATAAAACACTGATGAAAGAAATTAAAGAAGACAAAAATAAATGGGAAGCCATCTCATGTTAATGAATTGGAAGACTTAATATTGTTAAAATGTCCACACAACCCAAAGCAATTTACAGATTCAATGCTATCCCCATCAAAATCACAAGGGCATTTTTTACAGAAACAGAAAAAAACAATTCTGAAATTCATATTAAACTACAAAGATTCCAAATAGCCAGAGCAATCAGAGAAAGAACAAACCTGGAGGCATCACACCTCCCAATTTCAAAATATAATACAAAACTCTGGTAATTAAGACAGTATAGAACTGGCATAAAGACAGATATGTAGACAAAGAGAACAGAATAAAGAGCCTAAAAAAAAAAAAATGCATACATCACACAGCCAACTGATCTTTGACAAGGGAACCAAGAATACACAATGGGGAAAGGATAGTCTCTTCAATAAATGATGCCGGGAAAGCTGGATATCCATATGCAAAGCAATGAAATTGGACACAAAACTCAACTCCAAAGAGATTAAAGACATAAATGTGAAACTGGAAATTGTAAAACTCCTAGAAGAAAACATATGGGAAAAGTTTCTTGACATTGGTTTGGTGACGATTTCTTGGAGCACATGCAGCAACAGAAAATAAACAAGCAGGACTACATCAAACCCAAAACTTTAAATAGCAAATGAAATAATCAACAGAATGAAAAGGCAACCTACAGAACGGGGGGAAATATTTGCAAACCATATGGCTGGTAAGAGGCTAATACCCAAACTATATCAAGAATGCCTACAACTCAATAATAAAATAACAACTCAATTAAATAATGGGCAATGGATTTGAATAGACATTTCTCTAAAGAAGACACAGAAATGGCCAACATGAAAGTATGCTCAATATCACTAATCATGAGGAAAATACATATCAAAACCACAATGAGACATCATGTTACACCAGTTAGGATGGCTATTATCCACAAACAAACATAACAAATGTTAGTGAGAATGTGAAGAAATTGGAACCTTTGGACACAGTTGGCGTGAATATAAAAAAAAATGCAGCCACTATGGAAAACAGCATGGCAATTCTTCAAAAAATTAAAATATAAAACTACCATATGATCCAGCAATCTCACTTCTGGATATATATCCAAAAGAATGTAAATCAAAATCTCAAAGAGATATCTGGAGTCCCATGTTCATTGCAGCACCATTTATAATACTCCAAAATATGGAAACAACTTAAATATCCATCAACAGTTGAATGGATTAAAAATGTGATATATACATATGATTGAATAGCATTGAGCCTTCTGCCTATGCAATGACATGGACGAACCTGGGGCACATGATGCTAAAAAAGATAAGCCAGTCATAAAAGGCAAATATTGCATGATTCTACTTTATATGGGTTATCTAAAAATAGCCAAACTAAGAGTAGCAGACAATACTTTGTTGCATGCCAAAGGCTGGGGATAGGAGAAGATGGCAATTTGTTGTTTAATGTATATAAGGTTTCAGTAATGCAAGATAAATAGGTTCTAGAGATTTACTGGATAACATACAGTCTATTATGTTAACAAACTGTACTATACACTTAAAAAATTTGTTAAGAGGGTAGATCTCATGTTAACTGTTCTAACCACACAAAAAAGTAGGGGACAGGGAAGAAACTTTGGAGGTAATGGTAATGTTTATTTCCTTGATTGTGATGATGGTTTCATGGGTGTATGCATAGGCCCAAACTTAAACTGTATACATTAAATATGTGCAGTTTTTCTATATCAGTCATACCTCAATCTTTTTTTTTTAAAGATTTTATTTATTTATTTGTCAGAGGGAGACATAACGAGAGAGGGAACACAAGCAGGGGGAGTGGGAAAGGGAGAAGCAGGCTTCCCGCTGAGCAGGGAGCCCGATGCGGGGCTCGATCCCAGGACCCTGAGATCATGAACTGAGCCGAAGGCAGACACTTAATGACTGAGCCACCCAGGTGCCCCAATCTGTTTTTTTTTTTAAAGAAATAAACTTAAAACAAAGACTTGGATAGGTTAAAAGTAAAAAGTAGAAAATACATACCATTTGACCACTAATCAAAAGAAAGTTAGAATGGTGCTAATAATATCAAAGCGATATCAGAACAAAGAATATTACCATGGATAAAGAAGATCTTTTCATAATGATAAAGTGGTCAACTCACACATTTTAGGTAGTTCTGCTTGTAAGCATTTTCACCACATAACTAATTGGCCACAAGGCAATTTTGCTATAAAAGATAAAATCATCAAAAATAAAAAGGCATTCTCTAAAAAAGACATAATGAAACACAAAAAAGGAATAACAAAATTAAGAAGACTCTTGTGAAATATGAACTATTTGAATATACTTAAAATGTGTGTGGATTCATGTCAATGCTGTGCAAATAACCAATTTTATTTTTGGGGATTGTAACTAAGCACTTGTCTTCAAAGTCTTTCATTCATAGTATTACACATTTTTTTTGCTTGCTAATTTATCTCCTCATTCAGCATCACACTTTTTTTTGCTCAAATTTCTTCCTTCTTTAAGAGAGGTATCAGTTTCCAAATGCTAAGTTGCAATTATGGAACTGAATTTTGTATTGCACTGTGAAAGCCTTCAATGCCGTTGTTTGGTTTTGGCATATTGTCACATGTCCATTGATGAATGTTCCAAAGGTCTATGGAAAATGTGAGTTCAACACTCTTTGCCACTATACAAACCATTATGAGGGCTAAGATTTCTGTAATATAAAATGGGAGTACTGTGCTAATAGAGAAATGAAACCAAACTTCAACCAGTTTTTTTGTTGTGGTTGTCGTTATTTTTTATGGAAAAATTGCCTTATGGCCAATTAAATATTCAGTGGAAATGCTTGTGGCAGCTCTGCGGAAAAAATGCTTACCGTGAAAATACTGGACATGCCTTGAAAGAAGCCACCAAAAGACTTGTCTTTTATTTTATCAAACTCAGAACTTTCATCTAATGCTACAGCCAGTCCCGGGGGAAGGAGCATTTGTCAAATACTTCACAGTCAAGTGTTCAGGTGCTTCTGGTTGAAAGACCATCACCAAGAAAAACTGTGCCCAAGTCAGGTTTGTCTCAGCAATGCAAGGTATATTTAACATTCAAAAATCAATCACTGTGATTCGCCAACAGACTAAAATGGAAAACCATACTATAAAAGATGCAGGGAGTATCTGATAAAACCTAATGTCCATTCTTTATTAAAAAAATAATAAAAACTATCAGCCATTAATGAAATGTCTGATACTAGGGCTGGGGCAGGGGAAAAAAAAATGAGCCTAGAGTCTTTCTGCATCTGGATCTTTGCTTCTATAATACAATCCTCACCCATTCTACCTCTTTCCTAAAACACAATCTGCTAGTCTCTTACACATTCATGAAGTTTAAGGGGCTCCCCATTGCTTACAATAAAAGTTTAAATTCAATGCATAGTCTACAAGGTACTTCATTTCACCTCTCTCTCTTTCCAGATTCAATTTCTGCTAGTTTTTTGAAACATATTCTACTCTTAGCTACACGGGAGTCGTTCAGAATTCCATATGTATGTTTTTTCCTTTCCTGGCTGCATATTTTGTGCAAGCTATTTCCTGGGCTTAGAGGGTCCTTCTCTTTATTCTTTCTGAAAAAAAATCCAGCTTACGCTGATCTACTCCTGACCCAACTTCAATCTGTTCTTTCTTTTTTTCCCTTACATACCAATTGGATCATGGTTTACCCTACTAAAATATTTTGGAGCATACAGAAATCTCATAGGCCATACATTCCAATATGCTATTCTTACTTTAATAGCTCTATATAATCTACATCTTTAATACAGCTTTTACTTAAATCTTTCCTTCAAGCCCCCTTCTCATGGGAGTAGGAAACCTAAGTCAATTATTTTCAGGTTCATCAAATCGTTTTAGGGTTTTCTTAGTCGTCTCAAATATAAATTCTGTCCTAGGTGCCTGGGTGGTTCAGTCAGTTAAGCGTCTGCGTTAGGCTCAGGCCATGATCCTAGGGTCCTGGGATGGAGTCTTGTAACAGGCTCCCTGCTTAGCAGGGAGCGCTTCTCCCTCTCCCTCTGCCCCTACTGCCTGCTCATACTCGCTCGCTCTCTCTCTCAAATAAATAAGTAAAATCTTTAAAAAACATGTGTGTGTGTGTATATACATAAATTCTGTCCTTTCTGACTATCCCCCCTTCCCTATCTTTGACTCGGAATGGAATCTAAGGTAGAAAGACTACTGTTATTTACATCAGTGGAGGCATTTACTGCTGTCATTCTCTCTTCTCTGCCATCCACTAAAATGATAGATATCTCTTCCTGTGTATTTTTAGTCTTTGGCATATATCCCCGTAGGTATCTGCTGAAACATTTTTTGCCTGTTGGCCTCCATTTGCATGATCCATGTTCACTAAAACACTACTTCATGCTGTCAACCAAATTCAGCTGTATGTCAGCTACTCAGGATTACAGGGTATGACTATTGTCTGATGCTTCTCTCGGTGCCCTGTAGTAGACCAGGGCTGTCATCAGCCATATCTTCCTGTCACCTACATAGCCACCTCTACTATAGTGCTCCTATGGCACTATAAATCTGTCATCTTCTTTGGGTGACAGCCTTTTAAAACTTTTCTTCCAAACTCTCCATCCAAAGCCTTGGTTTAGGGGACCCTTCTGTTAATCCTGCCATTCCTTGGGGCTTCATTTGGAGAACAAGACACAGGTCCTTTCTTGCTCAAGCCATCTCCAAATATAAAGGACAACCTTAATTAGAGTCTCATGACTGAGAATACTTGGCCTTTTTAGGATTTGCTGGGTGATTTCTATATGCCCACAAGACTTACTTTATTGGGAGCAAGGATTGTGTATCTGTTTTACTCCTGTCTGGCACATAATATGATCTTGGCAAGTATTTTTTGAATGGACAAATGAATAACTCAAATGCCCCTGCCTTTGTCAAAAACAATTTTCCTGATTAGTATTGGGTATTTTTATATTTTTAAAGGTTTTATTTATTTGAGAGAGAGAAAGAGAGAGCACAAGCAGGAGGAGAGGGAGAGGGAGAAGCAGACTCCCCGCTGACCAGGGAGCCCGATTCCGGGCTCGATCCCAGGACTCTGGATCATGACCTGAGCCGAAGGCAGACGCTTAGCCAACTAAGCCACCCAGGCACCCCAGGTATTTTTCTTTAATGGTAGTAACCCCTTACTTTAATCTTGGTACAAAGAGAATGGCATATGGGTTGCAAGAGGTGAGAAACATAAACTTGAGAGAAAAGGAAGACAAGATCTGATATAGGGGAATCAAGGCAGATTAATCATAGTAAGTACCTACAGTAGGGGCAGAACTTACATTTCTAGTGTCAGAAACACATAAAGAAGTAAAAACATTGGGAAAGAATACATTACACAAATATCCTTCTATGCTCCAATAATATTCCCTGCAAAGCTCTTTTTTTTATTAGTTGGTCTTTTTGACCACAGTAGATGTATAATAGATTTTTGTTAGATGGTAAGTTATACTGGGAAGGTGTTAAAAATTGCTTTTGTAAAATGAACTCAAGCCTATAGTTCTAAGAAATCTTGTCCTCTAATCAGTTCAGGAGAAACTTTGAAGTCTTATCATTGAAAATGGAACATCCCACTCTTGCCTGAAGAATTTCAGAATTTGACCCTGAGAAAGGATTTACAACCCCTGTGCAGAACTTCAGATAAAGAGTTTAAGGACATAGCATTTTTCATTTATCTTAACCTTGTCATGTTCAATGAAACAGTTCCTTTGAGTCCGCTTGTCACCTCATGCTGGTAGACAGTATTGTTCCTAATAGAACCCTAAACAGTGTTTCTGATGGGAACATTAGTGAGACCACACGACCCTTCTTTTGAGTGACTGCTGTTTTAACAATAACTTCCCTATCCCTGCTTCCTTCCTTCCCCATCCTGAACAAAGAACTGTGATACAGTTCATAGCTAATTCTGCTTCCTCTACCTCTTCTTAGAATCGTTCAGCACAAGTCCATATCCTATTAAAATCCTGAGCCCAGGACAAGCTGCCCTGAAATGTATCATAATGGCATATTAATTATTTTGAATTGAAGCTAATTGAGGAAAAACCTGTGCAAGGATACTGAGACCCTCCTGTCACCCCAAAAGCAGGAAACCAACCTCAATGAAAAATACCCTCCCTGCACTAAGAAAAGACACTCCAGGGGTGCTTGGGTGGCTCAGTGGGTTAAGCCTCCTACTCTTAATCTCCGTCCAGGTCATGATCTCCAGGTCCTGAGATGGAGTCCTGCCAAGGGCTCTGAGCCCAGCACCAATCAGCTTGGGATTCTCTCCCTCTCCCTCTGCCCCTCCCTCCCCCTCTTGCTGGTGATCAAGCTCTCTTTCAAGAAAAAAAAAAAAAAAAAAAGACACTCTTATCACCAGAAATAGAGACTTTAAATTTGAGAAAGCTGTAGAAATAAAACTTGTTACATTTTTACTAATCTACAACCTCAGCCTAAATTCCCCTTGGTAAACTCCCAAATGCCCGTTTTCCTTACAGTTAAATTCCTCACAAATTTATTGTGTTTGTCTAAAATGTATAAAAGCTGCCTGACTTGGTCATTTCTTTGTGTCTCAATATATTATTGGTCCTCCATGCATGGATAATAAAACTTTGTGTCTTTTCCTCCTGTTAATCTAGGTCATGAAAATTGAATTCTTAGGCCAGCTGGAAGACGGTGAAGGGTAGAGGAAGAATTCTGCCCTAGTGTCCTTCTAGGTTTATTCCTAGTGAGCCCCTCCAAGGCTTCCCAGGGTATACACTTTGCTTTTCTGCAGCATGTAACAAACTTAACTTTGATGAGCTTATTGATAAAAGGCACTTAGTAAACATTCAAAAGCTTAGAGATAAAGATGAATTCATATTGCTATTATAAGCAACAATTTAAGTAATGCTTATGTATGAGCACAGCAGTCCTACATACTAAATTTCATAAACCCAAAGAATCTACCTCAATTCAACTTCTGAGAGTTGATAAAAAGACTGGCGGGAAGGTGATGGCCCAGGAACTGGAAACTCCCGTGCAGGAAAGGGTTCCTGTCTCTCGGAATTCTTAAGAACCTCCGCACAGCTCATCACTATAGAGCTAGAGGTATGCGCATGCGCAGTACCCGCGGGCTGCGCCGCGGTCCCTTCGGCGCCCTGGGTTTACATCCGGGTCTTTGGGCTTTGCGCTCCACACGCCGGCTCCGGGTTGCTGGGTGCTGGTTGTTTCCGCTGTTCCAACATCGGAAGTGCGGGTGGGTCGGCAGGTGAGTCCGGGCTGGGGACCAAGAAGGGGAGTCAGGCGGGGAACAGGTTGGTCATTGCCCCCTGGGGTGGGCTTTGTGCCGAAACGGGGACGTGCGGCCAGGACAGATTGGGGTCCCAGGAGCTTCGAGGCGGGGCTAAGGATGACGCGTGGCTGCTGGTGCCCTTCGAAACTGGGCCTCCGGGAGCAGGTTCCTATCCCTTCCTCTCTTTTGGCGGCTTTCTCCTGACACTTGTTAAAAATCAGTTTCAGTCACCCTCATTTGTATTCGTTATAGTTTGCGGAGTGATTGGGCTCAGCAGCCACGCAGCTAAGGTGGGTTTGCAGCCCTGGCGTTTGCCTTCTAGGTAGGGACCACAGCCTTCTCTGCTGCTTCTCGCCCCACATAGGGATGGGGCTCCCCTGCCCTGCACTTCAGAGACATTTTCAGGTCAGGTGTAGAAAAAAAGCTCAGAGCAGGAATTCTGAAGTTCAGGTGCTAGTGTAGCTCCTAGACTAACTGTGCAACCTAAGTCTTGTGCAAGTTCTCATCCTGCTCCAGAGTCCTGAGATTTGTATTCAGCAGCGCATTCTCCAAGTTAATGCACATTCAGAATGAATCAGCACCAGAGGAAGGTGAGGGAATGGGGGGGGGGGGGTGCTGTGTCATTTTTTGAGCGCTATGTGGTTGTGATGCCAGAGAATTGCCCAGAGCCACACCAGTTTGGATCTATGAGGATTGGCAAAAACACATTTTTTAATCTGAATAAATGTGACCAAAACATTTTGCTTTCCTCTGCGTGGAATGATTCATTTGAGACTTGTGTAATGAAGTCTGAGTACTCTGAATTTAAAACAAACAAAACTTGCCTGTACCTGATCTGAGAGACTTAACTTGAACTTCTTTGCAATGAAGTCTCTTCCTGTGGTGTTCTTTTCAAAATTTAACCTGATTGTAATTATCATCTATGATATTTCTAAAAGTGCAGATTCCATGGATCCCATTTCACATCTGTTGAAACACTTATGTCCGGTGAGAGGGGCCTGGGAATCCATATTTTTAGCAGGCCTCCTAAGTGCTTCTTTTAAGGCACATCTGGAGCATGGGTCTTTCAGTCAGATAGACCCTCTACCATTAATAGCTTTATAACTTTAGCAATAAATTTCTGAGTTACAGTTTTCTATATCTGAAAAATGAGGATGATAATTTTTACCCCAGAGACTATTCAGCGATTCTAAGCCCTTAATAGTAGGGCCCCTATCTTAATCATTTTTGTGATTACACAACTTAGTGCTTGAATTTAATAGGCCCTCATAAGTGTGTTGAATTGAGAAAAAGAGATAGTGTGCCCAGAACACAAGATACTTGGAAATTCTAATGCTCTTCCTCCTTACCTTACAATTCTTTTTTCTTTTTATCAAGAATCAGTTTGCTGAATATTCTTGTTAGAAGTAAGTATATCTCTTGATGGCCATACTTATTAGAAGTTAAGTATATCTCTTTATGGCCAGGAAATGTTTCTGATTCTTGGTGTAACTTTGAAATTGTTTCTGGCATTAGATCATTAATGAATTTAAATAGAGGCCAAGTCCATTTGTGTTGGAGTGAATTTATGACTTCCTATGTAGATTATTGTCTGTAAATGCTATTTGTCTCTCGTTACTGTGCCAGAATTTTAAATCACGGTGATCATAATTTCTTGTTATGCCAGAATTCTAAATCTTTATGTTTTTAAGGATATCATTTAGGTTTCATATATTCATTGTAATAAGACCTACTATTCCCATTAATTTCAAGAATTTGACTTATTTTTGTATGTAAAGTGTATAGAAACTCAGGACTGCTGAAGCCATTTGTAAAAGGATTGGTGTGGGTGACAGATCCATTTAAATATGAAACTAAGAATTAAAATCTGGGAATTATGGTTATAGGATACAGTGTAAATGTTACAAATCTTGTCAATATAAAAATAATACATTTTACAGAAATCAGGGGTTGTGAGTCATGGTAGTAGGTCAATCCACATTGTCTAAAATGGAATCATAGTTTTTAAATGACTCTGATCTCAATATTTTGTCTTAACCTTAGATTACTCTTTTAGGAACTAAAATTGCTTTTTATGAAGAATTTTTTTTTTTTTCAGAGATCAGCAGTTTTAGTTCACTTTTTCTTTTTTTAAATTCAGGAAGAATTAAATATTATGCTTTTTATTAAAAACAGCATGTCTAGTATGAATCTCATTGTTGAAAATTATTTCTATACATTCTATTTATATGTGTGCACGTTAGATAGACATCTGGAATGCTGTATGCCTAATAATAGTTTTTATTTATGAGTGTAGGATTTGAGTTGATTTTTTTTTTCTCTTAC